>NC_139812.1:15411537-15771537 GCF_963457635.1 Microchirus variegatus
TTTTTTAAGGGGGACTGGGAGGCGGCTTGTCACTGTACATTTCAGTAAAAACAGCCCTCAGGCTCCGAGAATCGGGGGCCCCCTATCGGCTCGGGTCCCCAAGCAGTTGCCTGCCTTGCCTGTTCACAAGCTGCGCCTCTGTATTCAAGGTGTCGTCAGATAGTCCTATCTTTGGCGTGTTTCTACTAGCTCGTCTCGTCAAGGCAGTTATTTTTGCTTTTCCATTAGCAGTTGTACCTGGTACTTTTCATAAGTAAAGGCTCAGGCTCAGGATACTATGCGTAACGTCTTCAGACTGCCGTGCACACGTTGGTCAGAGTGCCGTCACACAAAGAGGCAAAAGAATCAAACCGAACAATGCAGAACTGTAGATCAGTTAAAAAGACTTAACAATCCTGAAAACGTGCATTAATCTCCAACATTTAGCAAGGAAATGTAGATATTTGACAGAGGAGTCTGGTGTATTTAGCCACAACGCTGCCGAAAGCCGGCGATCGAACCGTATCACAACCCCTTCAGTCGTGTCAGGCGGAGTCTGTGCTCCGGTCATGCATGAAGTACAGAACAAATCTTTTTAATGAACTGAATCTAATGATTCAATTACACTGAAAACAACTGTTTTGAGTACAAGTCACTCGTCACTAGTTTGTTGAAGTCACGGCAGTTTCATGCAGCCGTGCTGTGATGACTCCGCCCACCTTGAGGAGGAACTATATTGAAATGGAAAACTAACAAACCGCGCAGGCGAGCCGTGCCGAGGCGAGCCGAGCTGGAACCGTGTAGTGGAAACACAGCTTCAATGACAATTTATATTCACATAAAATAATCATGTTGGGAGTATAAAAATGGCACTCGTCTCACTTGTTTTCACATAGGTCGGTCTTGCAGGCACATAGTCCAGCGTAGAAGGATAGATGACTCCTTTCTTAGGCTTCCCCACTGAAACACAACAGATCCGTTTGATGAACGAAGAAAATGTCATTCAAACCATTGTCATATAGTACAGAGTAATGTTCAATACCTGAAACAACAAATGACTCCCTCCATTTTGGGAGAGACAGTGATCGCACCCCATTGGAGTTGCTGCCTTTATAAATATTCTGCCCGGCCATCTTCCTCACTATCACCTTTCCTCCTGTGTTTGTAATGATGCCGCTGTGGATATTTTTTGGAATTAACAGAAAGAAAGAATTATAAGCTTCACTTGTCCCACACAGGTTTTCGTCTCACTCATCACGTCACGGGTTTACCTGTGGATGGCAGCGTTGCAGATGCTGGAGATGGAGGCGAACACGCCCGTCCCGTAGACTTGCTGCTTGGTCTCTTTACACTGCGCAGGACACTTGGCTATGAACTCGGGGAGGTTGATCTTTCCTGCCCTGACATCGCACTCGATGTCTGGAACAACTGTAGAGGCAGAGGTAAGGAGAGCAACATGGTGAAAAAGTGGATTTTAACCAGATCAAGAAAAACATGCAGCTTACACTACCGTTCAAAAGTTTGGGGTCACCTATACAATTTTTTTAGTGTTTTCCATTATAAGTCACACTTTTATTCATCAAAAGAGTTGCAAAATGGATAGAAAATATAGTCAAGACTCTGACAAGATTAGAAATAATGATCTTTATTCCAAATAATCATTTTGCCCTTTCGTCAAAGAACCAGCAAAACTGTTTTCAGCTGTGCTAACATCATTGCACAAGGGTTTTCAAGGGTTTTCTAATCATCCAATAGCCTTATAACACTATTAGCAAACACAATGTAACATTAGAAGCCTGGAGAGATATGGGCCTCTATACACCTATGTACATATTCCATTAAAAACCAGACATTTGCAGTTAGAATAGTCGTTTACCACATTAACAATGTATAGAGTGTAATTCTGATTCATTTACTGTTATATTCATTGAAATAAATAGATTTTCCTTCAAAAATAAGGACATTTCTAAGTGACCCCATCTTTTGAACGGTATTGTATAAAAATAATTAAGTCAAATTTGTCAAAGTCCAGACTGTGGACAGTCTCTTGATAAAGAAATATTCATTTGTATTTTATTCAGTATAAAGCTATTAAATAATATTCAGCAAGTGCTGTTATACATCATAATTTTCAACCAACTTTATCCTGGTATTAAGATGAACAGCCTGCAAATCGGTCAATCAATCAACACGCGTTATAACGTATCATAAAATTCCCTTTGGACTCCATTCTGTAAAGAAATACGTTTTCTATAATGACAATTTTACATTGTTAAGTTGTTTTTAGGCGAGGCAAATGCAGTGGAGACCTGAATACTGGGGGTGATGGAGATTACAGGCCGGCTTGTTGATGATGCCTACCTTGCTTTGGTTTCTTGTTCTTTGATCCGTTGGGCTTGGCCCAGCAAGCACAGGAGAGGAGGAGGAGGAGGAGGAGGAGGAGGAGCGCTGCGGGTGACGCACACAGGGAATTTCACATAATAGCAGGCAAAGGAAGATAACGAACGACCTGTTTACTGTACAAACACGATTTCTGTGAGGCAGCGTGCCGGTGTTTGCTGCTGCTGCTGCGAATGTACAGAAAAGTCAACACTGATGGAGATAACTGGAGTTTTTTTTTGTTGCAGAGAAATGTGATATGTTGGTGATGTAGTAAAGACAAATGTTGCTCACCGAGGCAATTTGCAGTGATCGATGCCCTGATCATGATGAGTGTTGTGCTGGTTCAGCAGGTCAGCCAGGTGTTCCAGTTCAATCTCTCAACCTTAGAGAATGAGACAGAGGAAAAAGATTTCATTGATCACCTTCCGAAACCAATTCCCTGCTTCCTGCTCACTCCCTGAAGCATTACAACGACCGTATTAGTCATTGTGTCTGAGCTTGTTGGCTACAAACAAGACAGAGTTGCTTCTGCCATTGAGACACAGACTATGGACAGAAACCTGCACATAAAAGAATAAGAAAAAAAAAAGCCTTATCTAGTGAATGTGGCCAATTATATATTACATAAACATTTTGGTAACTTGTGTTTTTACACCTAGAGTTAGATGAAAAACAGAATGTCAGCGTTGCTTGTTCCAGATGGGCTACAAAGGCCTAAGAGTGTTTGCCAAAAGCTCAACAGCTAACATCTGTGCTCTAAAGACAAAAAAACTGTGTATCCAAGTCATCCCCACCACCTTCTGTAGAGTCAGGCTCAATTACAGAGCGCACACAAACATTATTTAATGACTAAGGAATGAGAAACTGTGTCACATGGTGTCTTCGTTTGACCCCAGCAACCACATCAAGCCCGATCCCAGTTTGAAATACAGTCTGTTTACAGTAGACACACATTTTCTTTCTCTGTCTCTCATTTAGTCTCAAATGTTAAACTCATGTCAAGTCAATTTGGTCCAGTGCAGTCCCATTTTTTTATTTTTTTATTTTTTACTTGGTACTGAGTTACAACCGTGCAGTGGTTGAAATCGACCGCTGTGAAACGGGACACCACTTCAAGAACATGATAGGTCATCAGCGTTCTCTCATGGCTTTTATGTATGCAAGGCATGACACGTTTTCGCTGTAAACGCGCCGCGCAACACGCTGTCGTAAAAATTACACGGCCTTCAAAACTTCAATGCGAATCGAGTTTATGGATGTTCATTCATTGTGCAATCAAATGTTCACTTGGATTCTGTTATTCTGAGGAATAATTCAGTTCAAAATGGTCAGTTAGACCTCACACTTCACCAAAACCCCTTTAGTCCAACCACAGTTAGGACACGTGACGCCTACATGTGAAATGGTACAGTGATATACAGTATAACATGCACAACAGTTTCCTGCTACATTTAGCTGCTCCTGCTAATTATAAAATAAATATCATTCGTCAGAGTATAAAATAAAGTTTCTTTGCCTACTCTGTGTTTACCAAGGTTATAATCGTTTGGGATTTTTCATTAGTTTTAGTTTAGTTTTTAGAACAGGTTTTGTAGTTTTTTTAAATTATTATTATTTTTTTTTTTTGCTTCATTTATTTTAGTTTTTATTCGTTTTCATTTTTTGTAATATGGAGTATTTGCTAGGTGCAAGATTAAAAAGGTCATAATAAGTATTGTGTCATAAAAACCCAACAAAAGATGCCATTTTAACCCTTAGTGCTCACTCAGATGCACCCTAAACTGTCGCGATAATAATACACAACTCCTTAATTAATTAAAAATAATAATTAAAAAAGGCCTATGTTTTTTTACGTATGTAATACGTTTACAAAGCACATTTTTCTCTATAAATGTAGTTAGTTTTAGTTAATTTTGTAAACACACAATTCAGTTTCAGTTTTTTCTTCTTGTTTAAAAAAAAAATTAAAGTTAACAAAAATGTTTTTTCAATGTTAGTTTTTATTAACTATAATAACATTTGTGTTTACTGAGCTAGTGCTAAAAGAAAATGTTAGAGCTAAATCAAGCCTCTCAAAACAGGACATAGAGCAAATGTGAGCCTTTCAATTACCAGAGGTGGAAAAAGTACTAAAATCTTGTACTCAAGTAAAAGTACCAATACTTTAATGAAATATTACTCAAGTAGAAGTAAAAAGTAGTTCATTTGAAATGTACTTTAAGTAAAAGTTAACTAGTTACTTTGCGTGGGGTGTGAGGGTAGTAGAAATATGACAAGGTCAGAAATCCAAAACCATTTTGGAGCTCACGCGTCCGGCGCGACACAGGATATTACGTCACTTTTGGCAACGCCCTCTACGTTCACGCGCCAGTGCTGGTGATAATCACATCATCATTCGTCTGGTTCTGCTGTATATTTTCCCCCTGTAGGTCTTCATTGTGCTGAATTTTTATTTTTACTCAGTAACGGATAGGATTTATAAAGTAAATAAGTACAATACTTGAGTCAAGTATTTTACTCAAGTAATATACATAATCCGGATTTTAAATTGTACTTAAAAAATTCAATTCAATACTGTAACTTGAGTAAATGTATTTCGTTACTTCCCACCTCTGTCAATTAAAATGTTTCAAAAGATTTCTTTTCAAAGCCCTGGATACAGATACACTGATACGAGGATGAGCAACTTGTGAGACCAAGGTGGTGGGAAGTAGCGCCTTCCTCAGAAGGTGATGACTGAGGCCTCCCGTTTAATAAAGGAATGCTGCCGTACCTCCCACGAGGGCAGCGTCGCGTCACTCACTGCCGCCACACACCAGCAGCTGCAATCTGATCAAAATTGGAGCGTGTGATCGTACAAGGACCTCTTAAGCAGGGTCATGTGTGATGCAGCTCTGGCTGACATCTATTGTATGGTATGTCAGCGCTATGAAGTCATTTAACTACAAACATATTTGCCAGAAGAATTTCCAGAGAATAAATCTTGTCAGACAGAAGCTCTGCCTGAAAAAAACAGCCACAGAGGTTCCCTCGAGCAAGGTCCTCGCCTCTAACTGAACACGGCTGCTGTCGGATTAATGTAGGAACAGACCATTACTTTAAGATGAACCAGTGAATTAGACTTTAATGTCATCATCATTATATCCTGACTTTCGTCATATTTAGTGCAATTATTCTGAAGTTATCGCTCAAATGTGAGGTCAAAGACACCTTTGACTTTTCATCGGCAAATTCCAATCTATGAAAACTAACAAATTTGAACATTGCTTATATGAGAATGAATGGGAAGCGTGCACAACGCGACAGTCACCAGTTGCACGACCTAAAAAAGACAAGGCAATATTATTATTGTCAATGGTTTTAACTTTTAACTGAGGTACAATATTTCAGAATTCCCCCCAGAATCAAAATTCTGCTGCAAAAAAATGGGATTGCAATCAGGAAAATGCAGTTCACATATTCAATTTCACTCTGAAAGTCAGATGAGATGATCAGTATCTTCTACGTGTAGCTGCAGCCAGTGGGACGTCAGCTTATAAACCGCAGAAACAGACTTTCATTTTATGACGAGCAAAGTTCACATATTCAATTTCACGCCGAAAGTTAGATGAGCGGAGCGTTGTCACTCATGTCGGCTGCATGTTAGCAACCCTGTAGCTCTGTCCGCTAGTGACATCATCCACCTGACATCGTCTCTAAGCTCCATGTTATGTCTTGTTTGTTTAATCTGTAAAAATCATGGATTGTTGAGTTGATTGCATGTAACAGACACACTTTATTCCAGTTTAAAGATCCGTTATGCTCCAAATATAAAACCTGTTCTGTGTTTGTGATTTGGGACAGCAGCGAGTACTCATGTCGCTCACCCTATCTTTGCTCTCCCCAGGTACTCCCGATCAATCCAGATGTGGTGACAGGAGACCGGGGATTGGCTATAGCGCCCGGTGGCGGTAGGCATAAAGGCGTCCTCCCAGAAGTAGAGTCGAGGTGGGAGATTGTGGAGGCAACGGTGTCTTTGAAATCCTGATAAACTTAGTTGGAGATCTGTGTGCTCATTGTAAATCATGTCATTGTAGCTGTAAAATTGTATTTGTGTGTTTAGTCACGGTACGGCAGGGGGGTGAAACGCCACTTTTGATTACCTGGTTAGAGAGGTGGGGATTGGTGTGTGTGTGTCTTTGCCTTCTGTTCTGTGTGATAGAGTCAGCTTCTGTTTTGGAGGGATTTTTGTTTTGTTATTTTGGCCTGGATTCACCCTGAAATCTTTTGTAGAATATATTCCTCACGAGCACTGTCACTGTACCCTGTAAATTATCATAAATTGTTCACAGTTGTCACACAATTTTCACTCTCCGTTTGCGTTTTCCCGTCGCGCTCTGGCATCCCCCAGGTCGGGCGTAGCCGCGTCACTCTTTTCTTTATCCAACTTTCAGCAAAAACTTTCCAAAAAACGTTCCCTGACGAGACGACGAGTGCTCGGCCAATTCTGTTGTAGTTTAATTGTGGTATGCATGAGGTGCTTATTGAAGAAAATGGTGTCTCGTGTGTAAAAATAGAAACTTTATGAACACGGACGACAATTATATCATGTTTAAGTGAAAATCGATACAGCTAACCGAAGTTGGCAGTGATCGGACTTTCCCCTGATGCAGCTCGGCATTTTTATCTGACATTCATGAGCACTGACATGATTTTTTCCACAGCGTTGTGCTTTGACAAGCCGCTCGATGACTGCTGCGCACTCACAACTACAGTTTGTCCTCGCGGGGGAAAGAAAGATGAGGTTGGGAACAAGCTGGGACAGATATGTACCTCTACATTACAGGAGAGACTAGAGAGAGACTCGCAGCGCGGAAGAGGTGAGTCAGTGCGCTTGACTGGAGAAAGCAAACAATAAACCTGATCTGCAGTCACCTGCAAGGAAATCCTAGCTGTGAATACCAAGCTCAAACAAGTACGAGAAAATACACTTTTTTTTCTTTAAGAGAGGCTGACGTCTTTGCATTAAAAAAAAAGTAATGATAATAATCATTTCCGAACTCTCAATTTGGGATGTCAACATGAGCCACTAAATGCAGGGCAAATAATATCCTTTGACTGTTTCCTGTGCAGTAGATAATAGATCCTGAGGCCACACAGAGAGAGAGAACTTCAAATGAACAAGAATTAGTCTTAGATAACTTATCAGATGCTCAAGTAGCTTTGAAGAAGGCCACAATGTGTGAGACCTTTCAACCTCGCCCACCGCCGTAAATCACAATCAGGGTACATGGGTCACTTACTGTGCAGGCTTTGTGTGTTTTGTGTACGCCCGTGTTAAAGGTCTCATTAGGCATTGCACATACGGCACCGCTTCAATTCTCCTTCTGTGGGGATATCGGCTACATTTCAGCAGGGTGGGGGGAGACGTATCACACAAAATGTCAACATGCTGACACTTCACTTTGAAGAAAATTAGTTTTGCGATTTCACAGCCAGGAATTAAAAAGCAGCTCAGATCAGGACAACTTACTGATAATCGCCTAAGATTAAGTTGCACAAAGAAAAACCTGCTGCGGTTACATTTTCAGCAGACTCATTTTGTTTTTCAATGCACCAGAAATCTGATAACACAGGAGGAAAATCACACCTGGCAGGAGTGCAGTGACTATAATGCTAACAGGATGTCAGCACACGGTGGGTTCTCAAAGCACACGCGGACCACACACACCTGTGATGGTGCACCGTTGTCATAGCGGTGCTCGAAAGCAGTCGTGCATGTGCACAAAAGCACATACACTGACATTATCTCCGTTCAAATAAAGAATTTAACATTAATTTATCATGGTAAACTTAAAGTGTTATTTCAACAGCACCCACATTCTTTACCCAGGGAATGCCTGCAGTGAAAATGCATTGAGGAAAAAAAAAAAAAAAGAAGACCTTTAGGGAACAGAGTTCATTTGAGTATCAGACTGATTCAGAACTGTATTTCCATGCTAATCTAAACGATGGCGTGCCAGAGGGGGAGACCATTTTTATTCACAGCCTGTGCCAGGAAGTGTTAAATCCCAGGATTCAGGGGTGTCAGGACGCATGTCAGATATGTGCCAAGTGTTGAAGCCAAGCCAAGTAAAAGAAAAACCACTGGAGAGATCAGACACAGGAAAGCCAACATGTCTCTGCAAGGTCATTTCAACTGCCTTTTGGGCCACCACCACCACCACCACCACCACCACCACTGCTGCTGCTGCTGAGATTCTATTTGTTTATGGAGCACAGAGCACAGACTGAATTACTTCAATCATTGGCACCAGCTTCAGTGCAAGCCGGAGCCTGTAGTCTGCTGCTGGACATGTTGTATAGAAGAGACCACGTGGAATTAATCAGGCTCTGTCACTCCATGCATACTGTAAAATGTCAGAGGATACACAAACACATGACACAAATAATGACATTTAAAAAAAATTCAGCTCTAGTGGCAAAATGAGTCATTTCAAAATAAAGGCACAGGGAACATGATACGCAATCTGCGTCATTTCCACACGGTTTTAAATGAATAAATATGTCACAGTATGGATATCTATGCAAAAGCTGAAAACATCACTTGAAGAGGGAGGAAAGGCTTGTTTACCAAAGAAACAGCGTATTTATAAGAACTCTCACAAGCTCCGCTGAACTGAGAGAGGGAACGGGAAAACAAAACAATTCCTGTATACAACAGCAATAACAATAATAAAACACTGAAACCATGGTATAGTGGTGATTAAAACCTTCCATGGACCTGAAAATCAAGTGCGCTTTCACTCCACGGACGCCAATCACGCGCAATTACGCATCGTTTAAAACGCGAATTAACGCCACGCAGCAGCAAACACAAACTCCCAACTTCACATGTGGAGCCGCTTGGTTGTTCGCTGATTAAAAATACATTCTCTCCTAATACGGTAAATGAAGGTGAGCTTACCTGATAAAGTAAAAAAAAAAATAATCCTCCAGGATTCAGTCAATACAACTTAATTCCCTGCGCACTTTTCGCCCCGAACCCTGACATCAAGTGTGTGGAGCAGCGGGCGTGTGTGGAAACGTCTAAACTGTTCCACCTGAACTTTTACTCCTGCGTGATCGCAGCAGCGCTCATTAAAAGTGGAGAACGGGACGGGGCCAGAGTTTCCCCTCCTTGCCCGTCCCACTTCAGACTCTTCACAAACGCAGGCAGATGCAGATCAGCAAAGCAGTGGCATCAGGAGAGGATACAGGGCGCTGGCAAGCATCCTTTTTGTTTTTTTACCCCTTGTATTTTCATGGCCAAAATGAAGATTTTGCTTCTCTTTGGCATTCCCCATAGAGAGAAATAAATCCACAGAAACCACAACTACTGTTTTCTGCTATCCCTCATCCTGTCCAGAAATAAAACAACCAAAAACAGTCAACTCTCACCAGAGCAATCACTCCTCCTCCACCAAATAAACCAATCAACACCTGATTGGGAAACATACACACACACACACAGTCCATATGGTCAGCTGCCGTTTTGATTTAAAGAGCTGCTCTAAAAGAACTCATTGTGTTTCTTTACAGTATTAAAAAAAAACTAATGAGATTTTATTTTAAAAAGATTAAACTTTCACAGCTCAAGTAGATAATTGCCCCTTGATGTTGCTGGAAAGGAGAAAGTGCTATTTCAGAGTTGGTCATTTTGCTTTCAACACAACAGCGTCATTACTCTGAAAGCTCCACAGTGATAAGTTGTCCTAATTTGCCTTGCCCTGTGGGCTGAGCACTTTCACAGCTTTAAGTAAGAGTAAATCCACTCTGCTGCAATGAAATAAAACCCGTGCTCCAGTCAAGTTTTCGCTCGTTGACAGGATAATGCTTTAATAAATGATAGCATTCTATACGTACCTCTTGTGGGATTTATGGGAAATCTAGTTGTATGAGAAATGGCAGAATGCTGTATGTATACACATGTTTCCCGATGATATTGTGCGTCTCGTTTTATTTCCCTGATTTAGTGAGGATTCTGGCCTCACCTTGTTCTTCTACTGTTTGTTGCCCTTAAAGTTGCAGTGAACGTTTGGTGATTTGGTGGAGAAACAATGTAAACATGGACCGTGTATAGAAATAGTCTTTCAGGTTGTTCCTGAGGCCAAATAGAAAGCTAAAATACGTATATAGGCACACGAGTGTGGCACCATCGGTTGCGTAAAGAAGTCTATGGAAACATGAGTCTAATTAACGTCAGTAAACATTTTTCCAGGGAGTTTATCGGTAGTTTCAGGTCTTTATCAATAGAACATGATGTCTGTTCTGTAACTTATGGAGAAAAGATAGTAGATAAAGTATGGCACATATGAGTGGACACCACTTGCAGGTGACGCCCTATGATCCTACGGTTGCAAAACGTCAACATGATGCCGGCCAAATCACAATTGGTTGCCACTTTGTTCATTTATCAGCGCCTGCTTTATCCTCAACATGAGGGTTCGTGGGGGCTGCTGGTTCCAATCCCAGCTGTGACATAGGGCGAAAGGCGGGGTCAAGTTCATCACAGGACATAGAGAAAAACAAAAAACCATTCACTCTCACACTCAATTTGAGAGTGTTCAATTAACCTCTGCATGCTTTTGGACACGCTAACACCCAACACTCAAGGAACGTTCCCCTATTGTTCTCCTGAGGTTAGTTACAACCAAACCAAAAGCTAACATTTAGAGAATGTTCCCTGAGGGTTAGGTGGGAGCCTAAAGCCTTGTTTATGCTTGAGCCTGACACTGTGGCGCGGGGTCCCTGCAGACGGCGCGCAACCTACAAGCATGCACGGAGGTGTTTATGCTCAACGTGTTGTTCGTTGCAGTATTTGCCTCAGCGTTAGGGGACTCTCGGACAGAAGAGTCATACAAATGCTTGTACAAGCCGATCTGCCCAGTCTTCCCTCCAAGGCGTCCATGTTGAAAATGAAGAGATGGCTCACGGCTGCAGCTGACAATGTTACAACAATTCAAAAAGAGGTGCACGACCAAGCGCCGCGACACCTTTTGGAGCCGACGCGCCCGACCTGACGCAGGATATGACGTCATTTGTGTTGCACGCCCGGCACTCTACGGCGACCATAAACCTAGCTTAACGCTCCCTAAACGTTGAGCGTTCTCTAAAGGTTGTATGGAGGTTGTGACAAAGTAACGTTCTGAGAACCGAACGTGCAGCCAAAAACTAACGTTATAGCAAAACTTTCCATATCAACCACAGGAGAACCTAGGGGGAGAACCTTCAGGGAGCGTTCAGAACTTTCTTGGGAACCAAAAATTGTTAGCTGAGACACAGGGAGAACATGCAAACACAGCAAGGCCCGAACCAGGGCACAACAGTGGTAGCCACGTGCACCACTGTGTGGCCCAGTTGCCACTTCAATGATATTTGTATGCTGTGTTCCTTCATCTGAAAACAGGCTCTGCCAAGCAATATACGTTCAGACCTGACTGAGGGAGCATTTGTGTGAGGCAGCACAAGTGTGGGCAGGGGCAAGGGTTGTTGAGTTTATCCTGTCAAATTGCTGAATGGCCGAGGTTTTATGAGCTTTTCTTTGTGATTTCAGTCATACTCCAACCTGCTTTGTGCCCAGTGTTGCTGTTGCCTCGTTACATAAAATGCGTGCGGTGCGGTGATGTCGCTGAGGAACACAACATCTCACCACTGCTATATTGAGAGTGAGTTGTATTGTGTGAACTGTGTGAACTCATGGTGAGTGGTTTGAATGTAACTGACATGTGTTTGTATTTAAAAGTTACACACTGCAGTTTTAATGACAGACTAAACAATCAGGAAAAGTATTTTCACGTGGGAAACTGAAAATACTTTATTAATATTGGTTATACAGTGCATTAACATGGGTAAGACCAAAAAACATTGCCTTGTCATTGAAGTTAGTGAAGTTTGAAGTCCATGGTCTTACAGCCTGTCACACCAGTACTGTGATGTCTCGATGTGCGATGGCACATCGGCGTGGATGACCTCCTGTGGGTCACATGGAGGACTGCGAGGAGGGCTGTTGACCCCCGAGTCACTATCAGGACTGTATGTGTTCAGCTTTCCCTCTTTGAAGGTCACCCCCAGCTTGTAAACAGGAAGTGATGCAGGTGCGGGCGACGCCTCGGCCTTTGGTTTTAAGTTTTTGAACTGTCGCAGGCGCACCACCTCCCTGCGCTCGCGCGTGCACGGCAGCAGCACAGAGACGTCCTTGCGGAATTTGGAGCTCATGCCGAAGTAGATGAGTGGGTTGTAGAAGCTGGCAGACTTGGCAAAGAGGCGCGTGATGATGCTGGTTGTGTTTGGCACATGGAAGCCCCAGGCCGACCACATAGACACCACTGCATATGGCGACCAGGCCAAGATGAAAGCTGTGCAGATTACAATGGAAATCTAGAAAAAAAACAAAAAAAAAACATAAGGGAACGATTGTCAGGAGTGTCATTACAAGAGATGAGTTTTATTTTCTTATTTAGAGAGCATTTTTAAAGGCACAGTATGTCATTCCTGCTGCTAGGTTTCTCTCAGTAAAACCAATGGCGAAAAATCGAGTTTGGTGACATCAGGAAGCAGTGTGGGATCATGGGAATTGTTGTCTTGTTGGCATTTCTGCTTTGCAAGGAGAGCTTTGATGGCAGAACATGCAGCAAAGTCGTACTATGATTTATATGATGTTTCGCCCCAAAAGTTGCTGAGATGGATAAAACAGATGATGTCTTTAAACACTGTCCAAAATGAAACTAAAACATATGTGTTTCTATGGATTTTTGATGGAAATATTTTGTCTAATATACTTTTTTTTTTTTTAACTGCAGGAATTCACGTCAAGATTCAAGAGTCTGAAAGGTCACATACCCTAGTGACGTCTCTTTCCACCTTCCTTTGGCGCGTGGTGAGTGACCCATCGGCTGACATGGCATTGGTGCTTTTCACTGAGTTGATAATGGAGACGTAAGAGAAGAGCATGATCATCACCGGGATGAAAAAGCAAAAGATGAGAATGGAGATGATGTAGGATTTGTGGATTGTGGAGTAGTTGGCTTTGGACCAGTCCACCTCACAGGTGCCGTAACCTCGATCTATAACAACAACACAAGAAACGGATTAAAAACACAATAGTTATTATTATCTTCTCCTTATCCAGGTCTGGATTGTGGGGACAGTAGTCACAGAAGAGACACTCCAGACAGATCCCAAGATGTTTCCAAGCCAGACAAGAGATGTAATCTCTCCGGCAAGATTAAAACAGAAATGAAGTCTTGTAATGATGTCCTTTGTTAGTGTATTTGGTGTGTGAGAACAGACCTGTGTAACTGCCCCAGCCCAAAAGCGGAGCGACGGACCAAAACATGGCTCCGGTCCAAACACAGATGAGTGAAACAGCGATGGTGTTCATGCTGATACAGTGTGCTGCGAAAACACACAACACACACACACGTGACACATTTGTGAAACAGCTGTTCGACTGTGGGTATTTCTTAAAAGGTTAGAAGTTGTGACTTTGGCAAATACGGGGCAGAAAAAGTGAGAGGCACATAAAGATCCAGCATTCTTGACTTTTTATAAATGTCAAGATTGTGACATTTATTCAACAATGAGGTCTTTTGTTACTTTAATAGCCTTTGCAAACATTTGGGACTGAAAAGAACCTCTATTGACAAAGTTCAAATGGCTGTCAGGGGAATAAAAATTGGTTCCCTCTATTCCCTAGCAGGTCTCGCATATCTTGTGTCAATATAGCATACAGTCAGTGCAGTAGAATTTCAATAGAAGGATTGTCAAAATATAATATCTTTGTTGTTATGGGTTACTAGCGTGCATGGGTTTGTCTGAAGGTCTGAATGTGCGTCTTATGGACCTGAAACCGCACTGCAAATTTAGATATATCTATATCTAGATCAGCATCTGTTGACTCTGGCAGTAGTTTTAAATATCTTCTGACCCCATAATACAGTTGACGATATCCCACATGTAACATGGATGTTAGCTTCAAAACCAGCGTGAAACAACACACACACGTTTATTTAGCTGATGTTTTATGAAAAACCACAAACAGCACAAAACCCACACTAACAAAAGAGGCACTTGCTGAATGTAATTTCCATATAATTAAGACATTCTTCAGCGTCAGGTTGACCCGAAAATAGAAAATGCCACCTCAAATTAACTTAATGACATGCTAACGTGGTGAAATTGTTAGAGACAAGTGGTAGTTGTTTCCACAGCTGACGTCGGTAATGAAGTTTCATTGGCACTGGGGAAAAAAACTGTCAAGATAAGAGCTGCGGGAATGCACACTCGTGTTCTGTCAATTCATTTCAAAGAGCTCTGCTCTGACCTTTGTTTGGATGACATCCCTTTATGTATCTGGTGATGCTGATAACGGTCAAGGTGTTGATGCTCGCGAGGCCAAACATCAGCGTGAAGAAGCCATCTACCTGGAAGCACAGAGAGGAGTTGGTGAATCGTCCCAGCTGACGCAAGGCGAACGACGAGGACAGAGCTGGACACCCGGAGACGGGACACACACAGAGGTGAACAACTATTCACTCTAACATTCTCTACTACAGGTAATTAAGAGTATTCAATTAACCTCTGCGTATTTTTGGACCCCTATCAGCTCGGGGCCCCAAGCAGTTGCCTGCCTTGCCTGTTCACAAGCTGCGCCTCTGGTTCTGACTGGGTCGTGACTAGAGCTGCAACTAACGATTATTTTCTCGATTAATTCTAATTTCTAATCGTTTGGTCCATAAAATACAGTCAGAAAATGTTAAACAATGTTGATCAGTGTTTGTGAAGCCTGGAAATGACGATGTTCTCGAATATCTTGTTTTGTCCACTAATCAAAGTGATTCAGTTTGAATGATTTCTTTGTTATGTGGAGCAAAGAAACTAAGAAAATATTCACATTTAAGAAGCTAAAACAGTCAGAAATGAAAAAAGCTTCAAACGGATGAATCGATGATCAAAATAGCCATTTAGTAATCGATGAATTGTTTCAACACTCCGACCTTAATCACATTGCCTCTGTTTCTCAGTCTGGCTCCAACTGTGTGACACCCAGCTCCTTCTTGTGCCGTTTCCAGGTGACATGGTTCAAATAAAATCTCTGATCTGACTTCCTTGAGCTTCCTTAGTACTAATACCTATTAAGGTCATGTTTTTTTTTATCACCCTCACATTTGGCACATTACCGGATTTCTTACGTCTGTCTAGACCAGTATGGGTTTAAATTAAAGCCTGTATTTTGCACATTATCCGTTTTCATAATAATTTACTGTCGGATCTCATCTGAAAAGACATCTGTGGCTTCTTGAAATGTGTTATTTGATCATCCCAGCTCAATCCTACCAGTTTAACAATAGTTTAACTTTTGCCTCTGGCTCAGAGCACAACAAAGGAGAATATTTTAAGTAAAATTATACTGTATTATTTTGAAAATATCAATCAACATGAAAGGGCTGATTCAATAGTACTCTGTCCCACTGGGTGCAAAAACACTGGCATCTGCAGCTTGCAACTATTCATGTCCCATCATGCTCCACGCAGTAATCGGGTTAATGCTTCTCACATGCCTGTCTCCTTCACCTTCTTGTTACTTCCCCTCCTCTATTTCTGTCACCACTCACTTTCCCCTTGTTTACTTCTGACGTTCCCTCTCTCAGGTCTCAGAAGAAGGCGAAATGAAATTTGCTGCACCAATATTTCTTTTTCACCCCGAAAACCTGAGACGGAATGTCTGGGAGATGAGATCATCTCAGTGGCTTCTACTGAAGCATTGGAGCAGCTCCCACCACACAGATTTTCACCTCTGAGGCCGAAGGTGATTTGATAATATCAGCTTGTTTTCATATATAACCCCAGAGGGTTCACTCAATGCAGCAAGGATATCATGGTTTCTACCACAGCTTTGCCTTGAGCAAGGAAAAAAAAAATTGCCTGGATGAATCCCAAGCTAAAGTATGACAACTATTTCATTTCAAGCTGTGGGTGTGGGAGATGGAAGGAAAACACAGGAAAGAACAGTATATCTTAGAAATTACACACAACAACTCACTTTTTTAATTTAAGGCAGATTATGTGTCATATTTCAGCAACATACTAGCAAATTATGCTGTCTGTGGATTTTTGTTTTTTTTCAAATGAGTTGTTTTCAGTTGGGTTGTTGACAGGTGCCACACTGCAGGTTTCTCCCATTTACATGCCTCCACAGTAGTAATCTTATTACAGATTTAACCTCCAGCAGACACGGCTAACAGCATAATCCCTTGCACATGAACTGGGATTGGCCAAAGACAGCAGATGGATACACACATCGTTTTTTTGTGTTCTGTAACACCATTACAGAGATTGAACTACTTATTAATGCTGTGAATTGCAAGGAATTCAGCCAGTAAAGAATTGTCCTTTATTTAAAATAGTGTTGATACACTAATAGACAAGATATTTTTGTACAAAATAACTGCTGCATGTTGTGATCTGTCTGGTTGTAAGTCTCTTCTGAAAGCACTGTTCAAAAGCCCCTCGGAAATCCGCAAATAACTAAGATGTTACAGAACCATTTACAAGCATGAACCGTTCTGGTGACGCCAAGCCGGAATATTATTTATGTTTAAAAAGAAAAAGTAAAAAAATAAATCAAACAATTCCTTTGGATGATGTTTACCTGGCAAGTCCAGATCCAGGTGATCAAGTATCCGTCATCTTTGAAGATGTTGAAGATTTCTAGGATCCCTCTGGAGTAGCCAAATACTGAGATGCTGGCATCAGAGACGGCGAGATTTAAAGTTAGAAAATCTGTCGGCTGAAGTGAGGCCCGTTGTCTGTACAGGATGAACATCACTAAACTGTTTCCAAACCAGGACAGCCATCCTACAGACAGACAAACATACACATTTACACATGTATAGTATAGTAGAGTATCATAGTATAGAGTATAATATAGTATAAAATAATATAGTATAGTATAATATAGTACAGTATAGTATAGTATAGTATAGGATAGTATGGCATAGTATAGTATAGTATCATATAATATAGTATATTATAATATAGTTTAGAATAATATAGTATAGTATGGTATAGCATGGTACAGTATAGTATAGTATAGTATAGTATAGTATTGAATAATATAGTACAGTATGGTATAGTATTGAATAATATAGTATAGTATGGTATAGTATAGTATTGAATAATATAGTATAGTATAATAGTATGGTATAGTATAGAATAATATAGTATAGTATCGTATTGAATAATATAGTATAGTATGGTATAGTATAGTATAGTATGGTATCGTATGGTATAGTATATAATAATATAGTATAGTATAGTATTGAATAATATAATATAGTGTAGTATAGTAATGAATAATAATAGTATAGTATGGTATAGTATAGTATTGAATAATATAGTATAGTATAGTATAGAATGATATAGTATAGTATAGAATAATATAGTATAGTATGGTATAGTATAATAGTATGGTGTATAGTATAGAATAATATAGTATAGTATCGTATTGAATAATATAGTATAGTATGGCATAGTATAGTATAGTATTGAATAATATAGTATAGTATAGTATAGAATATAGTATAGTATAGAATAATATAGTATGGTATAGTATAGTATTGAATAGTATAGTATGATATGTATGGTATGGTATAGTATATTATATTATATTATAGTATAGTAGAAGTTGGCAGCGTAGCTAAATAAAGTCAACAGATCAGAGTACAGCAGCAACAGTGCATCACAGTAGAGCAAAGAGATTAGAGTATGGTGGAGCAGAGCCGAGTAAAAGGTAATTTGAAGGTAAACATTTTAATTAAAAAAGACTTGAATAATGGAGAGAATAGAGGAAGAGTCTGATCGTATGTATTTCTTGAAATATAGTCTAATTTTTACAGCATGTATGTATCTAATGTATGGCATCTTCACTGATATTTGGTCCATGGATATAGGTAACACTCCTACTTCAAATCAAAAACAACTTTATATTTAGTTCATATGTTCCAATGTTCGAAGGTCGACTTACCCAACACTAACAGGTAGACGCCAATGATGGTCTCTCCTTGCTCGGACAGAGGAGGATCTGTGTGCAGAGTACTGAGGTTATTATTCCTCCATGGAATATTCACCACCTTCAGTGGGAAACCTTTCACCATTATTTCCATGGTCTGTCTGCCTTTGCTTCCAAGGCATGAATTGCCACTGTCCTCTTCAGTATCTCTGACCTCCTCTGCTCTCACTGCACACCGTCCTGTTACGACCAGGAGGGATTGACCGGTCACTACATTTTAAATCCAGCTTAGACGAAGTCTCCACTCACTGTCCTGTAGTGACTTCAGCTGTAATCCCATCAGTCAAGTAACAACTAAGAATATATTTATTATTCCTTGATTTTATTGCTGCTCTTTTTTTGAGAATGCTGTGAATGCAAGATCGCTCAGCATAGGGATTAAGTTATACATTATGTCCAGTTTATTCAAATTGGATTGATTTGGTTAAAGGTGCATTATGTAATAAATCTAAAGCAACTGGCCATAACATCCTCCTAATATGTCACAGAGACTCAAGAATAATGTTCATAGAGCAACAGTACTGAACAGTACAGCCAAAATATTTGCATTAAAAAAAATATTTTGCAGACTGCAAATCATATTTATGTTTTGAAATCATGTTTTGGCATGTGGCGCCACCTACCGCTGTCTACCAATCATTGCAGTCAGTAAAGTCTCAGCTGCCGGGCAACCACGGGTTGCCAGTTACGTCAGAAAACGAATTGAACGTAGTAACCGTTTTGGCCACATTCTTACATATGGCACCTTTAATTCTCCAGTAAAACAATCATTTGTGACTTATAATACTATGTGAAACTGAACTTGTATTTTGTTGTTGTTTTGTTGCTATAGATTAATATACAGCACATATCCACACAATATCATCATTTCAAACCTCAGAATATTGTAACTAATACAGAACCCCACAGACCAACATAGGGAAACTTCTTGTCACGTTGTATTTTCTGGCTATGGAAACATTTGTCACTGTGTTCCTGAAAAAGGTCAAGTTGAGTAAGGTCTGGCAACTATTTAACGTCACTGTCGCCACTCCAAAAAAAAAAACAGTCGTGCGCTAAATGTAACTCTTGTTCGCGTTCACGACAAATTCACTGTGCCAGGGTCAGTGCGAGAGTAGAGTGTATCACACGATATAAACAGTGTAAGTGAGGGCCAAACCAAGCCACAAAGCCAAGTTATGAGAGCCCTATGTTGGTGCAATCCTTTTGTAAATTTACATTAGCACAACACCTCCATCCATTACCCCTCCCCTCTTCACACTGAGCTCCTCTGTGTTAACACACATACAGATGGGGTAACCCGAACCACCCCCTCACTCTGTGTTTAGGTCACAGTGTGAACCTTGTTTCCCTCCTCTGGCTGTCACAGAGGAGCTCTGCTGGGCTTGCAGGATGTGGAGGGAAGGGTTGCTGGCTGCTGCCAGATACCCCGGTGCTTCCGAATTTTCCTCATCAAGCCCTTTCCTTCAGCCCCTGAAAGACCGCCGGTAGAAAAGAGGGACATGAAGCGAAAGGAAACGTGAACCTGTGACCTCAACTGTCACCCTGTTCAGCAGCAAACACTGAGCCCAGTCATCGTTCAACCCCAGCTTCACCCAGTGACGCCACACAACACAACTGTGAGTCCTGTGTGTGTGTGTGTGTGTGTTTGTGCAGCCCACAGTGGCTGAGGAGTCTTCTCTTTAAATGGATAGATAATGTCAGAATAATTGCAGGAAGCATCGTGTACAAACCTCAAAGTACAACAAAACCCGCTCATGGCCAGCCGTGACAGATGTTTGGGGTTTTAATCTGCTCGTAATAAAACACAAGATAATAGAGTGCTGCCCTGGTCAGTGCATATTTAAAAATATGCGATAAAAATAGAGGCAGCCACAGACAAAATGACAACTACCAAAATATGGTAATGCAAAATACCAAGGAAGTTGCACCAGAATGACAAAATAACGATTAGATAGATAGATAGATAGATAGATAGATAGATAGATAGATAGATAGATAGATAGATAGATAGATAGATAGATAGATAGATAGATCTGATAGCAAGCGAGTGGCACCTGACATGCTGCCAATAATGAGGACAGCTGCTACTGAGATTACACTGTGGCTAAGAGAAGTCATCAGAGGCTACAGAAGAGCCTGCACTTAGCAGGTGAACGTCTGACTGTCAGCAGGAGGCGGAGGGTATGAAGGCAGCCTCAACTCTGCAGTCATCCAGGCATGCATGCTCTATTTAAACCCAGAAAGCAGCAGTACACGCGGGGTCTACTAAACAAAGTCATCGGCTTGTTGTGCACACTGTGTACAATGCTCAGGTGTCAGCATGCTACTTCACGACTTCAAGATTGGCTTAACTGTCTCCTGTGTGCTTTGGCGCGCGTGTGAAGCTTGGCATTCAAACAGTGCAGCCACAGTAGGTCACTGTATCATTAGGCTTATGATTACTCTCTCTCTCTCTCTGTCTCTTTCCCTGTGTGTGTGTGTGTGTGTGTGTGTGTCGAGCAAAGCCTGCGACCGTGAGGTTAAAAGCTCACAGTTTTCCGAATGGAAACTCACAGACATAGATACTATTATGGAGGTGTGTGTTAAAGGCTGCAAGCTGTCTGAAGGCAACAAAGCCTCTCTTCACAGAGGACATACACCAGGTCAAGACAGGATCTGCTTTAAAAAAAAAAAAAAAAGAAAAGGTCTACACACACTTTCTCCCTGTCACTAAATGGGAGGCACAGGGACCACATGCATGAAGGCTCCACACAGTATGGAGGTAAATAGCTTGTCTGTCACTTTTTTCTGGAGTCAGTGTGTGCATGATTTTTGTCTGTAAATGTTTCTATACATCTACACAGTCATTAAAGGGCACAAAATCTTGGCCAACATGACTCTCAAGCCCAGTTTGGCCATATATATATATATATATGTACGTCATTTCTAAAATGGCTGGTGGACAGGATCGCTGACTTCCAAAAACATCCAGCTGGCCTACAGGTGAACATGGCACGCGTCCAATAACAAAACCCCTATAAACCGCATGTGCCAAGTTCACACCTCCGTCTCAAAGGGTTTGAGTCTCTCTCAGGGTGAATATCAGCTCACACAAGTGAGGAATTCACTGTTGTTCAGCAGATTACAACCCTGCATGTCACCGTGTAGCTCGAGACACTGTCGCTCGTGAGCATCGTACAAGTAAAGCTGACATTTGAGGTGGATATCACCCAAGAGATAACGGCGCAGATTTATGGTGCTGCTTTTAGATTTGTGAAACGGATTCTGAAGCACACAAATCCTGCAGTGACCTTACCGCAGACACAAAGACTTGGACTGTTTTCCTCCTCTGCTCTTGCTCCGTGCCACAGAGATTGTTGCTTAAAATACAATTGCTCAAAAGCCACTGCATTACGTTAACAAGCGTTAGCATTTCCGGCCCAGGAAAAGGGTAATTTACGCCACTGGATCTTATCTGCAACCATATTCGGGAGAAGAGGGCTACACTGTTGTTACCTTTAGAATAATACCTCATAATAAGGAAAAGAAACTGCATGTGTCTGAATGCATGTAAAGTTAACACAGGGGCCATGTGTTTTGACAAATGTGGATTGGTTTTGTGGCTCAAGATCTTTGGCTCTGAACCTCATGCAAACATTTATTTGGGCATTGGGGCCAATTTACAATTCCTCTTCCAGAGTTTGTTTGTTTAAGCAGGTAAGTTATGTAAATAGGTCTCATTTGGGGTTGACTGCCTGCTTTTCCTGAAGGGCTCCACACATCAGACTTGACTTGATATCCTGCCAAATGCTGTAATGTAATGATGTCTTCATATGGAATTTGTAAAGCTTATGACATGAGAAGTCATGCACACGATACGCTTGAGATTCAAGTGGTTAAGTTTTTGAGAGCAGGGACGCAGGGAACAGGAAATACAAATGCATAAATCATAACAGAAGTAAACGATTAGGAGGGACATTACAAAGACAAACTGTACATAAATAACATTACAATATAGCAACTTACTATACAAACAAAAATGAACTTCAGTGAGTTATTATAAGGTCAGCAAACTCCAACATTCAGAAAACCCTAAGGTTCATACCTCAAGAGGAGTGGATCTGTGTGGGTACAGTCCAGTTTTATAGCAGCTTTAAATCCACAAATAAAATCGTGCAGCCTGTTCAGATTCAGACACACTCAGATGCAAAAAAACAAAAAAAACATGGATCTTTTCCAAACGCAAACCAAAACACACTGGTAGCCTTAAAGTTTTTAAAGGATCTTTACATTGACGCCCTTTCTGTCAGTCTGTGGCTTTTGGTTCCAGCTTTTCAGAAAAGTGGGCAGCACTGCAGCAGTGTTTGGCTCAGTGGTGAGAGTACACAGATACGTTTTTTGCCTCAATGATCTGAGTGAAAGTGCTTTGACGTCGGACCTTGGATCCTCTCCCCAGGTGTTCTGTGGATCGAGAAGATTCCCTGACCTCGTTCCTTGGAGGAGCTCCAGCTGCAGCCTGACAAAACAATCTATCACACTGCAAATCTCTTTGGACGTGTCCAAGGAAGTACGTCTGTCCCACAGCCTGATGTGTTGGAACACATGGGCGGTGCTGCCGATGATGGAAAGTTGTAAACAAGCCCCGGAGCTGTCAGTCAGGATCAAAGTCACATCGGACAAGCATTTTCGAATCGCTTTTACAAAGCGTGACCTCATTAATCACGCAGGTGTTCTCAGCTGTCCTGACATGTCATTATCTTCTCCCTGAGTAGAAACTTGTTAGCCTTAAAGATGACACACTAGCTACTCCTGGTGACCCATGACACATGGCTGTTTGGGCCTAATTAAGAGACAACAACTGAATGACCTGCTGCCCGCTGGGTGAATGACGCCCCCTCCCCCCGGGCCCTTGTAAAACCTCAGTCCAAATTCAGATGTTTCATGTAGAACATTATAGAAATATGAATGTACTTGATCAGTGTTTATACATCTTTTCAAAAATGATACACCACTGTTGTGACCCGATCCAAGTATATTAAATTGTGACAAGAGAAAAGTTGTTTATAGTAGTCAGTGGTCAACATTTCTGATTGATATATTTCATGAGATGAATCAAAACTTAATTTTATGTAAGTTATTTAAAACATATAGAAATTACTCTAAAGTAAACTGCTGGAAAATGTTCAGCAAATGGATTTCCTGCTGCTCACCTGTTGGTCTTGAGCTGCAGTATAGTCTCTGGGAATAACTGCACTTGATCATCTTTCAGGAAATAATGAATATAGTTTGTGTTTACTCATTTGAGAAAATTGCTTATGATGTGTTGATATCTGTTTCTTATCTGCAGAGAAACCAAGGGCCAACTGTTGCTTCTGCTCAGATACAGAAGACTACATTTTATAGAGGCAAGTAATGTTAATCTTTCATCAATTGAAATATCAAACTATTTATTTGTTGTTGTTTTTTTGTTTTTTTTACAATGTATAACCCTCTAAGGTACACACCAAGAAAAAAGCAAAGGAAAAATTATTTATAATATATATACATATTAAATACAATAACGACATAACAATCCGACTCACAAAAACCTCGGAAAAGTTAATGCTGATATTCTACCACTGAACTATTGGACATTCAAAAGTTTAGAGAAAGTTCACCTGTAAAGGTTAGAGTGCATTTTAGGTGCATTCTGAAATTGAATCCAAAAGCCAAACATCCCTAACTTTTTGTGAGTAGTGTTTATATATCTTTTTTTTTTTTTTTTTAAATTAGACTCTACAGTATTTTAGATACAGTCCTCTACCAAACGGTTGAGATTTCTGTTCATAATAAACCTGGTTTGCGTAATTCATAAAGTACAACATTCAGAACAAGTCACATTAATTTACTAATTAGCGAGTTCAGCTGGATGCATTTTTCAACGAGATATAGTGACTTAAAGTGTGGTCGACCAAATGGTTGAGTAGTACCTTAAAGCGGAACTAGACCGGAAGTTCCTATTATCGCTGTTTTTTTGGTGTGTATCTGCGTCATTACCTTGTTTATGAAGCCCTGACGGTTCAAAACAAAGAGTTCAGCCATTGCTGAGAACGTTGTGTTTTATTGAAATCTCGGGGCTCAACGAGATCACTGAAAATCCCGTAATAGTTACGTAAGCAGCGGTTCTCCTGAACAACCGATCGTCCTGCTCCGGGCGGTAGTCCGGGCACATCCGGTTGCGTACATTGAACCGCAGAAGAAGAATAACGTCCGTTGTGGAGGTGTTTCACGAGCAACAGTGTCTTCTGACTCTGGGTCAGACTCCGGATTAAAGTCATAAAAGGGACTGTGGCGGGGAGTCGTGAAGAAGCTATTTTTAAACACTGTTAAAACAATGTTTTGATAATGAGGAGCAGTGCATCCGCCGTTCCAGAGGGGGGCGATGCGCTTCTGAGAACGGATGTGCTGGATAGTACTGGCCAATCACAAGACTCTGTCTTCTGGGGGTGAAAGTTCACTCTGAAATCTCGCAGCAGAAAAACACTGTCAGAAAAGAGGATTTCTATCGGCTAGTTTGCAGCAACTAGGAGGTTTTTGACCATAAAAACAAGTTAATGTATGTAAGTAGACCTCCATAACTAACATATATGTGCAACAGGACCACTCTATGTGACCTTTAAAGGGTTAACCAACCATTCTTGCATGTTTTGAAGGCAATCGAGAGGTCACACTGTGTTGGATCACGGAAAACTGATTTCACAAAGCTCTGGCCATCGCTGTGGAGAAAATAATAGGTAAGTAAAAAAAAAAGTAATGTGACAATTTAATACAGCAACTGGTAAAACATGGAGACATGCACATGTGTTCAGAAATACACACGGGGCAGGTGCATATAGACGGATAATAAATGAAATGGATGGACATGCACATGGTAGATGTAGCATTAAAGTGTTGATAGTTATTCGTTCAAGCTCATTTTTTTTGTATCCGCGACGGTTGAGCCTTCTGCAGCCTGGTCTCACTTAGAAGCACTTTCCTGACCACCTGGACAACATACCAGACAGTCCGTGTAGTGACTCACTTAAATGTTCAATTCCCAGCTGTACAACACCTGCTGAGATCTGTGCTCCCACTTTAAACACCAGCCACATGGTATTGTATCTTAACTGCGAACAACTGAGCCAAAGCAGAGCAAAAAAAAAAAAAAGGTTTATCATATCTAATATCTGTTTCATCATTAGAGAAGTAATGCCACACAAGAAGCTGAGCCGTCTAATCTAAAGAGTGACGGATGGAGAATGAGGAAGAATGACTCATCCTTTGAGGCCGGTGCCATTCATTGATAAAAAATAAAAAACCCCAACAACTTGTAATACAATCACACTGTCTACTAATGTAATCACAATCAATTTAATCTCTTCCTTTTGCCGGAGAGAAAGTGCAATTAGAGACTTAGTAACTGCAGCAACCTGCAACAACTGAAATTTCGGCCAGTGACTGAGTTTAAATGTAATATTAGTTTGGATTGTGAATGTTCTCCTTTTTCCTTTAGATCTACATTTTGGTCTCTAGGAAATCCTAAGGGAAATATCTGTCTCTTCTGTTGCTAAATGTGCTTCTATGCCACTGAACGTTAAATCTTTACTTTGCTTTTCCTGCTGAGAAAGTAATGTGGACTTTTTTTTTTTTTTTTTTTTTTACTGCCTGCACTGACCAAAAACCACACCACGAGAGCTGAGGGAGTAAACTTAAATGTTAAAGTTGCGGTCAAACGACTTAACAATCAGCTGTGGATTCAGGTGAAATTTTGACCCGTGAATTGACCCAGTATGCAAATGAAAATCACAATCCAAAACATTTAATTATCACTGCAGGCATTTTCTAAATCTAATTTGTTGATTTAAAGGAAGGTTCTCAAATGGCAGATTTCTGCGTGACTCAGCCCTCATGCATTTCTCCGCAGTGACATGTGTAGTGCATGTGTGTTCACATTTCCTCTTGATGTTCTCTATGTGTAGCAGTAAAGTTCAGCCCAGTTAATGTGATAGATATCCAACACCTTTCTCAAAGATACAGTAACCCCCACCTGACCACCCCTTCCCCTTTCCTTTCCACCCGCAGACACTTCATGGTCCTGTGCTGTGGAGAAGGAGAGCTCTGTTTCACAGGTCATGTGACACAGGTCAAGGTCTGCTCCTTGACAACAAGTACAGTGTCGAGGTTGAGGCTTATACATCTCAGGCCGATCCACTGGTACGGTTCTTTTAGAATACCTGCCTCTTTCGAGTCTTTAAAAAAGCGTAGCCAGAATAAAATAATCTTTATAATTTAAAATTAAAGGTGCATTATGTATTAAATCTAAAGCAACTGGCCATAAAATCCTCCTAATATGTCACAGAGACTGAGGAATAATATTCATATAACAAACTGAACTCACCAACAACAACAGTACAGACAAAATATTTGCATTAACAAAAGATATTTTGCAGACTGCAAATCATGTTTTGAAATCAGATTTTGGCATGTGGCGCCACCTACCGCCGTCTACCAATCATTACAGTCAGTAGAGTCTCAGCTGCTGAGCAACCACGGGTTGCCAGTTACGTCAGAAAACGAAACCTAAAAGACCTCGGTATTTTGAATTTGAATGTAGTAACCGTTTTTGGCCACATTGTTACATATGGCACCTTTAAGAAACAGAAACACAAAGTGAAACATGGCATCACAAGGTAAAATATATAACTATAGCTGTAGCAGAGAGATGAAAGAGTTCCCAGCTTGATCGTAGGCCTGAAGCCAAGACAATCTACTTTGAAACGTGCTGATGAAGCTGAAAGTCTCTGCAGGCTCATATCGCCGGGACATCTTTAACAGATTCTGATACTCATAAAATTGGCTCTAATCTATGATCAGACACTAAACATAAAAAAACACAATAAGCATGCATACATTACATCCCACAGCAATCACAGAGAAATAAGTCTTCATCAGAGAGAAGGCACAATATTAAAGGTCTCAGCTTTCATGGAGGTATTTTTGATCCAATGGTTAACGGATATTAATTTTTAATTGGATTGAAAATACCACATAAACATAAGTTCCCGCATTATACTGTATTTTACAACATGTTCAGATCTGCACACTGCTTTCAGCTCTGATGCTAATAGCAATGCAGGAATGTGTGTTTTTAAAAAAAGAGTGCTTAACTCTGTCAATACCTGCCGTAGAAAATCATATTAATTTAATTGTTTTTTTTTCCTTTGCGCACTTACCTATTCCGACCACATTCAAAAGGGTGTGTTTCAGTGAGAGCAGCTGTGTTGAGATTGTCGAGCTGATTTGAAGATATTTTTATTTCAAAGTTGACATGTCGGTGTGTTTCTGTAAAAACTAATTTGCGGTGGCCAAATTCAGCTTTTTGCGATTACTTATTGTTGTTGTTTTCTGTATTTTGTAAAGGTATTCTTGGTTTCTACAGTACAAATTTTATTGACATGGTTAAAGGTGCCATATGTAAGAATGTGGCCAAAAACGGTTACTACATTCAAATTCAAAATACAGCGGTCTTTTAGGTTTCGTTTTCTGACGTAACTGTCAACCAGTGGTTGCTCGGCAGCTGAGACTCTACTGACTGCAATGATTGGTAGACGGTGGTAGGTGGCGCCACATGCCAAAACGTGATTTCAAAACATAAACAGGATTTGCAGTCTGCAAAAGATTTTTTTTAATGCAAATATTTTGGCTGTACTGTTGTTGTTGGTGAGTTCAGTTTGTTATATGAACATTATTCCTGAGTCTCTGTCACATATTAGGAGGATTTTATGGCCAGTTGCTTTAGATTTATTACATAATGCACCTTTAGTTAATTCAAACTCACAGCAGGGTACAAAGCAATCATTGCATTTCTGTTCGCCTCGGTTTTACATAGAGTTTGGTTCTCATTAGTGAATGCTGGCAAAAAAGAAATTAACACACTAATATCACTGTATTTAGTCACGTGATTCACCTGATGTGACCTATAGACAGCTAAAGAGATAATGACTCTTTTTTACTTGACTGCGTAATTTCACTAAAATGCAACTGAAGGTCATCATTGTCAGGCAAGTGACTACAACATATGACTATCATCACCACCATCATCAGAACATCTTTCATGCAGTGTTAGAGTAGAAGTGCAGGGTTCACTCTAGCCGTAGTCTGTGTGATGGGATGGGAACGGTGCTGTTTGTCTGCACAGTGAACCTGCCGGGGGTCAGAGGTGAAGCTGAACCACCACTCCTGTCCTCACATGAATGACCTGAGGGGAGGCCAACAAAGAGATGAAAAGGTGGGAGGACAAGTGGAGTGAGAAAGCAAAATGAGCGACAGAGCATTATTGTGAAAATCCTCACTCCTCACTGCACTTTCACTTTTCATCAAGAGTTTTTCGGCTGCACATGAGCTGAAGGAATGCACCGCAGGGCAGCCTTCAGGCTCATGCTGACAGTGCACAGTTCCCCACAGCATCGTGTCCTCACCCTTCCCGTGCGTCTCACACCACCCACGTCCCGACATGTCCACGTCTGTCCAGATTCAGTATGTATACCTATGCAGCATCATCTGTTTTCCCACATCATTGAATAGACGCATGTTATTTAATTTCCATATAAATTCTAAGGCCAACCAGATGTGAGACTAAAAGCAGATTTCTTTAGACGTGTGGAGACAAATTACCTCGACTGGTGCCAATCCATCTGCACAGCGAGTATAAAGGAAGTCAAAGACGAGTGTTTGGCCTCCTCGTTCCCTCAGACAATGAGATTGATAGCCCTGCAGGTTATGTGTGGACATAACAACGTTGTCTCCCCTCTGTCCAACTTTCCTTTACAGCTGTGGAAGCTGCAGGTTGCACAAGTTGAAATGTGGTTCACTTTGAGATGCAGCCACAAGATAAAGACACTTTTTATTTTTTATTTCACAAGAATCACAAAGTGTCATTTAATCAGTAGCAATTGTACTTGTAGAAACCATTTTGCACTTTGGAGAACTATGACTTGGATGAGTGAGAATATACACAGACATCCCCTGGGGACTCAAACAATCCTCTCACCCACACCCTTGATAATATCTACACACATGCTACAACATTTTTAAAAAATGCTGCTTTTCCACAAGCTGTTTCCCTTCTACGCCTTGAGAAAAAACATGTTGGCTTCCAAAGTTAGATTGTAAAGGTTGTAGCTATTAGCAACCTGACCACAGACATACCTCTTTGAGTAACAGTTAAACAGAAAATCAAACACTTATTGTAAACATTTTAGGAATAGAAAGACAAATTGGTGCTCATGATGAGCCAGAAGCATATATTCTCTTTTCAGCTTCACTATAGAGTGAACTAGAGTGGATTTCACTCTTCAACAGTTGTCAAAAATCTTCCACTTGGCACAAATAAGCCCATATTCACATATGTACGAATACCTAAATACCAACACCCCCATTTTCTTCATTGTCACACACCCTCTGATACACACACCGTAAAAAAACCAGAGAGCAATAAAAACAAAGTCGATCATAAAAGACAGATGTGGGCTACGTAGTGGTGCAGTGAAATCTGCAGGTTGTTGGTTCTCTTGAGATTTTCCCATTTCCTCCCACAGTCCAAAAACATGCAACATTGGGGATTAGGTTAATTAAATACAAAATATACAAAAAATACAAAATACTTGTGAATGAGAGTGAATGGTTGCCCTGCGATGGACTGGCAACCCATCCAGCTCCCTGTGACTCTCATTTAGAGAATAAAGTGGCAGAAAATGGATGGATGGAAGACAGATGTTGCAATAGGATACAAGATTAAACTTGGCTTCTTGCCTCCAGTGAGAGACAAAGATAATACTGCTATGGTATATGAACGTATGCATTGGGTGTGCAGGGTCGGTTGAACAGTAGCAGCCAGTGCTGAAAAGTGCAAACAGTTCGGCCCTGAAGGCTTTCCACTGTATAAGCCCATAGCTCACATATTTAGACCAATAGTGATAAAAGGGCCAAATGCCAAATAGGAAAAGATATTATTTTCTACCAGTTTAACAATTTACAACCAGGCTTTTCTTTTAAAAACACTTCAGCTCAGAAACACACTCCAGTGTGGTCCTGCACAGTCAGTGCATTCTCTCTAAAGTACTATTGTGGGGCAGAGCAGTTGACAAATGATGTTTGATTTATGTTCAATACTTCCACCAACTCAAAAAGTTATCCCTGCACTTCTGGCAGCCTTACGGTGAAGCACATCGTCTCAGTTTAACCAAACCCTCTCATCCATATGCTGTTTTCATACCGGTGCACTTGAAGAAACACTGACTGTTAGTGAGAAGTCCTCCCTGTGTTGACTATTATTCTACTCTCTACAGGGTGGGCTATTTCATTGGAGGTATCAAATGATCACATATTCTGCTTTCCCTTGTGTGGATGTAGTGGTGAAGGCATCAATGAGCCACTGTCGAGGTGAAGGACGCTCACACGCAACCAGAAAGAGGCAGCTGTCGGTCATACACAGGATTAAACCACCTCAGGAATACTTCATCTTTGGTCAGTTAAAGACTTTAAAGGTTCAGTGTGTGATATCAAAGATGTTTTATTGGCATACATTGAATATAGCACCTATAAATGAGTTTGTACAGTATACGTTTATAATCTCAATAATAAAAAAAAACCCTTGTGCCTTAGAATATGAGTAAGGTACAGTCGGATGTGAATTTCACACAAGCGGCATGTGTACTTCCTGAAGTAGATGGGAAAGGAAGGATTTCAATTACAGGATGTACAACACAATAACCTGTAACTCTCATTTTACCACCTGCGGGTAGTATTTAATACTCAAAACAACATGACGAAGGAGCCTTTCAAGTACCCTGGCATATTTGATTACATGCTCACAGTGAAGGGTTAACAGAAACAGAGCTGATGACCAAACCCATGAGCCATTAACACTCTTCATTTTCACCTGGCATCATGAAAGAAGATCTTCAGTCACGACATGTTGAAGAACACACTCCAACGTCTCTGCCAGGGGGGGTGGAGAGTAGTCTTAATAGTATTAGGTGTGGTTGCAACTCTGGGTAAGTGTTTTTGCACTAACAAGACATTTTTGCTTGTTCTTCAACTTCAAATGAAGTACAGGCTTAAAAATCAGAGAGTCTCTAAACATCTGCTGGAGCAGATGATGCAGCTGCTGCACCACAAACCAGAGGCAACACCATCAGCTGACTTCAGTACGGGCCTTTGGGAGAGAGGTGGGACACTGTGCTCTCCCTACAGGTATCAGTGACTCCTGAGCTGCAGGAATCAGATCCAGATGTGAAGCTATTATTATTATTATTATTAGTAGTAGTATTATTGTAATATATTTTTAATGCACACAAACCATAACCTTAAAATATTCAGACATACCCAAAACTGCAAAGTAAATACAACCCACTCAGCATTATTCATTGTAATTTAATGCATATCATGCATCTGTGGTTATGTGTAAAATATACTTAACCTGAAGCCACAATAATTGCTCATGCTATGGAAAAACTGATCTGCAGCACCATCTACCTACAAGAGCGAAGAGGAGCAGGTGCGACCGAGACTAAATAAACGGTCATGAAAACATTTCTCTAAAACCAAACTCGAGTGACTATGTTCATAGAGATCATTCCACCTTTCCCTTAAATAAAGCCTCAAACTTCTAACTAACAGTATAGGATACTATAGTTTATCTTATTTATTAGTAAGCTGTCAATGAGTTAAAATCATACATGTGTATGTAATTCTCAAACAGGAAATAGTAGGGCAAACCAATTTTTAGCAATAACAGTAATAAGTCTAATCTAATGGTGGCCCAAACATGCACAGTACTGCATATATTTAATATAATGATAAATGCATCTGTGCGATTCTGCAGTTGTAATTAAAAGAAGAAACCTATCGCCAGAGAAAGAATCAAGGCAGAGTCACTTTAATGAATGTATTTAATGAAGAGTGGGGTTAGTGGGAGTGCTTAAACTACATGTCATTGGATTCATTACTTTGTTAGGCAACACAAGTGATTCCTTTCAAATACAAATATTCATATTCGCAAACAATAAGAACCAATGGTAAAACGTATAATACAAAAGCACAATATGGTCAATTGTTCAAATTATAATTGTTCCTTCATGCGTACAAGTACCGAGAGCACTTGGTGATCAATACCATCAACATGTCATTACATCATGTAGCTACAGTGATGGATGTGTAGAATAATCTAACTTGGTTACAGCAAGTATTGCCCTCTTATGGCAAGAGAAAGTGGATTTGTAATTTTGCAGGACATTCTTGAGAATAAATAAAATTCATTTCAAGTAGATAATCAAGAGTATAATAACACAAAAGAAACCCTAAAGACTCATAATCAAACCTTTCCAAAAATAGGAAAGTCATAAAGCTTACAAACATCATAATATTTATTATACATTATACCTATAAGGCTTTACCAACCTAAAACAAAGGTTATTTCAGGTTTTTAGCTCATCTGTAGGTGTAAATTTAAAATTAATTTTATTTTCAATCGCTGTTTTTTTTTTTGTTCAGTGACAAGGCTATCTAAAGTTCAAAATGCTGTTGTGTCACCAAAATCCTTGTTCCATTTGGTGTACATATGAAGAGTGGTTGGGCTAACGCTGGGTTTGATTCGCTTCAGGGAATCTTCAAAGTCTTTCCTCCTGATGTTCCGCATCTGTGAACGCACACACAAGCTTAACTATACAGATAAATACCACGCAATGATGAATGAGTTTGAAGGAGTCAGTGTGTCACATTCCTGGTACTTTAAAAATGACAATCTCACCTCATTAGCAGCCATACATCGGACCTGGTCTGGTCCCAACTCTGTGTAGAATACATTTTTACATGAAACCCAAGCAAAAAAAAACGTCCATTATATATGCATAAACTTGAGAATGTGATTAATACAATAATGTAATGATGAGGTAATACCTCTTATTGGCCCAAGTGCAGCATCTTTGGCTAATGACGTCAGATCACTTCCTGAATATCCTGAAGTCTCTCTGTCAAATTACATATCGAGGCATTATTGCACAGTAACGGTAAAATAACTTGGTAAAAGCTGTGTGACAAGATCATTTGAAACTCACTTTGCCAGATAGGACAGCTCACTCGTGCTCAGTGGATTCCCATGCCTTCCCAAAAGATTTTTCAGCAGTGTGAGTCTTGTCTGGAGCACAGAATATAACAACATTTAAATCAATAAAAAAAGCAGACAAATTACCTTTATGCACTCATGACAAATCTCACAGTAAATACCTGTTCATCTGGCAACGCCACGTAAACCCTCTTTGCAAACCGTCTGTTGATAAACATAAGAAAATTGTGTTTACCTTGTACCAACAAAACCAATAATGACTGAATTGTTATAGTGACTGTATGGTATACCTGAGGACAGCTTCATCAAGCTCTTGAGGCCTGTTGGTTGCTCCCATTACAAGTACTCTATCATCTCCTCCTGACTGCACCTACAACAAAGACGCACTGCTGTCAAAATGACACCAATGACCGACACACCCATGTCATGATCAGATTACAGTGGCTGCTCTTACCCCATCAAACTCGATGAGGAACTCCGTTTTTAAACGACGAGAGGCATCATGTTCTCCCTCTCTCCTTTCACAAAGTAAACTATCGACTTCATCTGAGAGTCAAAAACAGACAAACAATTCAAGGTTTATTCATCAGTTGAAATCAGGAGAATAAAACTGTATGAACAAAGTAATACATACCGATAAAGATGACAGAGGGCTGTAATTCTCTGGAAACTGCAAAAAGTGCTCTAACAAGCTTCTCGCCTTCTCCCACCTGTGATGGAGATGAAATAAGAGGTTAAAGAAATAACAGGACTGAATTTAACCTCATGTCACAGACCTACTCCGCAAAAACAGACCATTTGAATTGTTTTACTTACATATTTCGACGTCAAACTGGCTGCGCTGATGTTGAAGAATGTTGCATTTGACTCCGCTGCGACAGCTTTGGCCTTGGAAAAGGAAACAATCCATGTTAGTTCATCACCATCACTGATGAAATCAGTATCAACAGCTACAGGCAAATGAAAACGCATACTGCATAGATACAAAAACTGTTGGACAGTTATGCGATTAACAGACAGACGATGTGTTCCTTGAATGAATAGATAGTTGTTGAACATACCAGCATGGTTTTCCCATTTCCAGGTGGGCCAAATAAAAGCAGACCACGTGGTGGAGCTCTCAGGCCAGTGAAGAGCTACATGGGCAAATGGCATGAAAAAAAGTAGAACATGACATGAAACCTTGGATAGATATGGAGAGCAAAGACATAATGTGTTACGTGATTACCTCTGGTCTTAAGGCAGGCAGGATAACTATCTCTTGGAGTGCTTGCTTGGCCAGATTCTGTCCTGCAATGTCTTCAAAGGATACAGCAGGTCCACTACAACGAACAAGAGCAAATGACTTTAACTGCATATTTTTTTCATTTGAATGTCAGTCACGGATTAGAGTCGTAACAGTATTGCTTCTGCATACCTGTCAATGATTTCATTCAGAATCAAGTTGGCCAACTTGCTGTCCACGTTCTTAAAGTTTCTCATATCTCTCCTCTGTGGTTTCGATGATGCAGGTTTTCCATTTTGTGTTTTTCCCACCCTTGGGGTCACCTTAGAGGGGGACAAAATATCCAGAGAATAAACACTTCATCAGAGGGAGACATCTTGACAACACTAGTCTCACTGCACTGTATCAGCCCCAGGGAATGATGTGGCTACACTCATTATCATTATGTTACAGGGAAGAAAGTGCTCCATTAGGATTTCTTTATTCAATCACAGTTGCCTTGAGCAATGATAAGCCATGGATGCCATGAGTTGTGTCCCTGCATAATAATAATGTCCTTTTTTTGTCTTTTTTTTTTTTAACCGTAAGACACGGAAAGCAGAAGGAAAGAAGAAAATGACAGGCTTACACCCATAATCCGGTGGGTCAGAGTATGAAATAAAATACAATATCAACAGAATAAATACCAAAATGCATCGTTTCATTCACCTTTGCATCAGATGCTCGAGTTGGGGGTCTGACAGCACTGTGCGGCCTGATGTTTGTGGAAACTGTGGGTTGACATTTAGGAGTAGGCTTTGGCTGTGGAGGGACATGATTTAAAGTCTTCCTGGGTTCATTCTTGCTTTTAGATGCCAGTGTTGTCTCTGGAAGATAAAACATAAATAAGCATCTTCAGCTAAACAACGATTGACAAAAGTATTATGGTAATACCTGTGAGCAGAGAAAGACTTCAATAGGCATGGGACAAAATCAAAACTTCCTGTCTCAGTTACTCTGACCAAAATAACTGTGACAATATTGTGATAATTGTAAAAGTATGCTTTAATATAGTTTCTTTTTTGGGTTCTTTAACATATACTGGTGGAGTCTTCTGTCTGCGCTATCCATAGGCTTTAGACAGTGTGCACAAGCATAACTGAATGTGCGATTTACCAGAGACATGCTCCAATATAACTCTTTTATTCTTAAATATAAACAGGCGGAGATTTGTGTCTATACCCTACATTAATTTGTTTCGTACTTATGAATATGATACACATGAACAAATGTTACTAAATATACGTTACTTACATTAATAAAAAAATTACTTAAGACACACGCTTTTAAATTGTAATCATTTCCTCCATTAACAACAATGAAAAAACGTGGTCAACTTATTATGGATGTATTTCATCCAGAGTCATGAGAATATCGTGTATCGTCCCATCATAAGATGACATTACCTAAAAGAGCAAGTCTGTCTCTAGCCATGGTGAGATTGTTGATCATTTTATCCTGTAGCCTCTTTGCACGGTCATATTGGTCACCTGCTAAAAAGACAAACAAACAGAATATTAGGCTTAATCATGTCAACACTGCACATCATGTGTATCTGAGGGGTTCTTTGTAAATTACCTGGTGCTGTGATCTCGACTGCAATACCCTTTTCAAGCTCAGCAATTCCTTTCTTGTACCATTGCACAGCCTCCCCCTTCTCACCTGTCATCAGAGAGGACGTGGTGTTTATAACTGTAGCTGTCACACACCACCACACATCGGTTGTTAGCTCATAAACACGACAAACAAACCTGTATCATCTTCGTCAATCCTCAACGCCTTCGAAATGTGCTCAAACGCCTGTTTGTGGTAGTTTTTAATAACTTCGCCGCTGTCTTTGCTCTTACTAGCGTTCATTTTGGCCGACAATACTCCCACGACACGGTCTCTTTCTTCTCAAAAGTTCGCCCAAATACGAAAATGGATGCGGTCAAATTCAGCTCTTTAAAAATCTGCATTTATTAACGCTTCGGTTCGCAGAAAATGATACAACAACAACAGCCATATATTATCTGCGATAATGGCTCCTCATCAATACACAGACGTTCCATCCGCTTCTGACTTCCGCTTTCCGTCTCAGTGTGCACCCTCGATATCAGTCCCCCACCTATGCGTGGTGAAAACAAACGCCTCTAATTCAGGATTGCGTCCGAATTTAGGGATTTATGGCGATATTAGAATAACTACAAATGTTGAAAAATAATAATGATAATAATAATAATAATAATCATTTATGGCAAAATTATACATTCATTTTTTTCCGTGTAGCCCCAGTCAGACCCACCTCCAAGACCAACCAGTGGCCCATAATGCACACTTTGGGAATCACTGGATTAATTTAATTGAATGTAATTAAATTTTATTCAGTGTTACTGTTTGCTTTGCACTGTTATATCCGCATTTCTCCTCCTAAAATGTTCAGATCGTTTATTCTATTTTTTTTTTTTTTTTTTTTTAATATTGAACGTGTTCTAGAACTTTTCTCCCAGAAGAAATGAACTGAGACAGAGGGCAGATCTAAGCAAGGTAGATCACAGGCAACGGCATGAGTACATTCAGAATGGTGCGTTCCAATGATGACTCAGCATTCCCATCTAGATTTTCTGGGGAAATGTATATGTTGCAGTTTCACTTAAATGTGTTATTTTAATGTCTCAAGTCATTCTGTCCAAAATCCGATACACACACTTAACGGGCAGAGCTTCAGCTGCACTTCCTGGATCTTTTAACAAATCACGTTATATTTACCAATCCAACAACCAATCAAAATGCTCTGACGTCGTTGTGATTGCCCTGTCAGAAACGCCCCTTACCTGGCTCGACAGACAAACCAGTAATCCTAAAAGCCTGCCTGTGACAGTTCACTGATGTTAAATATCAGCACAGAACAAAGACTCTGTAATTTGTGCCTTTCCAATCTTTCTTGAAATTTGCACAAGGCAGTCAAAGAAACTAAACTAGCTGCTAACCGGTAACAACAGTGGTCAGCTGACGGAGCACTGAGTTTAGCCCAGCTGTCTCTCTGTAGTCTGGCTGCCCTTTGTCTTTACAATCAAGTGAGCTAGCAGGCGTAGTTTATTCTTCGGGCTCGCTCACGTCGGCTTGACCAGTTTATTTATTTATTTATTTTTCTTCGCCTGACAAGCGTGAAGATAGGCGGCTTGGAAACCAAGATGTCGAACCAAGTGGTGTGCAGAGAAGCAACTCATTCCGGGAGCTGGTACTCTGCTTCGGGTAACTGCTCACAGACATCCGCCTGCGTTAGCACACTGCATGCTAGCTGGTTGCTGTTGTTTTTTTTAATCCCACAATAGCGTGTTAAATCAGTTTTGTTGACTTTTTTTTAGTGTCACCACCATGATCCCAAAAACTGTCACTATCACGGATTGTCACAACCGATGGCGATAGGCAACGCCGTGTTTGCAGCGCTAATCCAGTTGATTAAAAAGTCGACGAGCTAACATTTAGCCGGTGATGACTGCTTCATCTTCGCTGTCCCATTGTTGCCTCGTTGGGTTGAGCTAATTCAGCACTTCACCCTCGGGGGGTGGATTGAAATGTTGTCAAACAAATGGGCATCCGCCAGTCAGCGTTTCCCATCTGACATGGAATCAAACCTTTTAACTTAACAATAGCTAACATGGCTAATATTGCAGAACTTCCTGGCCTACCCACTATTCGGCTACACAAGATATTTATCAAAACAGACAACCAGCAACTGTTTCAACTAAAGCTAGTTGTATATAGTCGTGTTTTCGTTCTTGTACCACGACTCATTTAAGAAAAAACAGACTGGTTTGGGTAGGGCAGAAAATTAAAGCTTCATGTTGCACCCCTTCCACCATTTCAAAGCTGGTCTTTTGTGTATTCCCTTTAAGCTTGCCAGGCACACTGCCCTGTTAATAATCGTTCGACGCAACAAACAAAGTATGGTTAAACAACAGTCTCATTTCAAGGCTGAGGTAATGTTAATCTCACTCAATCCTAATGTCTTTGGTCATTTTTACAAAAGCAGTTATACATGTTGTTCCTGTTGTATCCTGTATATTCAACCACATTAATATGTGATTAGACAACACCATACATGATATTGATATCAGTCCAAAACTGGTCAAAATCACTGGATCGAATACTCTGATATGATCCAAAAATCCTAAATATCTTCTTCAAATGATGTCATGCTATAATATAAAGTCAGCTGTGTCGACTTATTTAAAGCTAAAAGGAGCCAAGTGTAATTTGGTTTATGAACAAAGCTAAATAACAGCAAACATGTTCATGTTGTGGTGAGTTACTTAATATTTGCAACACAATTGGAGCATCAAGTATTTGAAACAGCTGCTAATGTCTCAGTCGTAAATGCATTAGCACAAATGTGTTATTAACAGATTTGTACTTAAAAAAATGTATAACAACTGTAACTGATTATATTAATATTGACACTCAAGGTTATGATATCAGTATCTGACATGAAATCATGGTATTCAGTCATTCCTAACACACATTTAGCTATCTCTTAGTTGGCATTCATGTAATTTTTTTGCAGCATTTCACACTAATGAAAAAATAACACTGGTAGTCTTTACAGTAAAACAGGGCAGTGGGTTAAAGCAGTATTCTTCAAAGTGTTTAAATCACACTTGTTGTTTTCTTGTGTCTGTCTTATCTTACTCTTAGTGATCAAACTATTCTGATTATATCTACTCTTATTTGTTTTGTAGGCATTGAGAAAACTGAGTTTGTGGCTCCTCTTTAGTTAATGTATGTCTTTTTTGTACCTGTTCAGGTCCTCAGCTGAATGGACAACTAGAGGGCTGGCTGTCCCAAGCGCAGTCCACATTCAGACCTGCTCGAGCCATCATAGCACCGTAAGCACATTTTGTCTACTTAAGAAAAATGTAATATGAGCGTTTCAAACGATATTGGTGATGTCATTTCACTCTATAATTATGACATGTTTTTGTTTTCAGGCATGCTGGGTACACCTACTGTGGAGCTTGTGCGGCACATGCCTACAAGCAGGTTGATCCCTCTGTTACGTAAGTTATTCAGATTTCAGGTCTCTTTACCTTATTTACAAATCAATTGTATGGCTGTTTCTTATCCTGGATTGCCCTAAGACTGAACATGTTTAGTTCATTTAAGAAGATAGGACATAGTGCCAGCCAGTGGTGTGCTTTTTATGGAGTAGTAGTTTTATGGAGTGAGATAATTTGCTGTTACCCTTCAGCCGTAGAGTGTTCATCCTGGGACCTTCACACCACGTGGCCCTTTCCCGCTGTGCCCTGTCACCTGCACACATCTATAGAACACCTCTCTATGACCTGAGAGTCGACCAGAAGAGTATGTACTTTTTTTGTACATTATTTCCACCTTTGTTTGTTATGCTTAAACATGCCAACTGGACAATTGTATCTCAAGGTATTGGGTGATGTGAGCGAGTGACATAACCACAGTTATGTCACAACAATATGAATTGTTGTTTTGCATTACTCCAAAATGGGCCTTTTATTTTTATATCCGGAGCCAAGTCGGCTCTACTGAGGCTACCATCTTTGACAAACCATGTTTTTACAATATACTGCAATGGACAAACATCGTTTGAGCTTTGGTGCTAACTGAAGGCTAAATAATGTATCCAACACACTTGGCAGGGAAGGATGAGATGAGGGATATTCAGCTGCAACATCAAAATTGTACACACTGTGCCTTTAAGTGTATTTTGGAACATTGCAAGTCAATAATAAAACCAGAGCTCTAATTGACTCTTCTCGGTGATTACCTAGCAGAGTGAACCTCCACTCTTCTTGGCAATTCAAAACATTTGTTAATCTCCTGGTCATGATAGCGTGCATCAATTAAAGTGAAACTCACCTCTCTTTTCCAGTTTATGCTGACCTCTGGAAGACTGGGTTGTTTGAGCGGATGAGTCTGAAGACGGATCAAGACGAGCACAGTATTGAAATGCACTTGCCTTACATCGCTAAAGCCATGGAGAGGTAATGTACATTGGAGGAGCATTCACTTGACTAATTGATGCTGTACAGTTTCAAAGAGGATGGAACAGTAAAATGGTTCAGAAAAGCAGGGATCGGATAGTATGAAATGAACCAAACTTATTAGTACAAGCATATTGTCCAAATGTGTTTATTTAAAGCCTGTGGTCAGACATTAATGTAGGTGTTGCATGTATTGTATAAAGATGTCCGGTTATTGTGGATGATGGATGACGGAGACTTAAACTGCAAATTTTAATTCCACCTGTGACTATTGGACGTTGTTAATTAAAAATGTTGATGTTTTAGCCGCAAAGATGAGTTTAGCGTCGTCCCTGTGCTTGTGGGCGCCCTGAGTGAGTCTAAGGAGCAGGAATACGGGAAGGTGCTCAGCAAGTATCTAGCAGACCCTTCCAACCTTTTCGTCATCTCATCTGACTTCTGCCACTGGGGTAGGTACTGACCAGTCAAAACAAGAGAAAGTTACAACTCAACAACTCTATCCTGTCCATTTTAAGTATAGTGTTTGATCTCAGGATCATTTCTGTGATGATGTCCATTTCTCCTTTGAAGGTCATCGGTTCCACTACACATACTACGATGAATCTCAAGGGGAGATCTACAGGTCTATTGAACATCTTGATAAAATGGTAAACAAGTGTAAATTAAGTTTTAACTACAGAACGGCTCACAATAGCTTATATATGCACTATATTGGGTTCTAGAGATCACAACATACTTCAGTCTGAAGTTGTTTTGAAAGAAAAACTGCATTGAAGAATGGATATTCCCTACTTTTACGACAGTTATGCCTTTTCAAAAGGGTACACGTATGACTTTTTCCTCTCTTCTCCTCTTGCTTGTGAAGGGGATGGGCATTATAGAGCAGCTGGATCCCATGTCTTTCACTAACTACTTGAAGAAGTACCGCAACACCATATGTGGACGTCACCCGATTGGAGTGCTGTTAAATGTAAGTACCATAGAAATGGAGTGATTATTTGATTGTTTTGCTTCTTTACAAAGGGCTTTATGTAAAACGTTCTATTCTCGCACAGTGAAGATGCAGTTTGAATTCGTAATGGTAACACAGTAACCTTCCAGAATTCCCTGACATTTTTGATACAGTGCCTCCTTGTGAACATAGATCTCTATGTCTGTAGGTACAGCTAGACATGATAAAGACTGTGGCATGTGTTATAGCAGACAGATGTGATAGACTGTCAAATCTACACTTGATGCTTTAAAAAAAAAAAAGGCAATTCACACCGGAAAAGAGAGAGACAAAAAAAATCAATAACATTAAACAGACAAATATTTTCAATGGCTCAACAGCTGAAGAGACTTATCCAACTGTCAGTGCCTCAGTGCTTCCTTGCTTAAAGTGATCATTACATTTAAAGGTTTATTTGCACCCAACAGTCCAAACTTAGGCGGAAGCAGTCAGAATGTAGCATGAGAAGATGGTAGTTGTAAGATGTTAGCGTAAATGTATCTCCTTTTGTGGAAATGACACTTGCTGTCCTTATTGGTGTTGGGGTGCCTCATGGTGGTGCTTCTCCGTTTCAGGCTGTGGCCGAGCTGAGGAAGTCTGGTTTAGAAATGGACTTCTCTTTCCTGAACTACGCCCAGTCAAGTGAGTGCAGGAACCGGCAGGATAGCTCCGTGAGTTATGCTGCCGGGGCACTCATCGTTCATTGAGGTCGACTTCCGCAGGGGCTAATGCAGCGCTGCCACCCTGTCCTTACTATCTATCGCCATAACCCCAACACCCTACCTGTCACCCCGACCCCAGTTGCACCCACTATTTACAGGAAGGACCTAGACACTCGAAGCCAATACAGAGTCCTCTGTCTCTCCCTCTTCTCGGTTTGAAGTGAGTCTCAGAGAGTTTGTTTGATGCATTTTTTTCTTGAAGTGCGGTTTTGAGATTATGTTAGAGCAAATGGTTTGACGAGATGGGAAGAATGCATATTAATTTGGCTTAGTGTACACATTGGGAGGGAAATAATTATTATAATTTTTTTTTGCAAGGACTGTAGTTGTCCTCTTAGTCCATTTTTGTTTTCCTGGAAAAACAATGGGTTTTGGGTTGTAATGCAATCTTTATATTTGGCCTCTTGGTAATTTGTGCTCATGTAATTTGCCTCAGAAAAGGAATACAAAATAAAACTGCAGCTCTAAATGGAGAACACTGAAATGTTGCCAGATGAAAATGAAGTGAGTGTTTTGACTGACTGCTTTAAGCTACATGTGACTTAAATTTTTAAAAACAGTGTCATGGGAAATTTCTACTAATGCATAACGTCCTATATTGTAGTTGCTAATAAAGGGCTGCACCCAACAGAGTTCACCAACTCCCTGTACAAAACCAAAAACATTATTACCCTCATATTAGTTTATCAAATATTATCTTTTATTCACATTTTATTCCTTTTCATGTATTCCTTTTTTTAGTTCTATTACTAGGCACAATGGTATTTACTTAATTAGTGTTCAGATTTGAACAAAAGCAGTGTGATCAGTGAAGCTGCAAAGTCAACAACATAGTTTACCTGTTAAATTAGCTGTGCAACACTGCTCCCAGATTCCATACATGTGTAGCATCATAGATATGTTTTTCCGGGTCCAGACTGTGGTTAAACGTTTGCCACAGAACTGTCATCAAACTTGGGTATATTGTGCAAAAGACTCCAACACTGACATCTCTAGTCTTTGTTTACACTGCCACCTTAAATCTCTGTTGAACGGTCAAATGGAAGACTCTATTATTATACAGTTGTAGATCATAGTTTGGTTTGATTTGGCTGGAACAAAATAGCAAGGTGGTTAAGGCTTGGATGGTCTGATAAGCTGAAGGAACTGTTACTAAATCTATTTGCTAGGTTGTAATTTACAGCTCTTTTTCTTCATACAGTATGATTTGATTTAAGAATACAAAATGTTATTGGGAAGATTTAGGTATTTATCCTCAATCAAATGTTTGTATTTACAGTTTTGCTGCTCTCCATTCAATGAGAGTATTTTTATGACAAGATTAGCAACCATGTAATGAATGAATGAATGGAGTTCAGCACAGAGTTATGATGTAATGCTTCTATCCAGGGGTGACAGATGCTGTTGGATGTAAACGTATAATATACTGTATTTTTTTTCCAGTTATTTGCAGTGTAATCCTGCTGCCTGAAATATTCCTGCAATATTTTCATGTATTTTCAAACTGCATTTAAGATATGAATACAGAAACGTGATGATTTACAGTGGCACTATAGGCTTTCAGTAAGAATATGACGCCTTTGTCGGTGGCTGACGTATGTTGCCACATTCCCAATAACACGATGCAGTCCACTAGCACTGGTCTTTCAGCACCATTTCAATATCTGGTTGAACCTGTGAGCATAGAATGAAAACTGAATCTTGAGTCACTTGATCTCTGATGTTAATTTAAGGGAAACTAGTAAAGCATGACACACTGTGTGCTATTGTGCCTTTTATCACTGTTGCACATATACAGTACATATAAAGCTTTTTCTCTTTTTTTGTAGTCTTATTCTAAAATGTGTACTTTTAGTAATGTTTTTTTTTCTACATGTATCAATCCCCCCTTTGCCTATAGTGTCCAACAATGCCTCCATGTCACCCAGCACTCCAGGAGTATGTGACCTGTCCCTTGCATCTGTTGGCCCAAAATGGCACCAACTGTTATGTCCTCTCTCCAGCAGGGAGTGGTATTCTGTTTTCTACACCTCACCTCATTCCTGTAGAGAGAGAGGCAAAGGCTGAACCTCAACACTGTTCGTTTTTTTCTGTTAATGGGTCTTTGTGTGTCTCTTAGAAAATGATTTTTGTATTATTTGTCTCTTGCTTAGAGAATGGGAACTTACACAACACAAACCTAAAATATACTACTTAACTGCTCCATGAATGGAGTTGTTTCGATCTCAGGTTCCACTGACAAAGCATCCCAAAAGGCTCTTCAATAAAGGCTGTGGATTCATGTTACAAAACAAGTAAAATGTACTGAAAAGCCTGTCTGCTCTGGTGTCTTGTTCTTCAAGTAGCTACAGTCACACAACATGGACTTGGTTCATATATTATAAATCAATGTTTCTAGTCACTGGCTTCAGCCAATGCTGTCTACTCCTATTTCTGTACTGTAGCATGTTGAGTTTGGTTGTGAACTGTGAGCATATTTCAACCCAGCATACAAAGTGTGAAACAGACACTTTTCTGGAGTTCTGGCAGAATCAGCTTAGAATAAATATCCACTTTGTTTAACAGTGGAGGGTATTTATTGATGTCACCAGCAGGGGGAGCCAGATGGTTGGAGGAAAACTGCAAAAATAAACACATGACCACACAATGTATGTAGACATTAACACAGTTAACTTCGACAGTCCTGTAATAAAACAGAAAGTACTGTGGCTGACTGAGGCAGGAGGCTATAAAAGCTGACAATATGTTGATGATATTTGTGGTGATTACCGAACTAGTTAATTTCCCATGCAGTGCATAATTACAGCTCTCAAAATATGAAATCCCCTTGTGACACTTAACTTTTATACCAGGTAACTGTCTATTGTACGATAATCAGATGCTATGTAATGTTTCCAGTGAGTCATTCAAGGAACAATGAACGGACTCTCATTTTATTGATCTGACAGTGTACTGATAATTTGTAAATTACTGTGTGCAATTTGAGGTCACGTAGTGGCTCACTGTTCAGGATCACATTAGTGCCACAGTTGTACTAGTAAAAAATAATGGAACTGAATGTAGCTATTAATAAATTAGCACCTATATGTCTATATAATCACATTTATTAAAAAAAAAAAAAAAAAAAAAAGTATGCATGCTACATCTGGACTTTCATGACTTTATTGTGAGTTAAGTCTGATCCCTTGCACAACTGCTGTTTCTTGTCGCTAGGTTATTGTTCACTGTGCAAAATCACGCACCAATAGTCACACGGTCGGAGATGCAAACATTGCTGTGTCTATAAACAAGACAGCTCGAAAGCTATAAATCGTTAGTATGCAATGCAACGTGTTGACAGATCCTTCCATTCAATCCATTCATTGTGTTCACTCCTATCATTGAGACATTGTGCATTTTAACGACTGTGCATTCTAAAGTACAAACGGTTAATCATAACCTCACCTCTAGCAATGTTTGTACCCATGCTGTGAAAAGGGGAGCAGTATTATGCTTCAGCAGACTTGACACACCTCTCTTTGATTTTGGTGGAGTCAAACAGGCTTTTTTTTTTAGATCCATTTTCACACATATCGAAGTCTAGTTTTAAAGCATAAAATACGACTGAAACATTCAATGTCTCTGAAGCACAGTGCAGTAATGTGATGCACTATGGGATCATTCTTGTAGGACTCTGCAACATGTTACATCACAGGAAGACCCAAAGCTGCGATGGACACCACAGGGTACTCCCCTCCTCAGTTAAGAGTTGCCTGTTTCCTGCAGGAGACACCAGCTTTCCTGAACCCCCCTCCGCTTAAAGTTTACCTCACACAGATCCTCCTGTACGCAGAAGTATCTGCTACTTTCAAAGGTAAATGCAGAGGCCTGTGCCTATGTTTGAGTCTGTTTGATGTGTAATGATAAGGAAATATTTATGCAAAGTACAAGCAAGTATTTAACCGTTAGATGGACAGGTTTTCCACATTTGAATTGCAAACTCATTCTGTGCTTCACTTCAATTTCTGGTATGAAGAGGATTACTATATAATAATATTTACTGACATTGTGTTTGTTAATGTCTTCTTAATATACCATTGTGACTTTGTGTTTTATTGTGTATATTATAGCATAAATCCTCCAAATGAAACATGACATTTTAGGTGAATCCCCTGTTCTTGATATGTAGCTTCATTTTGAATGTATTTGCTGCTGCACTGTGCTCAGTATGAAAATGACTGATCAGCCGACTATCAAATTGGTAGGAGCAGTATTTATTCTTCACCCATGTTTGGAGACTTGTGATTTTTAAATAATAAAGAGACATTTTTTGTGCTTCATATTACATTATGAAACCCTGATTTTAGAGGTCTTTATTTCTTCTAGGTTTGGTATTATTTTATCTTGGAATGGCCAACAACAAACACAGTGGCCAATATTCTAGAGAAGACCAGGAGAAGTAAATCACCAGATTCCCACAGGTAAGAAACAGAGATTACACATTACACAACATACTGTATGTCGGTACTCATAGTAACTCGAGGTCTGGTGCCAACTACTTTGGACATTTTGGAGTGGTTTGGCTTTGCTTTGGTCACCTTAGATTGGACCAAGAGTTTACCATCATAGGTGCCTAAAAGATTAAAACACAAGTACAATGACACTTGTCCCACTGATTATCATCATTAGAATTATTATGATCTCCCCTTCTTCACGTTTTACCAGGAGAAATTCAAAGACTATCCTAAATCACGAAAGGCTTTAATTCCATTCATCCTAAAGCACCTGATGTTCATCTGGGCAAACTGCACAGGGATTTTCACTCCTACTGCTGTACTACTAAAATAGAACAGAAATGACATCATAATCTGTTTTGGGTGATTTTTGCTTTGCAGTCTTGCCACCAGAGGAACACATTCATTTGCTTCTAATTCTTTCAAACACAGACTGCTACAAAAGGAACTGGCAAACAGTACTGATAAATGAACTTGGTGGACATAGCTGTGACTTTATCTAAACTAGTGATAGTTTTAAACTGGGAATATTTTGGATGCAGTAAATACAGTTCAGAAAAGGGTAGAACATTTCCACAGTGAATCCTGATAGATGTCCTTTATATGTGTTATGTGTTTTAAATTCTTAAGCATCTGATGAGAGAATACATTACTTTTTGTGAAGAATATAGAGTCTTGTTTCTGGAATAATCTTCAGTCCAAAAAATCGTCATAGCTGCAGTCGCTTTAATCAATTGACAAATGTATGTAAATTGTCAAACTAAACATTGCTGCCTTGTGTCATGTTCTTTATATTATTTATATGTATATTATCATGTTATTCATTGTTGTTAACGTTGTCATACATCACTGTATTGTATATGATGCTACTGCTGTCTGTCTTAGAATTTTACTTTGCTTATTTATTAATGATAATGAATATAATCAATACTTTTTAATAATTGTATTGAAAAATAAGTCAATGACTAAGGCCACAGAAATCTGGTACAGGTAGTATATTTACAGTATATATCGTCTACCCTTTGAAAAGTGAAAACAGCATCCATTCTATATGCTAATTCACATCTTGAATTATATATCTCACGTCTAATACAAGATTAGCAGTTTCTACTGCTACTTGCAGTGCGTTGAGTTTAGCTGTGAAGGAGTCCAGCACTCGTGGTCGCACATCGTGATCCGTAGACAGGGATGCTGGTGAGAATGGTGCGTACTTAGTGTTTATGTATGTCCACTTCCTACTTGGGCTACTTTCCACGAGTCCACAGCCACAGAGGCCCAAGCCATCCTCAATACCTCCTTTCATCATATCTGCAGCGAGGGTCCAGTGGTGAGCGTGAGTCAGATCAATCAAAGAATTCCCTCCACTGTGCTCCAGTGCTTTGGCCACAGAGTCCAGAGAGCAACAGAATCCCTCCATGCCAAGATGGTACTCGGAGGGCGAGCAACCCAGTACTGCTGCAGGCTCTGACACTTCATTGCTCTATGAGTGAAAATGTAACAATAATACAATATAACAAATGATTTAGATTAGATTGCTCTGGAAATAGATTTTCTAGATATTGGCTCTCACCTTGTGTCTGATGTAAGCAGCTAAGTGGGTCTCAGTACAGCCACCTCCAAGTAAAGCAGCCGGATCCCTAATGGTGAGTCTCAACACATGCTCTGTCTTCTGACACACCACCTGTAACAGACATGCAGACAGACAATACAACGGCAGTTCATCATTCACCTCCTTCCACCCCTGTAATGGACATTCCAAGCTGATGTGCAGTAGGCGCCTAAAACCAAAAAGGAAGATCATTTGGATAGTATGAGTTAAACACTCGTCACTTTCTCTTACCTTCAGCTCACTTAACATGGTCTCGTTCCTGTGGCAGAGAACCATGGTGCAGATTGCTGACTCCCCTGAGGGTTGTAAATGCAGCAGTGTCTTCGATCCAAACTGCCTTACACTGATTTCCCTCACCTCCCCATAAACCTTGGCTGGGAGTGTGGTATGTAATGTGGCCACAGGCTGAGCACCTATTAGTTAAAACACATACGAAAGAGAGCAATTAGCAAGTAATGATTAGAGTACTGTACATGCTACTCTTGCTAAACATATACTGTATTTCCCCTTATTTAGATTATTCTGGTACATTACATTATACATGTATTTATTCCAATGTTATCTTCACTGAATATACTGTGCATCACATATGTATTAGGTAAATCTAATATTGTCATTGCAGTTATATTACAGCAGATATACTACTATATCTGAAAGTATCAGATATAATATGATTTTTTTTTAACTCATACTTTACTGCACTACATAAATATGCCATTATAAATCTGCCAACAGGCCCGTGCCTACACCTGAGGCTTACCTGTCAGCTGAATTAGTGGTTCCATGAGATAAGCTCCAAGTCTCTCTATCACAATAACGCCTTCACTCCTCAGGTATTGCTGCAGGACTGGGTGGATAACCTTCTGACATACAAAGAGCTTTACCTCATCTGAAACCACCTGTTTGCCTAGCTCCAGGAGTTGTTCCAGGATCTGTAAATCTGAGTCTACACCTGCGGGAACCTCGATTAACCCTTCTCCTAGTTCACAAAGGTCTCCAGCAAGGGATGAACTGAACACCACCACAGACAGTGGCTTTGGATTCAGGTTGAGTTCCTTGTTGAGGCAAAAGTCACCAGTAACATCCAGCAGTAAACCTGGAAACACTGCAGAGTTAAGCACAGGATGGCCCTCAACATAGACACCCACTGTCTTGCCCATCATTACAACACATGGGTTGTTACAGGGCAGAGTCAGCAAAAATGCCTGCACAGCCAACCTGCTGATGTGCAGCATCTCCTGCTCTGTCAGCACACATGCGGGTTTACTGGAGATAACACTGCGAGCTAATGTGATCAGGCTCTGGCTGCTGCAGAAGTCGAGCTTCACTTTGCATCCACAGTCTTCTCTCTGCAGGTAACTGACGCACAGACCCAACAAGTGGGTGTTTATTCTGATGGTCACATTTGCTGCGAGGCCAGATTGCTTCGCTTGCTCAATGAGACTTAAACAGAGAGCGGCAGCGAACAAACCGCAGTCGCTGAAACGAGAGACGTGGTTGTGAATCGATGTTTTGATCAGATTCACCAAAGGCTGCGACGAGGAAATGGCTGGAAGTAGAACAGAAGAGGTGGAGGTGGTGACGACGTGCCCTCCGATGTTGTTATGAACTTGTTTTAGTCGTCCCGTCGGACCAAAGCAAGACGTGAGAAGTTGTCTCAGCAAACTTAGCTTGTTGCAAATATCGGCGTTGTCCAGTGGCAGATCCGTACACACAGAGGGGGATTTTTTGACAAGTCGAGACATCGCACACTACTCTGCAAATCCACGGAACAATTTCACACCTTTGGGCATTTTAAACCACTTGCCGTTTCAAATATCACCGAGAGTATCGTCACTTTAAACGAGTTTAGACAACCGCGGTGTGATAATACACTATTTCATGAAATCAAATACAACGTCAGCTAGTAATGTTCCCACGTCCTAAGCCCAGTGGCACTTGCAGCGTTGCCTGACCAAAAAGACGCATTTTTCTTATTATTTTTTAGGTGTTACGGTAAAAAACAAAAATCCACCAAAGGAGTCGTGGTCATATTTTATTAAGCACGTGAAAGTTGCATTTTTGTAGACTTTTATAGCTTTCAATTTCAATATTAACATAGTTTGTTTTCAAGACGCCTTTCGTTTCCATGGCAGTAGTTAAAGCGTTGGGTCCTCATAGGGACCTACTCAGTTAAGAGTCGCACTTTTGCTTCTTTTTTTTTTTTAAAGAAATTGAAGGGAAAAAATACAAAAAACACATCGCTATAATGTAATAACTCTCATTTCCCGTATTATAATCGAGATAGGAAGCCTCGCAGCCTTCTTACTCAGTGTGTTTCTGAGACATTTTTATTTTTGGCAGACGCTTGCAGTTGGACTACATACGGAATGTGACGTCATCTCACACAGCCCTGTCACTCGACGTTCAAAAATAAGGCGGTATGTATTCGTTGTCAGTTTTTACTAGATACACAACGTTTTATCGAGAGTAAAATGTGTCAATAAAGCACTTGCAGTGTAGTTAACATTGCACTCTACTGGTGTTTCTTAGCAGTGATCCGACTTCGTGTGAGCCGAGGGTTGTTAAGATAAAATGATTAAAAATGCTCGATTCTAATAAAAACCGACGTTGCAACATCCTGGTAGACTTTAACTGTTAACTAACGTACGTTTAGACTGATGAATTGGCGCAAAGAAAAAAAAAATGACGTCAAATAAAATGTGATCTTTTTCAGTTCTTATTCCGTTTGGTCCAGTTCAAACTGCCAGAAAATTATCAATCACATTTTTTTGAATATACAGGTTTATTCTGTTAACTAACGTACGTTTAGACTGATGAATTGGCGCAAAGAAAAAAAAAATGACGTCAAATAAAATGTGATCTTTTTCAGTTCTTATTCCGTTTGGTCCAGTTCAAACTGCCAGAAAATTATCAATCACATTTTTTTGAATATACAGGTTTTTATCGTTTGAAATTCTGGGGAAGAAACAGCAACAAAAAAACATCCTTTTACTGATGGTTTGAAATGCAAATCAGATGACTACAAATGTGGCTCATGCTATGCTCAGATCTGATTCATTAATAATGTCCATTGTCACCCATGTTGCATGATGATTGGATATATATATGATCTTGGGCCACATATTGAAGTGACACAAATCTGTTATCTTTTGTGTTTCTGTGTCCACATAGCTTTAAAAAAACAGATCTGAGTCTCTTGTCACAGAAGAGCAAATCTGGCCGTGACAACAGCATTGAGTGTTGCAGTATACATAATTTGTTGTGCGACAGAGAAATACTTTACTGAGACTTGACAGGTCGATTGTTTGGAAAGCGAGGTGATGCAAGCAAACTTTTCCTGTACCTGCATTTAAAATCTGTTACATACCTATGTGAGTACCCGTATGTTGTTATCAAATCAGCCCATGCAGATAGGTTGGTTATAAATGAACAAGGTTTGCAAAGGGGCACACAGTTCCTGGTAAATGTCCAGACACTTTCCTTTTGATTTGGGAACTTTAGTTCATGAATTTTGGAAATATTATAAATTGGCGACTTTAATGGTGTAGACCGTTTGACTGTCAAAAAAACTGCTTGCAGTCTGAACATGGTCTTAATCAGAATTGAAAAAGTTCAGATTCCATTTGTGCCATTCACGCTGTCATTAAGGTAAAAATAAAAGATAGAAGTGACTCACATGTGAGCCAAATAAAAAATTATCTGATTTAGGACACCTGAGCCTGCAGTCTAAAGCAAATGTGAGTCTAAACTGTTAATGAAATCAGGCTTGAGTAATACAACCTGATGTGTTCTACCATGTGTAATCCATGACTGTGTACTTGTTTCAGGTGAAACAGGCCGACTGTTGTCTGCAATGGCTCCTCACAAATTTGTCATTAAGGTGGGTGAAATCAAATACAGTTAACAGACATTTGCAGTGCATGAGTGGTTATCAACAAATAGAAGGTCAGATAGAGGGATGGAAATACAAATGTTTATATAAGTAGTAGTCGTGTTTGGGACATTCTGATTGACTTTTAAATTTACATTTATATGTTTTACATTATTTTTTATTCAGAACGGAAACTGTCCTTGTAAGTCCTTCTGGTACTAGTTTGCAACCTATTTATTGCACATATGTCTCCCATTTGGCATGGACACATTTAAGAAAGGAAGATTGTCCATTTAAAAAAAAAAAAAAAAAAATCTGATAACCAAATGTATCATCTAAAGACTTTAATCATATTAAATTAAGATAGAATCATAATAGTATCTTGTAAACACATTCTTAATTTGAAACAAGGAAGTTTTGGGGGCTTTCCTCTGACCACAAAACCTCATCATTACTTCAGTTCCCATAGAATGCAGACACAATGCTAAAGACAAAAGAATCATACAAATCTGCAGTTGATTAAGACTTTTTAGTTTCTTTTGCTGACATTCATTACAACTATGTTTGTTCTACTGGCAGACTTTAGAACTGGTTCCAGCAAGTGGCTTCAGTCATTCAGGAAAAGATGTGCAAACTTTGGCCCCTAGGGGGAGGTACAGCTACATGTGTCAACTGACTCACCTTTATGTTGCCTTGCCTGTATTCTTATTCTGATGTTGTTATTCATCCCTTAAAGGATGTTTCTGGTCATTTTTTTGCAAATCCAACCTGACTGCCTCCCTCAGAGCCTTATTGTCAGTGGATGCCGACACAGCAGAGGAAACTCATTCTTCTAGAAAGCCAAGCTGTTCATCCAGTGTCTGATGCTCTGTCAGGAATAATGCACATCAGATGTTTTTGTTAAGTGCAGAGAAAGCCACTGGTCTCTCTTTTGTTGATGTTTCATTTATTCAGAGTTTTGGATGAGGGCTGCAGACATTTGCACTGATCTCTCACATCCTCCATAATGCCATGTGTGCCTAGTTGACCAGATATTGCATTCAGTCCCTTTATTTGTTTCATATGCATGCCTGCATACAGACTACCCAACGACCCCCCTATGTTGGTTGTGGGAGAGTAAAACCCTGGAGGTTCATGGAGGGTTCCTTCCCACTGGGCACATAATGATACTGTTGTGTTATGCTGCCTGAGAAAATGCACACAGGCTGCTTCTACCATGCTTAACCAACTAACCACAAACAATTACATCAGAAGGGATCAGTCCAACGAACAGCATTCATGGCACTACCCGAGGCTTCTCTTTTTGCAAAACAAATCTGCTGTCCCCCATGTTTTTGAATGAGTGAATTAACGTCTCAGAACATTATAGACACTGTTATCATGAACTCTACTTGCCAACTTGCACAATCAGGGTGTGAGGGTTATTGAATTATGAGTTATGTTCTTGGATTCACGGTGTCATGTTTATTAGGACGTACAGTAGCATGGTTTATTATCCTTTTTCCTTAAATACTTTTCAAGCAGCTCCCTCACCAGTCTGTAGAAATGCAGGAAGTACTGGTGTGCTCCTTCTTAAATAGGCTTAGACTATATAGTGACCCGCCACTGCCCAGACCTCCTAAAAGAGGCCTGTAGGCTAAAACGGCGATCCTCTGAAGCATTTGCTTTCTTTCAGGACATTAGCAATATGCACCACTCACTTTCAAACCATCTTATGCAGCAGGTTGAAACAGAGGCATCAGTGGGGTGTTTTAAGAATAGAAAGTTTGAGGTATTGCAGAGCAGTTTAATGTCAGAGGTTCATGTGCTGTTTAGTGTTGTTGTCACTGTGCAGTTGAGCTCACATCAGACCACACATCTTATTTCAGTACAAAATCTTCGCAGTCTTATTAGCAGCATTTACCCACTTTCCAACCTTTTACAATAGAGGGTTGCAGTGGTTAAAGAAAACAAAGAACAGCCCCCTTCCATCTCCCCACTACCATACAAAAGTCACATTTCATAATGAGGCCAAACACTGCTCAGCCCGCTGTTTTTGTCAGTCCCCCAGTTTCTAATAGATGTAACTCCTTGAGTTTTGTTTGCTGTATGTTACCTGGAGATATTCCTGTCTGTTCTTGCTGCTGGAATTCCAGTCCTGGGTTGTGTCTCTTTTTATCGTAAAATAAAGAGGACTCAGGTGTGTTAACGTTCACCAGAATGAAGGGAGCTTTGCACACAAATCACTTCTACTCACTCTCTGTAAATAACATTTCCCCTCAGCAAAAATCAAGTCTCAAGCTTATATGGCAGTTTAAAAAATTGGAATGTAGAAATGTCTTTTTTTTTTTGTTAAGGGGGAAACCCAGGTGACTCACAGCACAGAGAGCACTGGCAAATGAGGACTGAGACGAGGGTTGTCCCACCCACAGATCTAAAGAGCTCCCAAGGGTTTTTTGCAGACTTGCGAAAAAGAGCGGAAGACAGAAAAACAGAGAGAAAGAGAGCGACTGAGACAAAGGGAGAGTGAGAGAATGCAAGTTTCATTGAGTGAGACTGCATCTGCTGCCCCTTCTCTCCCAACATAAACATCTGTGACTGGTTAATGTTAGCCTGTGAGCTAAGTGCAGTCCGAGAAGGTCTGGTTCTTATATGGTGCGATAGCAATGGCAAAGGGCAGCGAGTTGGGGAGGCGAGTAAAGCTGCACATAGTTTGGGCCCCATGCCCAACTTGGAGCAGCCCAGGCAGGAGGATGGAGAGCGGGGTCTTGGAGAGAGATAAGAAAAGGTAGAGAGTGATTTGGGAACTGAGAGTGATATAGACCAGAGCTCTGAAGTCCAGAAAAAGGGAAAAGAGCCATCAGAGAGTCGAGTTGTTTATTTACAGACAGGAAATATAAAGTAAAGAGAATTTTTCTTGTGTTTTGATGTGGATTGCAGGCAGATTTGTTCTCTAATTTTCTCATGTTCATGCCTCTGTTAACCAGACAATAGTTAACAGATTAGCAATGGGGAGAACTTGAGAGGAATTGAACTTAGCTTCCCACAGTCCAAAAGCATGCAGATTTGGATTAGGTCAATTGAACACTCTAAATTGACTATAGGTGAGAGTGAGAGTGAGAGTGAGAGTGAGAGTGAGAGTGAGAGTGAGAGTGAGAGTGAGAGTGAATGGTTGTTTGTCCATGGGTGTATCCCATCTTTCACCCTATATCAGCTGAGATTGGCGCCAGTGCCCCCCACGACTCTCATGTGGAGGATAAAGTGGTAGAAGATGAGTGAGTGAGTGAGCGAGAGAGAGCTTAGCCTTCAAGGAGACTTGGTCCTATTCATTCAGTGTGTGACAGGACATGGGATTTGGTATTGAGTAGCAGCCCTTGCTGCCTGTTCTCCAGCCTTCAGATTTTGTTCATAACTCTAAAAGGCCTGTGCAAATCAAGAACAAAGAAGCGGTGGCCTACTTAGATATGCATGAAAAGAGTAACTTCCTCTAGTAGTTTGCCCTTTAACCTATTGCCTTTAACATGTAAATGCAGTTTAATATATATTAATTAATAATTAATATATATATATTTTTTAACCCTTAGGGAAATTCAAGTTTCCATCAGCTCAGTACCAAAGCAGGACGTGTAAGTAGAGAAAATTACAAACGAGGCATTCAAATCTATATACAATATAAAAGATAAAATAACTACTGATGATTATAAAGTGCAAGATATATATAAAAAAACACTGCTTAAGAGAAGCAAGGCTCCTGTAGTCTGCTTTACTTTACTTACCTAAACATTATCCAACTGTTTGTATAGATCTCACAAAAGAGGGGCCATAGCTTGGCTTTAAGGGAGATATATGGAGGTCATAGTTCATGGCAGAGTTCAGCTTAGCGATCCACTGGTCATTCTTTGTGCTGGGAGTTGACAAATTTCGACCACATAATGTGATTGTAGTGAGAGTCTTTGTATCCTTTCTGCTGATTTTTTTGTATTATCGGTTACATGCAAAGTGTCCTTTGTAAAAGCTGCACCTCAACAGAGCTGGGACTCGAAGACTGACACTTAAGGGGAAAATATGTGCCTCCAGCAAAACCACAAGTTCTGCCAGGCAAATTAATTGTTTTCTTATTAGCGTGATTGCATTAGTTTGCATTCCTTACAAAATTCTCCATTCCTGAGGAGCTCAGGGTATCACATGCTGTTTTGTGTAAGGGGCAGACCAATGTTTATCATTAATGTCAAGTTCCTGGTTGAGCCTTGTCTGCTACTCTAATGTGATAAAAGGAAGTTAGTCTCAGGCTTGCTACATGTCTGGCTTTCAGCCCAAAACACACTCAATCAGCAGCTCAGGAACCACTTTAGGGGATTCACCCTGCTGCATTTCCCCATAAGGACCACTCTAAACTTCATACTACCCCCTTCTTAACCGAGGTATTGATCATATTAACCATGTGTTGCTACTCAGAGCTCACAGTTGCTTGTGTAATTGAGCCAACAGCACCCAAGACGATTGATCACACGTGTAGGGAGCAGAATATTAGATAGAACCTGCTTGCTGTGAAGAAAGACATTGCCACACCCCAATTACCAGTGATCACAGGAATCAACCTAGTGAGTAAATGATCACTTTCCCTGACGCACTGTCAGTAAAAGAAACAGCCATTACAACTGAAGGAACAATCACAGTGCCATTATAACCTATGAATTGATAAGTCATGTATAGTGGCAGATTTATTTTATTGATCTGTTCGTCAAGTTACCAAAACCTATCCAGTGGGTGACAATTCAGACCAAAGAACCGACTATGGAGCTCGTCTACAAGTTGATCCCTTTTTTCGATTGACAGGGTCTTGACCCTTTGTTGCTAGGTTCTCCCACACACTGGTAATTGTTGGGGGCAGTCAGCTGAGGCCACCAGTCATCCGTGGACTGACAAAGGACAGGGAATGGAGAGAGAACCAATCTATAGGGACAACCTGATACTGACAGGCAACAAGCACACATTTCTGGTCCATGGCATTTTTGCTTTTGTAAAAAGAGTGTTTATAGCAACTCCTTTCTTCAGTATTGTTTTGCCTAGCACTCTTATCTTTTGAACAGAGAATATTTACAAAATGTTTTGATTAACACAATTTAATGCTGTACACATTTTGACATCCAAATGGATGTTGTTTGTGGATTTGTCTCGGTGATACCAATGCAAAGACATTTCTTAGTAGAAGTTGGCTCATAATGAGGGGTTAGTAAGGATCACTGATTAGTCATATGGTGGTGCCCTCTCCTCGTCGAAATTCAAGTAGAAGTAAGGAGGCAGCTTAGCTTCAGTTATCATTTACACAAAGGCAATGAGAAAATGCCAAGTACAGTAGGAGGTAGGATTCAGTCTTTCAATGGAAGTGACAGATTGAACGATGCTACTGATTAACAGACAAAAAAAATACAGAAGAATAACACATTTAAGTGAAAATCATGCAACAACATACAACTAAGTATGATCCCAAAATCCAAAATAAATCACAATGTATAGATTATAACAATGGTCTCACAACCAAAACACAAGGACAACTCAAGTAAAAACATTATTACAGATTTCATAATGAAGAAAATATTGCAGTTTTCTACGAGGAGACGGCAAAAGAGGGTACATGAATATACTGAAAGAGGACATGAAAGTGGCAGGTGTGATGGTGATTCCATCAGCCGGAAGCGGAAGAAAAGGACTGTCCATAAAAAGATCGAGCCTCACTTCTGAAATTTAAAACCTGCATGTTTACAAGTAATCGGCTGCGGTTTGTGCTACTCTACCAAGCAGTACATACATAATCAAAATGGAAGAATATCAGTGTACTTTTCTAAGGAAGGAACTAAGGTAATTTATTCTGAAGAAGAGAAGGCAACTGCACAGCGTTTGGGGATGACAACTGCAGACTTATGTCCAGAACTAAAAACTAGGAAGTATTAGTATTTAGTCATTATGTCTGCAATACCTCAGCTTAGCATACAAGCTTAGCCTGAGTCGAAGCTTTTATTGTGCATAAGTATTACCTAAAATTAATTATTTCTCCTATTTGCAAGTTTTACACTGAGCCTGAAATCAAAGTCTACTTTTGTCTTTCTTTGTTTTTGCTACTACTTAAATGCCATTTTTGTCATTTTCATTTTGGCTTTCAGGTCAATATTTGTTGCTCCGCTGTGTCATGGTGTGGGTGGTCTCAGTCCATCCATAACTTCCTTGTCCAGGGATAGGCGAAGTTCACACGAGACCCACATCCATTTGTTCCCTGCAGTGGGCAGCTTTTGCACTCATGTGTAAACCATAATCAGACTAGCCTGAGAAAGATGTAAAAGCAACTTAACCAGCCACGGCATTTCTGGCCTCCCCGTCCTTTATAGCTTATTGTCGTTGACACAATGACGTGGTGCTTCAGGAATTTTGCTCAGCAGCACTCAAACGTAGTGAAGAACTGCAGAAAAATCGAGTGCTTTAGGGTAGATCGGAGTTTTATCACTTCTCTGGTATAAAGCAGTGTGGTCCCCATATATGTGGTGCATCTTTAGATGTGGTGCAGCCCACTGTGATCTTTGGCAGCAACTAGACTGCAAGGCTTATAGAACAAGAAGACACTTTTTACGCTGAGAGAGGGGAAATATGAGGAGACTGTCAAGATCATACTACTTTTTAAAGAGATGGGTATAGCGATGGCTAGACAGAGAAACCGGACGGAGGGGACTTGCTGTGAGAGGCCTGGGGTGGTGTTTGAGGACATAGGGGGTCGTTGTGGTTTGCCTCGCTGTCAATCACCCACACTCTGATTTCCTTTGTAGCCTATGAGCTCAATACCACTCAGCAACCTGTGGCTGTCCTTCTTTGTTACAGTGTGGGAATTTTGCTGTGCTGGTGGATCTCCATGTTCTGCCCCTGGGCGGCCAAGAGGACGCCAGCTGGTTTACTATGGGCCACATTGAGGTACAGACACAAGGAGAGGGCCATGCCTGTGAATAAGTGTGTGACTGAATATATGGCTTCTGTGCTGCTGGGGGCCTTTTCAAAAGAGAGCACTAGCGTGGAATATAAAATGACTTCCAGCTTTCTGTCCTTTCTTTTCAGGAATTTTTATTGTTGCAAAACTCTTCCCAACTCTCCACCTATCCACTTGCAGAGTTTGTTGCTATACTGACCAGTACCTAACACTTTCCTGTAAAGTCACATTCAAACGTGGATGAAATGTATGTTTTTTGTAGGAGGTAACAGCCCTGGTTCAAGATGCTGTTGACCAGAGGGTCAAGCAGTACACAGAGTCCCTCCACAGTAGAAGACACCTAAAGCAGAAGAAGGAACTGCCACCTGCTTCAGCCTGTTTTGTGAAAGGTACTACATAACATCGCAGCAGAGCCAAATTTTCTGTGCATTGATTGTGATATGATTTATTGCTAAACGTTCTATTGATGAACACAACATTTGCATGATAATGTCTTTACGCAGATCATTCATTTAATAAAAAAAATTGTGACAACTTAAGTACGAGTTGTCACTGTATCTCATTCTTATGGAATGAAGTCATCTTTACCTTCCCCTTCCTTGTCTTAGGTGTGTCTGTTATCCACTCTTGAATAAGATGGTTTATTTTGGCTGCAGGCTCTAAACCATTATTAATTCTTTTGTATGTCAGTGGAGACAGCTGTGTGCATGGTTGTGGGCTACTTAGCTCTGTGTGCAGTAACAAAACAGTCAGAAAACATTTCAAGGCTACTTTTTGGAAGGCAGCGTGGGTGAAAAGACAACAGTACCAGTTTGGACATGGTGGCTTTGACTGTGTTGCATTGTTTAACTTGGCACATTTCAGATGCTTTTGTTCATGCAACATGTTCAAGTCCATGAAAAGGGATATTGTTTGTTACCCCTTTGGTTAAGTGATGTTGGCACAACCGTGTTTGTCTGCACTTGACACTACAAATGGTTGCCGCATACAAACGCACATATAAACAGAGAAGTATCAGAATATTTTTTTGTGTAAACAATTCACTTGAATCCATCACTATTCATCCATTGCAGTTACATTCCCCAAGCCACCCACACACATGCCTTTGAAGCACTGTAGCTTTAGAGAAACCCCCAGCTGTGTGTTGCAAGGCACAAAGGTTTGTCACAGGTAGCAGTTAAGGGCAGTTAAACTGGGCTCTCTCAGCAGGGCAGGCCTGATTGTGAGAGTGGGATTACAGGGCAGTTGGCCCATAAAGTTTCTCCTGTGGCTGTATCGCTGTCTCTCACGCTACTCCCCTCCATTTTGGTCCTCTCAACCACTTAAGTGGTGTATTTATGTGTGCATTTGTTGTCATGCTTACATGCAAGTAACAATGTTGATATGAGCGTGTGCGCGAGTATGCAGCTGGTTTTTCAAACATATTACTATTTGGCAGTTTACGATTTAGCTGGCTGCTAGCTTTTGGCATGTAGTGTCACTCTGAGTCTTCCTACATTCCGTAAACATTCAAATATGAGATACTTTGATAGGGCATAAAATCGATCTACTCATCTGTCCAAAAAATGCACCTTGAATTTCTGTGTACCGATTTCTAAAAGAATTTCCAGGATTAAGCCGGGCCAGGGAAACTGTGGTGCTTGTGCAGAGCCCCCAGGCCAGCAAGAGTCCAACTCTGATCTGACTAAATGTATTCATGCAGTAGTAATTTGACTTCCAATTGCATTATGTGGGTGTATCAGTCAGACTTTAAGAAATTCAATTTAGTACTATTTCAGCCAGACCAGGCATGTTAACATGTATTTTAAAAGTCAGGTTTTAGTCAGGGTAACAAAATAATATTTTTTTTCACTGTGTAAATGTACTGACTGATAGTGTGTTGGAGAGATCTAGCCTCCCCTTGGGCTAGGTGTGAACAGGCTGACAGTGTAAGGTTACTGTAAATCCTGACTCATATTCCCCATGACAGACTGAGGAGAGACAGACAGATCTCTAATGATGGAGATTACAGACTGAAGCCCCTCACAGACATTTGCGTGCACACATTCACACGCTATATGAACAAGGGCACTATCAACATTTCCCAAGTCAAATATGCATGTTAAAAATGATTAAGCGTCTTGCCAAAAATAATGTACCCAGTGGAACGTGACTCCATACTATATCTGAGAATTACCCCCTCTGAGAACATGAAAAGGTACAGTGTCTCAAACAGGCCTACACAGTTAATGTGCTACAGTCCCATTAAAAGTCTTAAGTAAGTGTAATGACATTCTTGGTCTTTTCATTGTCCCAAGTGAGGGAGGCAGCCGAGCAGTAAAGGAGGAGACTGTGACTGTGAGAAGTGAGCTGGCAGGCAGGAGCCATAAAAAGGGGTGGGCAGACTATAGGCTTTGGGAGGGAAGCCCAAGAAACCTCAGGGTGGGTATTAAGTATTAGGGTCGTCTGTTCTGCAAGCAGGTCAAACGCTAACCTGCTAATCCTCACAGGACTTTCAGACTGTCCATAGCAGGGAGTAGAAGCCGCTTTTCTGCTCGTATCCATTTCAGCGGAAGACCTATTTGCATCTGTGTATGTCTGCGTGTAGCATTATGTTATTTGAGAGCAGAATTAAGCTGGATATCCTGCCGTGAGACATGCATGTGCTGGAACACGTGCACATGCATGTAGTTGCATATATCTAAAGGTGTGGGGTGGGATAATACTTGTGTCTGAGCCAATAATAGGTGGATGGAGTGTGGCGCTATGTGTGGGGATGGTATGGGAAGGGGTGGGGAGGAGGACCATGGGTCTTGTATGAGTTGGTGTTTGAGCTGGTGCCAGTGTGAAATCACAGGGGCTTTAGACAGCCGTAAGAACAGCGTAACTGCCTCAGCTGTTGGCACTTCAAATGAGCCATCAACAGCTTTTACCATTCCAAGGCCCTTTAATGCTAGTGTTAGTATCCGAGTTATCTCTATGGGTTATTGTATTTATGTATTTACTCTAAAGTGTGTGTAAAGCACCCAGTGAACATGTCAGAGAGGAGAGAGCAGCTTATCCCATGTCTCCTGCCAACATAAATCCAAGTCATTTCTTTAAATGTCAGCTGCACAGGCCAACTTCCAACAGCCACCCCCCCCCCCCTCTCATTTTTTACCCATGCTACTTGAAACTTGATTAGCTCATAGTGATGTGATTTATTTATGTTTTCAGAGAGATGAACAGAGGGAACTTTTCCCACCAAACATTTTGGCTCCAGACAAGCAGAGTGGACATGCTAGACTTTAGAAGCCCAGGGAAGGGGATCTTGGGAGAGGCCTCTCTTGCATTCTCCCTGGTAGACCGTGCTGAACACACCCACATTTCTCAGTGTAATTACAGATTGAAAATAAGTGGATAATAGGGTCTCAGTGCACAGATAAATACTTTTTTTGTCATTTAATATGATGCTTAAGTCAATACTCAGGTGGTTATGCATGTCACAGTTATCTTCATGAAGGTGCAAATGCTCTTCAGAAAACCTGTTCATGCATGATATGGTCCTCTTGGACAACACTACATGCTAAACACAGACAACCCACCCCCCAAAGTGTGGTTTATTGCATTGTATTGTATGTTGTCTGATATAATAGTATACTTTTACTGGATTAGATTGGATCCTGTGCACTTCCATTGTGGATTGGGGACTATATTGATTTCCATTTGCTCTTGTATCACTTAAACTCAAGGGGATATTAATTTTGTCGTTAGGGTATATGTTTGTGAGTATGTGTAGAGCGTAAACTGAGAAGGCTCATTTTACATGGATTTAGTTAACATGCCATTTCAAACTGCCAAAGCACATTACCAGATGTCTTATGTCTACTATTAGTATTGATACAGCCACATCGATCATGTGAGGCAGAGCTTGGGTGTTGTTAAGCATGGCGTTTGAGTCCTCCTTCTCGGAGGAGTTTGCGCAGCACTGGCAAAGTGGTACCTTGAGTCCGTTTTAGGCAGAGCTGGTTCCTTCTTCCTCTCTCTGCACAGGTGCCAGGGCTTAGACGGAGGGAACACCTGCCAGCCTCTTTCCCCATAGCCACGGCAGGCTGGAGAGGCATTTTCCCAGGCTCCCCAGATGAATGGTCACTAATAGCCGTGGGAGAGGGCTTTGCGAGTGCTGCACAGTGTACCACTGACTCCTCTTGGCAGCCCCATGAAGGGGGCTTAAGGCGGCCTGGCCATGGCCATTGCAGGAAAAGCACAAGTGTTGCTGGATAGCTTTACTGTTGGAGAATGTGTTTACGAATGACCATCTCCCTCCCTAAGAACAAAGTGGAGGGTTTGTAGAGACTAAAAGGGAAAATGGCTTGTTTTGCCTTGTCATAGATTTAGCTCTGTTGGTCTAGTGGCTCTTAGAAGACCTAAAGCCCCAGTCTAAAACAGTTAATTAAATTTTGAAAAAAAGCAAACAAACTGTTCATTCAGAAAGGAAATTAGACTTCCTCTGTTCAAAACACACAATATACACACATAAAAACCATAACACGTTTCTTTGATGTTCATCTTTTCGTGAATCACTTCATAGCAAATGTTCAGCCTCCTGCTGTGAAAGTTCACGGTTTGACATCCTGTATTTACTCATCGTGTTTCCTCTTGGTGCTACTGTGGCTATTACTATTTATGTGAGTAGCTGTTATGTGCAAACTGGTCTGTAAATAGAGAGGCATGTCTGTGGCAGTGTTACCTGCCCTGCTCTGTGTTACTGGGCGTGAGGCAGGCTGGGATTAAGGCTATGGGGAAAATGGAGACCTGTGACAGGAACAAAGGAATTCCAAGGCCCAGGCTGAAAATGGATCTTGATCAGAGTAGCCGCTTCAGCCAGCCTGTCCCTCTCCCAGCTCGCCCACCCTCTCCCAGCCCCTCCTGGGCAACCCCCTTCCCCCTGGTGCTTTGTGGTATTGCTGTGCGTCTTGAAATCCTTCCTGTAAGCCCCTGGCCTTACTCAGCAGCAATGCATAGGACAGTCTGACTCCACTGTTAAACTTCTCCACCTATTATTGCACACTTTTCCTTTTCTCCTTTTCCTTAATATAGGCATTAATGCACACTCTCCTCTTTAGCACCCTCCGTGTCCGCTCTGCATTCCTCATGTCGACTCTTCATGTTTTCCCACTTTTTCTCACTCTCCCTCTCCGCAGGGTCAGCTGCAGTCTCCTAGGACACAACCGCAATCCCCACCATAGCTGTCACACCACACTCTGTTCCCATATAATTAGGGTCTGAGCCTGAGCCTGAGCCTGAGCACGGATCACATTCATGTGACTGTTCCCCTTTACCACATTCTGGTCTGGGAGACGGCACACACTCTCTTGAACTCGTACTAAGTGTTCAGCTTGACCAGAATGCCATGTTTCAGGAATTAGGGAAATGTTTTAGAGGATGTCGTTGTTTTCCCCAGCTCTTACCTTCACTGCAATAGATATTAGCCCATGTCACGTGCTCTTGTGACCTTTGTGGTTTTCCCTGAGGGAAGGTGTCTTTGTAGTGCAGACTGCTAAAATTGTACCTTGCTATTAGGAGGGACCCAAGCACCTGAGGCCAACACAAGAAAACATCAGTAAAATTAAGTCTTACTTGCCCATTATCATGAGATGCAAGTTTTAAAGGACATAACTTAAGTCCAGATGCTGCTCTGCACAAGACTAATCCATATGAGCAGTACAAGCAGTTTGCATCTTCCTCATTCTGAATGGAGATTTGTGGTTGGGATAATTAAGATATAATGATGATTAAATCTGACTCTTTGTATTGTGACTGAATTTCTCTCCTCAGATTATGTTTCTGAGAAATAGATTTTCCCCCCCTTGATAATATTTCTCTGGTCCAAAATGCTCCCCACCACTGTAGTCACATGCTGCATTATGGGTTGGCCTGAGCTACCATGCTGCGGCGTATTTTGTAACTGTGATGAAGGGGTCACCCAAATGTTAAATTGAACACTCATGTGCAAATATTGTTTCAGGTGGACGTTGTGCAGGATGATAAGGCACACTGCTCTGCTATGGCCGTAGTTACAGTTACACACAGAGAGTGATGTCCTTCCAGGAAAGCCCCCACTTACATATGGGTAACTTCCTCAGGCTCTCTCATCCTTCTCCACTCCACCCCTCTCTCTCGCTCTAAGGCCACATTATACTTCTCCGACTGCGTATGCGTTATCCGTCTGCGTCACCACGGAGACGCCTCGAGCATTTATACTTCTGCGTCGTGGTGACGGACACTCGCTGCAATTTCCCGCCCGATCAGTAGGGGTCGCTGCGCAAGGTTGTTGTGCTTCTGGCTACAGTGAGCAATGGCGTCCGAGAAAGAAAGAGAGAGAAAGACTGTTGTTGTTGAAATAGTGGCCGTTTCTCACTTTTCTGTGTGACGGAACGCAGTTTTAAGATAATTTGAGGCGAGAAATTGGCCATTTAGAGACTAAACATGTGCTGTGTGTGTTAAGGTATGACGTATTTATAGTTCGGCAGCGGCGTTATCGGCGGGGATCAGCTCCGCCTCTGTCAGGACACCCGGAGCGCACTGAGAGCCGGCACAGAGCAGCTTCGCTCAGCCTGTCCTGAGGACCAATCGCAGCTCTTGCCGTCTCCGTAGTCCCTTGACGGAGTGACGGACACTTAAAAAATATTCCGTGCACCCGGAGACGACGCAGAGGCTCTTCGACAGGTTCTGCGTCGACGCAGAGTCTCTACGTAGCCTACGCAGAGCACTTTACGCAGAAGTATAAATTGGGCTTAAGCCCCATCTCTCCACCCACACTTTAGGACAGAGGGAGGGGGTCCACATCAAAGCGGAGATGTCAAAAGAGCAGGAATCTTAGGCACTGGTGTCTGACTGTCCTGCTGATTCAACTCCTGTTCATGAAGGGGTTTTCATGGGAATTGCAGTTATTTTGACACACAGTCACCACATTTACATGCACACTAAAAACTCTGTTAATGAGAGAAATCAGGTTACTGCAGGAAATCGGAGAGTGGCTTTACACGCACTGCAATAACCAGGTTACAGTAAAGTCTGCATTTAAATGCAGCTGGTGGGTAATCAGATTTCTCCTCTTGTTTTCTTGCCATGTTTCAGAACCAGCACGGGCATAATTTAACTGCAGTAATGACATATAATACAGCAGACTGAGGGGATTTTTTTAAAAAATTTTGGTTGAAATGTCTGGAATAATGGACTCAAAGTTGTTGTGCTCAAGTTTGAATTTAAACAAATAATCTGTGTCTTGTTTAGTGTTATTTACAACACTTTTGGTTTTAGTTTGGCTTTGGACATAACTGTTTTTGTATACAATTATACAGTGCTGTAAGTCATAATCGTTCCCTGCATTTATTGGCACTGTTGCCAGTGTTAACACTTTCCTTATCCTCCGTATTATAACACACATCTGCTCTTCTAACAAAAATTGAAGGCTGGCAAGGGAGTTGGTTTACTTCAGCATAAATCTAGTTGTGTTGAACAGCTATTTTAAATGCAATACTGCTGTTAGAGAAACTGAACTGCATATACAGTATGTAAATGCACTACTTAGGTATTCATCAAAGGCCTTGGACCCACCAGAAAACCTCTGCGGTGTATCGGTGCATGAGTCACAACAGCATGGGCTGTCAGGAATGCAGATTGTATGAAGAGCGAGGCTGTTTTCTAAGGCTGTTTTAATGAACTCAGGATATAACTGTAGTTAATAAAGTCTTGTCTATGGGGACTTACCTTTGACCCTGGTCTAAACGCTTCTTATCCCTGTTCCATTTTACAATCGTAGTCACTCTGGATGCCTTTTGGTTTGTTGACTTTTCTTTCCTCTCATTGTTTTTCCAGGAAGTGGTGAAAGCTGCAGGCATGTGTGTGTGTGTGTGTGTTTGTGTGTATGATATGCGTGTCTATGTGAGTGAGTGTGTCTCAAAATTGCAGTATTCTAGCCTTGGCACCAGCCTTGTGGTGTCTGTCTTTTTGCTGCAATTCTTTTGCGGTATATTACAAGATGGTCGAAGTCTCTTCATACAAGTGGTTACAATATTATCTACCACATTTCTAAAAACATGGCGTGCTAGCTTGTTGACTCTTTGATTTGACCTGTCATAATATTGTTGTGCCTTGGGTTTGAAAGCAATTAAATCCAATGCACAAGACCATCTTCTCTTGCAGGAAGTACAAATGAAACCCTTTCAAGTCTCCACTTTGCAGATTTGGTATTACACCATTGTGGGCCACATTTGCCACAGAAAGAGATCACTCGTTCTCAGTGGAGGCACCAGCAACCTGTTTGCTGGAGAGAAACATGAATGTAAGCTTATGAGACAACATGAGAGAACCCGGGCAGAGGGCCAAGAGCAACTCTGCACTGTGCAGGACGTTATAAAGTTGGAGCAACAGCTGATGTCTCGGACTGTGGCGTTAGACCAGTTCCCATCCCTGTGTGCAGACATCCCTGTCAAAGTTGTCCTGGGAATTGGCGACTCAAACCACCAGGGAAAGCGATGTGAATAGTTGTAGAGTCCATTGGACTAAATCAAAGCTTCTAAAAACATAGAAAGCCATGAGGCTGCAGTGAAAGAGGCTTGATCCCTGGACCCTAAAAGAGCAGAGAAAACACAACAGCGATACAGATCTGCATTCCTCTCAAGGTAGACATCCAGAGTGAGTGATAGCTGATCACTGCTCTGCTATTTGAAGAATGGTAGTTAAAAATGACAGCTTTTTTCTGCACATAATTCTGCTGTTGTTGGCCACAACCAACCACTACATACCCTTACAGTATCCTTCTCAAAAGTCTCTTTGGGATTAAAGAAACATTCTATTTGAAGCTTGTCTTGTTATGACAACCATTCTATGTTCTCAACTATTAAAGAGACAGACATCCAAAGATCCCAGCTCTAAAGAACGGGTCATTGAGGTAGGAAGTCTAATCGTGTATTTGACCATTAACATTAAGATGTGTCTCCCAGTTGTTAGTGACACATTTTTATACCATGCTATATTTGCAATGAAATGCTGAACACAAGTTGAAAGTGGCAACTTGCACCTGTACATTTAAGGTCATCATCATTCAATCTTAGATGCCCTGCACAGTAATTGTAGCCATGCCTCTTGAGAAGTTGCGTTTCATAACTTTCTTTCTTCTTAAATCTTGCACACCGCTATCACGCCACCGGTCATATCGTAGTACCACGTTGATCTTGATCTTGTACAGACAACCACTGGGGATTTTAGAGCTTAAAAGCAGAATGTTTATGCGGGGCCATATCTATCACCTTACCTCATTCCAGCATGCATCTCACCCACAAAACACCCCAAAACTCAATACTGGTTTATTAGAAGCCAGGGAAGTTAGCAAGCCAGTGTGCATGGCTAATAACCCTCAGGCTAATGATGATTTTAAAAAACAAACAAAAACAAAAAAACATTTACTAAATGCTAGTTTTACTCATAGTCATTGCTTTCTTTCAAGTCCCTTGATAATATAATGTTCAAAGTCGATGTATGTCCAAACTGCTAGTATAATATCCTGCATTCATGGATGTGCAACAATGTTCCCTGAGGCCATGCTTGACAAGTAGTAAAAACGATTTTACAGTTCCCCATCAATCACCCATCAAATGTATATGTTGCAGGGCATGCTAATCCCAATGCACATTCTGATTTCACAGACAGTTTTAGTTGGTAGTTCAGATATAAAAAGTGCACAAACAAACTGCAGTTTTTAAATTGATTCTAGAGCTCATTGTTAAGTTATGTGCCCACTTTAATTGTACAGATGGGATATGTAGTGTTCACGCTCTGGGAGATTTTTATGTATGTCAGCAAATGTTGAGTAAGCCGTCACAAGTTTTGCTGGAGGCTAAATTTCTGTTTGAGGATTAGAAACCTTCCCACAGGTGCACAACTAACCTGGGTTCAATGTTGATTAATAAGTGCCATGCCGATCCAAGTTTTAAATGCTTTATTTGCCCCTTTGATTGAATGCGTTTTAGGCTTTATCCCTCATGACAGATGGTTTGGAGTGTTTCATTAATGCATGTGTTGCTTCATTTGTCCATGTTGGCACTATTTTGCTTTGTTTAGTTCACTGAAGTATTGAACAATGCAGAGAGGAAAAAGAAAGCAGGGGTGGTACCATTAATCACTGGCGAATGGACTTAACCGCATACCTGTGGCAGTTTTGCAGCAAGCTGTGTCTGTAATTCCATGTCATTATCAGTAGAATCACATGAGAGCACCTTTCTCAAGACGATAATTAGACGCTTTGAATTGGTTCGATGACATCAGCTTATAGAGAAAGGGCAACAAAGCACCAACTTCACACCCATGCTTTTCTGTTCTGTGTTGCATGTTCACCCTGGAAATGTATTTGTCCCATTGGAGGTTAAACATTTTGTGGAGCCTTGTGCATCTGGTTTCTGTCAGAGTTGTTGCCCTTGGGGCGCATTTTCCTGTTAAATATCAGCATTTCAGAGATGAAGATGGTCTCATTTTTGGCTTAAGTTTTTGTTTTTGACATTAACCAGGGAGTTCTGAAAGAGTTGTGAGTGCAAGAGGTTAGAAGGTACTCAAACTACGGAAGAGCATAATCTTTTAAGTGAATGTTAAAATGAGATTTAATTAGGTTTTCACATGGCAACGCTGGTATGAGACCCCCAAACAGGAGCATTAGGCCCTATTCAGACCTGGTATTAACATCTGTCCTAAAAGATCTGATCACATGTGGACAGAGGTTAGTAATGTGACTGTGTTCACACCTGGCACACCTGCCATTTAAATAAGACTTCTCTCTTACTCACTCGTTTATACTCTCATGTTACCTCACACAAGCTTTGCCTCCACTGCCACCAACATTCTAGATTGGAGTACAAAGTTTAAAATGTTATTCCATGTCTAGGTTGGGCTCATGCTTGTATTGGGGTTGCCTTACATGCTGGCACTCCAGTCCAGGGAGCACCTAAAGAGCAAAGACAACAGCGCCAAGTCTAACTGTAGAGTAGAATAGAATTAAGTCATTGTAGGCACAGCATATAACGTAATTGGGAGTGCATTTATCACAATCAGTAATCACACATACCCACAGTCAGATTATTCAATTATCTTATAATGAATCCATAAAATCTCTGTTCATTCAAAATGGGTAGGTTATTAAAATATAAACCTTTGCTGTGAGAATATTGTTTTAAGTGCTTAAAGTTGTGGAAATAATTTTTTTGTTTCTGTGGTGATATTTAAAGCTCGCTGGAGGTAGCTGCAACTGGCAATGTCATCCAGGGAGGGCAGTGGACAGCCAATGATTTTTTTTTTGTGCAGACTAAATGACTGACTGCAACTTGAGCATGCTACTTACCACACTGAGATGTCATAGGTCAATATGTTCTCAATGCCACATCAGTAGAAGGCTAACAACAGTTCTTGATCCAGGTTGTTGTTCCTGAGTAATCTCAGGAAGTGTAATCGCTACTGTGCCTTCTTTACCGTCGCAGTGGTGTTGACTGTCCAGGAGAAGTCCTTGGAGATGAGAGTACTCAGGGATTTAAAGGTGTGCACTCACTCTTCACAGCCCCCATTTATGTAGTGGAGAGCAAGTACACCTCTCGTTTCTTTCTGAAGTCCAGGATAATTTTGGAGTGTCAAAAGCCACTTCGCTGAAGCACTGCGCCATCTTGAGTTACTGTATTTCCAAGGAACAACTGCATAGCGTGTTTGCTGGACCCTTGCTTTCAGTCAACAAATTCCTACAAGATTAGGCAACAGGCCACATTTTCTGCCCAGCACATCTTGCATACCATGAAAAACATTCCCATGACAAGTTAAGCAGAGGCTTGCTTGGGCCATGGTTTCTGTGCTTGTGCCAAACTCAGAGGTGAGTTACATTAAATTAAGAAAATGCAGCTCTCGGGGTCCCCCCACAGTTGGTAAATGGTATCATTTGTTACAACTGTCATATAAAATATCTGTCATACGGCTGTGCAATTAATCAAAACGCGTGTTTCAATCAAGATTGTGGCCTCAAACCATTCTAAAAACAAATTAACCGAAAACAAAACAATTATTACAAAAGGAGGGCTTTTATTCTGAAAATAACTCTTTTAATGTTGGAATGAAACTTCCTGTCCTGCTCGTCATCCAGCAAAAATACAACAATTCAGTGGAGTCCCTGGGTTAAACATGCAGCATAAGCAAAGATATATACAATATACTATAATTTATAGTTTTTTTAAGGTAAATTCATAAGGTTCGTTCAAAATTTCACATTTAAAGCCACTTTTTTTTTTACATACAATAAATTCTATTTGTTTCAAGTCGATGATTCGTGATTCAGTGTTGATCCAAATAATTAGTTTTTCTATAATCAGGCAGCCCTAATGTGTAACAGTAACATGTGCATTTATTTATTTTTTGTTTATTTTTTACCTCCTCCTCAGAGGTTATGTTTTCATCTGTGTGAGTTTACCTATAAATGTGTCCTTCTGTCAGCAACTCCCTGGCTATAGGTTTTGATCGAGCAATCTGAATTTTTGGTCATGGAGAGGTGATCACCCCAGTATGTATCCCATTAAACTGTGGAACGAATCTATGAACTGATGACGTCAAAAATCAATGATCAACTTTTTAAGAAATCCCAATTTCTGTATGGTTGTTTTGTGTCAAGGAGAGAGTTTGTAGTTTTCAGTCCCCTCTGTCTTGTTGAAGTCATTGTGGTGTGTTGTATTGTGTTATTGAGCTGTAAAAAAAGACAATTCTGTCAAAACATAACACATTTGTTATGTGTATGCACTATGCAGTGCCAGACACTCAATCATCAGAATAAGTCTCATTTGGAGCTGACCCAGATTACTGATTTGGCAGCAATTTAAATTTAACAAGAAAAGTTGCATTTAACAAGTTCAGATGTGTATATATCTCAGCAACATCTTCACAGATCAGGATGGACTTTGTAATGTTTATGTAAGATGATAAAAGCTTTAAGCAAGCAGCTAAAGTTCTATACAGATCCAGAAAATGTCTGCTTGTATGTAACATGTAGGTGACAAAGTGTTTAAGGCTTGGAGGTCTCTGCTCTCTGAGAGCTCTTGTTGTTAGCTGTAACTCTCTGTTTTTATTCTCCTTAGGGAAAACATTCGACCTGGTTGCCAATTTTTTGAAGCGCCACTTCAACCTGAGATGTATCGTCAAGCAACTCTATGGAGGTATGTAATATTCATGTTTTCAGAGAGACAATTCCATGTTAAACGAATCAGTGATTGACATTTTAAAGGCTCATACGCAGCCACATTTCCCACAGACGGAGCAAATCATCTGTGGTTTGTATGTTGATTTTTCTCCCCCTCACTTGGTTTTATGTCCTGTCCCTACCTGCTCGGGGTGTTGTTAAAAACAGGCAGCCATTAAGCGGTTCCCTTGAGAAGCTACTGAGTGGGAGGCAAAGATAGGAGGGCTGTCTTTAGATAGCAGTCACAATCTATCTCCATGGCCCATCTAGTGCCGGTGACCCTTGGCCACCTTTTCATGGGACCAACATGTCTCTCTTCCTGTCAGTAAAGTTAATATCTGCTCCCTAAGGGCCTGGGATGTTAAAGTATAGCTGACTTGCAACAGACAGAGATGTCGGCTTCTCCCTGTCTGTCTACTGCACATCATATTAAACCCAGCCTCATGTGGTTGTGTAATGCAGCCTACTGTGTTAGGTGCATATAGACATGGTCCACCAAAGTTATATACATATGTGTATGTATTTAAGAGCTTACTGTTTAGATAAAACACAATGGTGCTTTTTTTTTACACTTTTATTTTATTGTAATCATAATACATGATTCTTTTCACCTTTATAATACAACTATCACATTAGAAAGGCCCACACTTCCACTTGGTTTACAAGCCCAAGAGAAGGTTTTATGGATTGTTCAGATTTAAAAGGGTCCATCCTCAGTAAAGCGTGCATTTGATTTGTGAATCTTTGTTCCAGTCTTAGTTAGATATTTATCTTTAGCTGTAAAAAAAAAAATATATATATATGTATAAAAAATGATGGCCTGATAGTGGCTTAAGAATGTATGTCGTAATCTGTTAATCACAGGAAATTTGGGGAATTTATCAAGTGGTTGTTGTTAACATCCATTGAGCATCTAAACCCTACTCTGTAACTTTAGATTATTGGTCACTGTCACCATCACAGCACAAACTACATTAAGGCAGTTGTTTGCTGTATGAAAACTTGCACGATGTTTAACCACAGTTAAATGGTGGCTGTCCAATCGAGGTGATGTGTTTTAGCTCATTTGTTTGAAGACTAAATATTATGCTTAGTATAATAATTATGTTGTATTACTGATGTAAGTGGTCTTAAGAGTCCATGGTTATAAAATGTTCTCATATTTCATGCTCTTCACACAGCTCATAAATGTCAGCAGTTAGCATCTGTAATCTACCTTCTTTTTTTCTTGGTCTGAGGGTCGGTAAATACTTGGTGACTGTATTATGTAAAGTCAAACTTCCACCACAGCAAACTCCCCCCCCCCCGAGTTTGATTCCTAATTAGAAGTGAAACGACATCATTAACAAAGCATGGTCTTTGCTGTTTCTTTGCCTGTCTTCAGATTTGCGTGTGTTTCCTGAGCGATATGTTGTGTGTGTGAGCTGTCCAGAGAATGCCTCAGCACACCATGGAAACCCGAGCCTGGCCGCGGTGAGTGCTGTTTATACTCCTCTATTTCGTCTTCCAGTCGCCTGGCAAAAAGTCCTGCATGGGTTTGTGCATTATTATAGGAAAGTGCTGCCAAATCATTCTCCTCCTGTGTATATGCTGATGCTGATCTTTACGTCGGGGGACAGGGTGTTGAGTTGGGGTGTCCAAAGATGCAGTGTAACCCTCTGCTCCCAGATTATGCCAATTCATCCTAGTTTTACACTTTTATTTGTTAATTTATTTTGGCAACCACAAACAAGAGACCTCAAAGGAAGAAGGTAGACAAAAATATAGCCAAATATACGTCTTGAGAAAGGCTCGATCCTTCTGGAAGTGTGTGACTGTGGCCATGCAGTTTAACGTGGACACTCAGCAATTATTCATGTATAAAAATGACCCCCAACCACTTTGCTTTAAGTGTTAACAGTTAGTATAACCTTGATTTAATATATCATCCAATAACCATTATTCTCCATTATACAGCATATATTTAACGGTTCAAGAAAACTGCAACAGCACTTAAATTATTCTGTTATATGCATATTGTTTGGGGTTTTTAATCCCAAACTCCCTCGAGCATTCTGGGAAATAATAGTGGAGCCTCTCACCTTGGCACTCACATCAAGGACAGACACAGGACTCTCCCATCACATCCCATGATCAGTGACCCACTGTTTTTATATGGGTTTTTTGCTATTGTTTCCCTTTGAAATGTCTCTGCACTCTCCGCAGTTTGGCTTCCAATGAAAGCAGCGATTGTAATATTTTTAGTGGAGCAACATAGTCGTCAGTGAAAAGTTCATATTGTGTAACCAATTTTCCAGTTCAAGGAGGCATTGCTGTCGATTGCGTTCCTCTCCTCAGGATGTGGTTCTTTGGGCTCATACAGTACAAGCACTGGGAATTGGAGGGTGGGAGTCTTGTGGTGGAGCGCTCACTAGTCCAGCCTAGAGCGTGGTTTGTAAGGGAAAGATACCAGACAGCAAGGCTGAAGTTTTTCACATGACAAAAACAATTATTTGTTTATATCCCTTGTCCTGCTCCGATTTGTCAAATGGGGATTTTTTTTGGGCCATTTTATTGTTACCATGTCAAAAAATCTGACCAAGAAAAGTTAATATAGTGAGTCACAGCTGATGCAAGACTTAATAATGTTCCTGACTAAAAAATAATGTGGTTTTTGGAGTTCTTTGTCGAATTTAGTCATATGTTAAAGAAGAGGTCTTTTATCCCACAACTCTTGACAGCGCAATGTTTGTCCCAAGAAAAGCCGTGTTTTCCTGTATTTAGGGAGATTTCGGTTTGTGTGACTTGCCGAACAAAAATCCTTTACCGCAGTGGAAATGTAGACTCATCAATTCAATTTAACACTTCTCTTAAGGTCAAGGGGTTATGTTGTGAGGCAACTGAGGTGACATCATGTTTGGCCTTTTGTCATGTGAAAGCCAGTGTCTCGCTCCCACACGTGAGCTGCGTGTTTCTTGTATGCGATGTGCTGCTGTTTTAACTTATTAATCATTTTTTCAGCTGTGGTTCTGTTAGAGGAGGAGATGGTAAAATCAAGTCATTTCCAGTCATTTAGAAGGAGTGAGGATGACTATTATGGATTTTCTGTAAGGTCAATATGGGAGAAACCTACATATTTGTGAGAAGACAGATGTTTGACGATACTTAACCACTTAATAATTTCTACACGGAAAATGTATTTTTAAATGCTAACAATGCTAATGTCAAAGGTGTTATTGGTAGCAAAAATTATTTTATTTCAACAATGGATACTTTCAGCACTTTGTTTTGGTTTTGTCTTATAATTTATTTTATTTGATTTCATGTGAGCTTTAATGCATTTTTGCAATTTTTTTATGTTTATTATATCTTTTATCTCTTATTCTGTGCAGCACTTTGGTCCACTGTGGTTGTTTTAAAGTGCTTTTTCAAATATAAATAAAATTGGATTGGATTGGATTGGTTTTAAGACCACAACTTAACTAATTTGATTCAGCTTTGGTCGTACTGTTCTGTACCAATCCGATACGTACTATGCTGGCAACTCAGCAATGGGTTAGGGCACAGATAAAACCACTCAAAAAATACATTATTATTTTATTTATTTTGTGATATAATGCACATAATTAAAGAAAATAGACATAAAACTACTTAAAATATACAGTATATCACCAACAAAGTGTATGAGAGAGCGGGAGACCGAGAGCAATACTGAACCTTGACTAAAGCTCCCAATTTTGTTTCCCTGTCCAGAAGAAAAGTAACTCGTCAACTTCTTCTCCGCTGTGAGGCGTCTATATGTTTTTCGCCTCTCTTCTAGTTAAGACATTTTTGAAAGGGATAGTGAGGCTTTTTAGCTTTGGTATTGTTCAGTATTTCCCACACTTAGCAGCTCTCTGCTGGCTCTGCTGGTGTCCCGTGTGTTGAAATGCTACAAGCTGTGCTATTTGTGTGTTTTCAGGCCCAAAAAAAATAAATTTTGTGAATACACTGGCTGATATCAGGGATGCAAGCTTTTCAATTTAAGGTGTTTCCTTAATCTCAGAGCCAACTACAGGTCTGCCAAGACTGGACCATTGAAACAACTACATTTGCATGAGCCTGTAAGAAGACAACAAACTAAAAGTGTTTCACACACTAAATTATTTGTCTTCTTGACATTTGAAGATTTTTGTTCATTTTAAAAACTTATTGTGAAACGGCATCAACAGTGTGACGGGCAGTATGGGAAGGACGAACCAGTGTTTAGGATTGTGGCACTTGTTTTCTAGTCAGGCACAGAGTGGGCAGCTGAAGGGTGAGTGGCGTGCTGGGCTGCAGAAGTTTGGATCAAAGACAGAGCAGATGTGTTTCCAGCCCCCCTTCTCGTCTGAGCTCTGGACAAGCCTGTGTGTTTACTCATGACCTCAGCACGCCTCTAGTCTTCACAGCAACAGCTAGAAGCAGCGCGTTCCCAAGTGTCCAGTGTCTGCTGAGCTCCTCCGCACTGAGGCCAAAAACATGGCTATGGTCTTTTTGCATTCACAGTCCTACTCATTCATTCCAACCTGTCTTTAGCTGATTTTTCTTATGTGCACAAACTGAGTCAAACAGCCTGCCTTGCTCCTTACATGTGGGTGGATCCCAAAACGTTCATCATTGTTCAGGGATAAGAACTGTCCTTTATTTTAGGCAAGTATGAGTCCATGCATGTTTGTTGATTTTGTCGCAGGGAAGATGTGGTACGTTAGGAAAAAACAGGGCATGACTCCTCTGTGAGTGTGGGGTGGGTGGAGGTTGAGGGGCAGAAAACTGTGGATTTCATAAGCATCGCTGCAGGAGGCATTTCTGCCTGGCGAAACGGTGCTGTTGTTTCTTGGTGCATGTTGGAGAGTCGCTAATGCTGTTCAAAGGATTTCCAGTTGAGATAATAATTCAAGATTTTTAAAAATGTGTGCATGTATGAACAGCAAAAAAGTCTACTCTATGCAAAAACCTTGGAATAGTTAATATATTAGGCAGTGTCTTCAAAGACTAAGTGATATTTTGTAGCAGCAGTGAGGTATTTTGTAGACCACTCAGAGTCTGTTTGTCTGTAGCAGTGCATTGCTTTCAAGTGCAGCTGCATTAAAAGATAACCAACATAATCTTCGTATCTGTTCCTACCTTATCTTATGTCAGAGGGGGAACTGTTACTTCGCTGTATTTTATGTAGTTGGCTATCTTTTTGAAGTTATTTCCAGGAGTCATCCAGGGTTGGGGCATGAGATGAGATTCTGTGCTGGTATCCTTTAAAAACTAAGTGAGTCGTTCTCTGCTCTCTTTGCCCCCTTTGCCAGACTTATCTTTATAATCTGACTTCCAGATGTGCAGTATTGTTGCAGCTCCTGTTGTGGAGTCGTGTTGTTTTGGAGACTCGAGAGCTGGGGAGGGCACTGTTAGTCTAGGGTTGCATCACGAGAAGTGTTTTGTAGCTTTGTGAGTGGGCGAGCAGACTGGCTGGCGGTAGTGGTACTAGGATCAAATCCTTGTAGCTGAGGGAGAGGTGGTAGCAGCAGTGGGTAGATGTTCTTATTTACCACCATCTCTCCCTTTTGGAAGTTATGTACAAGATTAGGTAACAGTTCCCACACAGTACTAATGTTGAACCACATGAAATGTTTCAACACCATCTCTCTTTCGTCCCCTTTTATCGTCTATGTTCTCCTACAGCTGCTGTTTATAGAATGTTTGACCCATGGCAAATGACATGGCAACAATAGAAATAATCATTCATATACCATCTCTCTCTCTCTCTCTCTCTCTCTGAATGTCTGTCTTCCATTCTTCATCTACGAGCTGTGTGTATTTCCAGACTCTTCCTCTTTTCATGTTTATAACTATCAACCCCTCTGTTCTTTCACCCTCTCTTTCGCTCTTTTGAAGTCGTGCCGACAGGAACAGAGTGTAACTCAACTTTCCCAGAGAGCCTCCCATTGGCCTTGTGTTGATTTTTCTTTCAAGTTCATTTTCAAACAGCATTTATTCATATTAAACAGATGAGAATACATATCCAGTCATTACAATGCGAGCGATGGCACCCACATCTTTCACAGTATTGTTGTTGTTGGCGTGGGTGTGTGAGTGCGTAGGCAAATGCAAGTTCGTATGTGTGAATCTGCCCCAGTTTCAAATCCAAGGCTAGTTGTAGCTCTGGTTGTAAGAGAGCATAAAAAACTGAAGCTCTGCCCACACTCTGAAATGACTCCATCTCTACACAAAGGTTAGCTTGTGGAGAACTTCCTGTGTGAGGATTCCTGTGTTTGTGGGCATGTTGGGGAGCCTGTTGGGCTCAGGCAATATGACTCAGGGAGGTTACCTTTTTCTTTTGTTGGGCTCCTCTCTAAACACCGTCTTTCTCTTATTTATTTATTCTTTAGTATCTTGTACTTTGTTTCCCTTGTCCCTTGTGTCCTGTCGTCTCCGCCTCCTGCCCAGCCTCCATATTCACTCCCCGCCCTCTACATTCAACCCACCGTACCACAGACCAGAGTGCATTTGTTAAGTCTCAACACCCAGGACAAACCCACAATGCCCCAGCTTGCTCTTGCAGCTTGGGACAATTACTTCTTCCCCTCCCTTTGTGTGAATGGTCATACATTGTTACTAGTATCATGTGGGAGAGGGGAGAGGACATTAATGATTTTTTTTCCCTCTGTGATCACATTAACTGGTGGATGCCAAAGCTTACCGCATTGGCTTTCTCCATCTTAAATTGCACATTGATCATTTGACTAACCAGCTTATGCAGTAGTAATGATCTGAAAATTGAACGATATTAAATATACACAGCGGCTACAACCTCAGTTTTCCAAGATTTAACATCTGTCTGGTTGTATTTTCCCACTGCAGATGCTTACAGAGGTTATAGCCTTTTCTGACGAAACAGCAATGTCATTCTGTCCCGTTTGATGATTTTGGTCAAGTCCTAACTTTTCCATCATGCACCACCAGCACTTGTTGTGATATTTCATGACAAGTTCTCCCTTGTCAATGAAGTATCTCAACATCTATAGTATGGATTAGAACAAGCTTTTATACTCTACTTACACACTAAGTCCCCAGAGCATCCTGTAAACTTTGGCCAACCTTTCACTTTTTCTCCAGCAGCGTCTTGATGTCTGGAAATTTATTTTTTGATTGCCATTAAAATTGGCACCAGTGTTTAAATCAAAAAGCTCTTCATCTGTGAGTGTTTAATCTAACGTTTCATTGCGATCGATTACTACACTCTACAAAAATATAAACGCACAAAGAAAAACCTGTAGTTATTGTTATGTGACAAAACAGAGTAACTATCCAAAAATAACAGTACAACTTTATCAATAAAGTGGGTCATAGACAATGGCGGGTCGATGATCCAAGTTCACAAACTTCCACGTCCACCATTAGCCTCACGCAGAGCGGTACACCGGCGACGCTGGACATCACCAGGTTGTCGATCGTGGCCTTGGGGATGTTGTCCCATTCCTGCAGAGCCAGTTGAAGTTGGCGGCCGTTCTGGGGAACTGGAACTGGAACCCGCTGGCGGACACGCCTATCCAGAACATCCCAAAGGTGTACGATAGGTGACATGTCTGGTGTATACGGCGCCATTCAGTTGTGTTGTCACAGCTGTAACGCTCAACCCAGCACTCAGCATGCCAATGGCACGCTCCCTCATGATTTGTGACATCTGTGGCATATTGAAAAGTGACAAAAGTCCACATTTTGGTGTGCCCTTTTATTAACCAGACCATAAGGAGTGTCTGTTTACTGGTCGCGCATATTGACCACCACTCTGCCATGCTCCATGACTCTTGTGAGTTGAAATACTCAATCTGAGATTGTAGTCAATAGGAGTGGCCAAGAGACACTGGACTACTGGGTTTGAGCAAAACAAATCATTCCATAAACAAATGCATCAAAAATCTGAGCAAATGTCATGACATTCTATTTTTGTTCACCATTTCAAGTTTGTGCGTTCATATATTTTTTTTGAGTATAAAGTAACTCATTTTCTGAAAATGGCCTTATGAGGGCACACGTTGGAGAGACTGAATCTTTTTTCCCTTTCCATATTACCTACTATCTAATCCCGACCCACAGATATTTCCTTACTTAATGATAAAAAAAAAGGCAGGGGACATTTTTGTGGGAAACCCTGGACTAACTGGACTCAACACCTCCCTGTCTCTCAGTGGTGGGCCTCTCCAACACAGACTGATCCCACCACAGAGCGTCACAGGAAATCATTCCTGCCGGTGTCCATAAAACAGTTTAACTCATCCCCTAAAAGTGTCAAACACAACACACGTGCCGTAATTCTCTGCTGCGACTGCTACTGTGTATAATTATGCTTGTATATACCTTGTGCAAAATAACATTTTAAACTGATTTATTGTTTTAGTTCAGTTTAGCTGCTTCTGTACATACAGTATATCATGTTTACACATGCTATTTATCATCCAGTAATGTCATTCAGCCATGTTTATTGCCACAGCATCAAAGGGTCATCTTTCTTATGTATGCTGTACTTTTATAGGGAATGAGTGTTATCCTGTTTCCGATGGAGCAAATGTGATGCATAGAATTTGCCCCTAGCAAGTAATAAAGTATTCAGACTCTGATTATTTACTTACCAAGATCAGTCTTGTACAGCCAGGAGGAGTATTCCATCTTTGACAGCCAAGTTGGGTACAAACCTGTCATTCATGTGTGTATATATATATATATGAATAAAAAAAATAAACGTAGAAAGTGAGATTACAGTGTCTTATTTGGTTATAACGCTTATTTCTTTTAAAGTAGAAAGTGTCAATCTCTCTGACTTACAGTTTGGCTTCTGTAATTAATCTAATTAAACTAATTTAATGAATCACCTTTACCGGGCCCACGGTTGGTGTAGTGGTTAGCACTCTTGCCTTTGCAAGAGCAAGAAGACCTGGGTTCGAGCCCCCCGTTTGGAACAGCTTTGGAACAAGGGCCTTTCTGCAAGGAGTTTGCAGTTCTCTCCGTGTGTGTGTGGGTTTTCTCCGGGTTCGCCGGCTTCGCCCTACAGTCCAAAAACATGCGATTAGGTGAATTGGTCGCTCTAAATTGACCGTAGGTGGGAGAGTGTGAGTGAATGGTTGATTGTCTCTATGTGTGGCCCTGCGATGGACTGGCGAACTGCCCAGGGTGTACCCCGTCTATCGCCCAATGTCAGCACCCCCCGCGCTGGAGGATAAAGCGGTAGATAATGGATGGATGGATGGACCTTTACCTTGCCATTAAGCGACACTTAAATTGTGAAATAGTTTTCAGTTTGGCTCTGTGTGGACAACACTTATATACAAACAAGAGACAGAGTTAGCGCTAAAGATCTTTTCTTCTGATCAGACCAATCCAGACCAATCTTGCTAAAGTTCCATAGAGAAGGATATAATATATACATACAAAAAGTGTCAAATATGAGGCTTTGAAACCAGGGAAACTGAAATTCAAATTGCTGCTTCAGTCTCCAAATGATGAGGCTACTTCCGCTTACTTGTTTATATATATATATATATATATATATATATATATATTTATCCATGCTCCTCTGAGGAGCTTTTATCCTGTTTTCACATGTTTTCCATTCCCAAGCCTCCGTTGGGAATGGGAATTAATGAAGATGACAGAGCAAAGCAGAGGAACATCTCTGTCATCTTATTGATGGACTCTTTTATAATCACTGTTTTAAAATGTCAACAAGGTTTCACTGTTTTGTATTCGTGCCTCAGGCTGTCGAGCCTCAGAAACGAAGAAACACGCGTCATACTTTTTGACAAGTCAGTCATTAGTCTTTGAGTTGGTTAGTTTGGATATGATTAAGTGGATGACAAACACTTGGTGCCAGCTGGGGTGTTAACGTGTGTGTCTGAAATCATTATAGAAAACATTCTTGTGCTGTAGGCAAGTTGAAATAGGAAAGCAGAACCACAATTTTGTATTCATGAGACTCGGGGTTGGACAGTGATTAATGTTAATGTTTTATTTAGGGAATTCCTTCCAACTATTTTGAAAATGGTTTAATTGGTTTGTGGTTTTCTTTTGTAATAATAATTTTTGAAAAAGTGATCTAAATTTTCAGCTTCTTAAATGTGAATATTTTATGATTTATTTGCTCCGTGCAACAAAGAAATCAAGGAAACACAGGAATGAGTAATGTTGGTTTGTGGACAAAACAAGATATTTTGAGCTGTGGAAAACACCACTCAGCATTTTTCTGACATTTTATGGACCACACAATTAATCAATGAATCGAGAAAATAATTGACAGATGAATCAATTATGTAAATAATTGCTAGCTGCAGCCCTGGTTTACTTGTATTCATTAAGTTTGGATTTTTGCAGCAGCAGCAGCAGTGGTTGTTTTTAATGTGCCACAATGCCAGACTGATGACAGCAGTCTGCTGTTGATCCAAACCTATCCAGGATGCCAGGAATAATATTTTTTGTTTACACCAATTCTGTTTGTCCTCTCTAGACTGAGCTGAGTGAACAAAGCAGATCCGAATATTTTTCCAGAGCAGGAGAAACCCAAGAGCCTTTAAACAGCCCCACAAAAACAAAGAAGACAGTGCTTCAAAAGATGTAAGTATGATCTAATGCAGAACTTTCCAGTCCCACCAGTCGGAGAGGACACTCAAATATCTCTTCATATCCTCTTATCCTTTTGACTTTTTCAGAGCCAAACAAGCTAGTGTCCAGCAGCAGCAGCTCCATGCCTCCGAGATGGGGGAGCAGCACACTGACCAGAGAGCCTGTCCCAAAGAACAAAGAGGGGAACTTCAAATGCGAGAGTCTGAATCAAGCCACAAAGGAACTGTGTCAATCCCAGAGGCAAAGCACCAGGTGCCTTGTCCCAAAGCCTTAACTGAAGCCATGGCTCAGATTGGGACTACTCAAAAGCAGGGTCTGACCCAGGAACAGCAGACTGACGCTAGCTCTCCGAACAGCAAAAACCCAGCAGGAGCCTCAGCAGTTTTCTGCCAACAAGAACTCCGTCAGGAGACCAGTAAGAGCAAGAGGTGCAAGCTGAGTGATGCCGGGGTAGACCCTTACCCACAAAAGGCCAAGAGGGCGTGCTTTGGAAGACCTCCAGCCACAATGCTAACTCATTCCACCGAGTGCTCTACACAAACATCCAAGCATGACCTTCTTCCTCTGCCGCCCCTTCCTCCAGTCGAAGCCAAGGCAGAGTCCAAGGCTTTCCCAGTCTCCAAGTGCATGAAAACCACACTGGAAGTAGAGCTGCTTACGCCAGGGAAATGCGCCCAGAGGCTCCCCCTCACAAGCAATAACACGGCACAGACAAACCAAAACAGGCTGGCCACAAGTCTGAGGGGCCTATCTGTCAAGCCTGCATCCTCGGGCTCCTCTATTAGTTCCAGATCCACACTCGGAGAGGAGGGGGATGAATGTGTGCCCAGAACCTCTAGATTACGACGAGTGAAGAAGTCCTGAGGGAGAGAGACAAGCTACAGTAAAGATGCCTGACGCCACAGAGATAGAGATGATATTGTGTCAGGCTACATGTTTACCCCATGCAGTCTCCTCAGATGACTTGCATTTGTACATGTCACAGTTTACAATAACAATATCTCTTCTTCTCACATGTGCTTTACAGACGGGCAGTATACACACGCACACAGGCACGCACGCACGCACACAGATCAAATGCTGAACATATCATAGCAATTGATACATGAGCTACTCTTTGTCAAATACTTGAAACAGACTTTGCCTCCACCCATAAATAGTGGTGGTCAAGAGAGGCTTGCAAATGAAAGTCAAAAACCTTTAATTGGAGTTTAGATTTGGTTTTGTGTTAAAGATTGTGGATTTCAGACAGGCAGGAGCCATGCAGTACGTCATGGCTTTCAGTCTGAAACGCTGGCTCCTACGTGTCTGAAAAGTGTCCAGTTTCCCCACTGAAGCTCTGCTGTGATTGATTGCTATTTCCACTTTTATTTCATCACGCTGTGCTCAAAAATGTCTTTTTGTATTTTTCGATTTCATTCCGACGCAATTTGCTCTGTGCTTAGCTGCTAAGTACCTGAAATCTATCTTTAGATGTGAGGGGGTTTATGCAGCTTTTGTACTGAACTTGAACTAAATGTGTGGTTGTACGGGGTACATTGAACTATTAGTGGTTTTAGATGTTATGGCAACAATATCTCAGGTTAAAACGTAGAAAGTGAAATTGTGCCGTCGCCCCCGATATTCAACAGAGTTGCTTGTGCCTTTTATTGAGCAGGATCTAGAGTGAGCATAGGGCAACTCGGGGCCAACTCATGATGACAAAATGTTGCCTGGACACATTACTCTTGATTTGTGTTTTATTGTAGTGGAAATGCATTTATAATTGAATCATGAATAAATGTTTTCTTCCCCATGAGAAAAATCTGAATGTTTGTGGAGATCAATATCACAGGCTGATACTTTTCTATTGTAATGTTGCACTCAGTCCAGACTGATGAACAGCCATGATGACCACTAATAATAATAAAGCAGCAGTATTGGCAGATGTAACCTGAAATGAATCACTAACACACAGACCCTTGTGTTTTAAGTCATTCTCACAAAGTGCTGATAATCCCTTGCCTTGGCTCTAATCCCTTTAAACAGATTCTGCAGAAGAGCACGTCTTAAAATCTGTTCAACATCACAATGCAGGCATCTCAGCCTTCATGGCTTGAAAGGTTTTAGTTAAACCTGCAACGAAAACCACACCAACAAGGAGAACATTGTCTGAGGGTCATGTGGAGCAAGGGTATTTTTGACTCCAGGACTGACTTAATGCAAGGATGGCTCACAACAGCATAATTGGCTGTAAACACATTTGGATGTAGACCTTGCTCATGTTTGTGATGACTATCCAGCAGCAGTTCCCACGACAAGAAAGCTTGCATGTGCTCACACTAGGGAGTTCACGATTGCTTGTTCATTGTTCATTCATGGAGTTTCATATTTGTAAAACATTGCTTAAGTCCATAAAAAAGCCCAGAAAAATCTTGTTTCCCAGAGTCACAGCTGTGTACGAGCACACCGAAGCGTGGTCATGTGGCGTCTTGGGAACGGCGCTACTGTCAGGGAACCGAACGATATAAAACTTAAATGTATGCATATCGATTATATAGTTATTGTTGTTATAGTTCCTAATGATATGATCACGTTAGTCTGCAGGTTTTCTGACCTGACTTTAATTTCATATGTTATGATCATTATATTAAACGTAATAGTAATTCTAACGATCGGTTAGCTTTATTTGTAAACCACCTATCCAAAAACCTGTTGAATATTCAATGGAATTGTTTTTGTACTCATCATAAAAGTACTTAATGTTGTCATTATTTTCTTGGACAATAATATCTGAAATCCCTGAGTTCTGTGACAGCTAAATTTTGGATTTTATAACATTTTTGATTATCAGTGAATGGAAAATCAAATAATATAATATATAATATATAATATAATAATATTTGATTGGATTTATATCAGGGAAATCAGGCAAAAACAACATGATTCCTCTAACAACACATAAACGAACAGCCACAGTCAATTAAATAAACCATTAAAATGATCATTTTAACCTTTAATTATGTCATTATACTTTTCAGATTACTATATTCACTATTGTTGGTTTTGCCATTTATTTACAAATCCATGGATTAAAGCCCGAAGCAAACATTCCATCAGTATTCATGAAATCCTCCAGCATGTCAGTGGCGTACTCCCATCATGCCTTTCGCTGTCGAAAGGCATGATGCGCCATACTATAGAATGACTTTTTGGTAAAATTTTTGACGACATGCTATAGCATGACATTTTGGTCAAATTTTGGGCGAAATGCTATAGTATGACTTTTTTGTCAAATTTTGGACTACATGCTAAACTATGACTTTTTGGTCAAATTCTGGGCGACATGCTATAGTATGACTCTTTGGTAAAATTTTGGACAACATGGTATACTATTAATTTTTTGGTCAAATTTTGGATGACATGCTATAGTATGACTTTTTGTGAAATTTTGGACGACATGCTATATAGTATGACTTTTTGGTCAAATTTTGGACGACATGCTATAATATAACTTTTTTGGTCAAATTTTGGACGACATGCTAAACTATGACTTTTTGGTCACTATGACGTTTTGGTCAAATTCTTTTTTTTTTAAATTAAAAACAGATTTTGGACGTAATTGTGTAGTATGACATTGAGGTCGACGACATAGTAAAGTATGACGTTTTGGTCACATTTTGGGCTAAAAAAAAATGTCAAAAAAATTGTCCAATTTTGGACGACATAGTATAGTATTGACGTTTTGGTCAAATTTTGAACAACATTTTTTTTTCCAAAAAAATTGTCAGATTTTGGACGAAATAGTGTAGTATGACATTGAAGTCGACGACATAGTATAGTATGACGTTTTGGTCACATTTTGGGCTAAAAAACAAATTTTCAGATTTTGGACAACATAGTTTAGTGACGTTTTTGTCAAATTCTGGACCTTTTTTTTTTTTTTTTTTTAAATGGTCAGATTTTGGACGAAATAGTGTAGTATGACTTTTCGGTCTACGACATAGTATAGTTCAATGTTTGGTCGACATAGTATAGTATGACATTTTTGTCAAATTCTGGACCAAATTGTTTTTTTCCCAAAAATTGTCCAATTTTGGACGACATAGTATAAGTATGATGTTTTGGCCAAATTTTGGACTAAAAAAGTTAATTCAAAAAAAATTGTCAGATTTTGTACGAAATTGCATAGTATGACATTGAATTTGACAACATAGTGTAGTCTGATGTTTTTGGACCAATAAGCTTTATGTACTCTATTACTTTTCATGGCTTATTATCAGTCATTGTATATAAACATAGAGGATGATATGTGACCTCAGAAATGTGCTGCCGAAACCCGGGATTGAACCAGGGACCTTCAGACCGTCGCTCTCCCAACAGCTATTTCGGCACTACTGGATGATTTATTGTGAGCTTTTTTGTAACTCTTTTTCCAATTCTGGACAGAAAAATTGTTGACGTTTTGGTTACATTTTGGGCTAAAAAACTAATTTTAAATTTCTTTTCCTGACATAGTATAGTATGACATTTTTGTCAAATTCTGGACCAAATTGTTTTTTTCAAAAAAATTGTCAGATTTTGGACGAAATAGTGTAGTATGACATTGAGGTCGACAACATAGTATAGTATGACGTTTCGGTCAAATTTTGGAGAACAATTTTTTTCCAAAAAAATGGTCCGATTTTGGACGAAATAGTGTAGTATGACTTTTTGGTCTACGACATAGCATAGTACGACATTTTGGTCACATTTTGGGCTAAAAAAAATTTGGATTTTTTTTTGCGATTTTGGACGACATAGTATAGTATGACATTTTTGTCAAATTCTGGACCAAATTGTTTTTTTCAAAAAAATGGTCAGATTTTGGACGAAATAGTGTAATATGACATTGAGGTTGACGACATAGTATAGTATGACGTTTTGGTCACATTTTGGGCTAAAAAAAATTTGGATTTTTTTTTGCGATTTTGGACGACATAGTATAGTATTAGGTTTTGGCCCCATTTTGGACTAAAAAAGTTTATTCAAAAAAGTGGTCAGATTTTGTATGAAATTGAAAAATTGACAACATAGTGTATTCTGACATTTTTGGACCAATATGCTTTTTGTACTCTATTACTTTTCATGGCTTATTATCATTCATTGTATACATAGAGGATGATATGTGACCTCAGGAATGTCTTGCCGAAACCCGGGATTGAACCAGGGACCTTCAGATCTTCAGTCTGACGCTCTCCCAACTGAGCTATTTCGGCACACCTTGTTGTTTTAGTGTGCGCTTTTTTTTGACTCTTTTTCCCAATTTTGGACAGAAAAATTGTTGGACTTTTTTTCCCATCATAATTTGGACGACATACTGTAGTACGACGTTTTGTTTAAATATTTTTTTTCAAAAAAATTGTCCGAATTTTGAATGAAATAGTGTAGTATGACATTGAGGTCGATAACATAGGATAATATGAGGTTTTGGTCACATTTTGGGCTAAAAAAAATTGTCCAAAAAATTGTCCAATTTTGGACGACATAGTATAGTACGACATTTTGGTCACATTTTGGGCAAAAATTTTTTTGATATTTTTTTTCCAAATTTGGAGGACATAGTATAGTATGACATTTATGTCAAATTCTGGACCAAATTGTTTTTTTCAAAAACATTGTCCGATTTTGGACAAAAATAGTGTAGTATGACATTGAGGTCGATAACATAGTATAGTATGAGGTTTTGGTCACATTTTGGGCTAAAAAAAATTGTCCAAAAAATTGTCAAATTTTGGACGACATAGTATAGTATGAAATTTTGGAGAACAATTTTTTTCCCAAAAAATCGTCCGATTTTGGACGAAATGGTGTAGTATGACTTTTTGGTCTACGACATAGTATAGTACGACATTTTGGTCACATTTTGGGCTTAAAAAAAATTTGGATTTTTTTTTGCAATTTTGGACGACATAGTATAGTATGACATTTTTGTCAAATTCTGGACCAAATTGTTTTTTTCAAAAAAATGGTCGGATCTTGGACGAAATAGTGTAATATGACATTGAGGTTGACAACATAGTATAGTATGAGGTTTTGGTCACATTTTGGGCTAAAAAAAATTGTCCAAAAAATTGTCCAATTTTGGACGACATAGTATAGTATGACGTTTTGGTCAAATTTTGGACAACAATTTTTTTCCCCAAAAAATTGTACGATTTTGGACGAAATTGTGTAGTATGACTTTTTGGTCTACGACAAAGTATAGTACGACATTTTGGTCAAATATTGGACAAAATTTTTTTGATTTTTTTTTCCAAATTTGGACGACATAGTATAGTATGACATTTTTGTCTAATTCTGGACCAAATTGTTTTTTTCAAAAACATTGTCCGATTTTGGACAAAAATAGTGTAGTATGACATTGAGGTCGACAACATAGTATATAGTATGAGGTTTTGGTCACATTTTGGGCTAAAAAAAATTCCCAAAAATGTTCCAATTTTGGACGACATAGTATAGTATGAGGTTTTGGCCACATTTTGGACTAAAAAAGTTTATTCAAAAAAGTGGTCAGATTTTGTACGAAATTGTGTAGTATGACATTGAAATTGACGACATAGTGTATTCTGACATTTTTGGACCAATGTGCTTTTTGTACTCTATTAATTTTCATGGCCTATTATCAGTCATTGTATATAAACATAGAGGATGATATGTGACCTCAGGAATGTCCTGCCGAAACCCGGGATTGAACCAGGGACCTTCAGATCTTCAGTCTGACGCTCTCCCAACTGAGATATTTCGGCACACCTTGTTGCTTTAGTGTGCGCTTTTTTTTGACTCTTTTTCCCAATTTTGGACAGAAAAATTGTTGGACTTTTTTTCCCATCATAATTTGGACGACATACTGTAGTACGACGTTTTGTTTAAATATTTTTTTTCAAAAAAATTGTCCGAATTTTGAATGAAATAGTGTAGTATGACATTGAGGTCGACAACATAGTATAGTATGAGGTTTTGGTCACATTTTGGGCTAAAAAAAATTGTCCAAAAAATTGTCCAATTTTGGACGACATAGTATAGTACGACATTTTGGTCACATTTTGGGCAAAAAAAATTTTGATATTTTTTTTCCAAATTTGGACGACATAGTATAGTATGACATTTTTGTCAAATTCTGGACCAAATTGTTTTTTTCAAAAACATTGTCCGATTTTGGACAAAAATAGTGTAGTATGACATTGAGGTCGATAACATAGTATAGTATGAGGTTTTGGTCACATTTTGGGCTAAAAAAAATTGTCAAAAAAATTGTCAAATTTTGGGCGACATAGTATAGTATGACGTTTTGGTCAAATTTTGGACAACAATTTTTTTCCCAAAAAATTGTCCGATTTTGGACGAAATAGTGTAGTATGACTTTTTGGTCTACGACATAGCATAGTACGACATTTTGGTCACATTTTGGGCTAAAAAAAATTTGGATTTTTTTTTTGCAATTTTGGACGACATAGTATAGTATGACATTTTTGTCAAATTCTGGACCAAATTGTTTTTTTCAAAAAAATGGTCAGATTTTGGACGAAATAGTGTAATATGACATTGAGGTTGACGACATAGTATAGTATGAGGTTTTGGCCACATTTTGGACTAAAAAAGTGGTCAGATTTTGTACGAAATTGTGTAGTATGACATTGAAATTGACGACATAGTGTATTCTGATGTTTTTGGACCAATGTGCTTTTTGTACTCCATTAATTTTCATGGCCTATTATCAGTCATTGTATATAAACATAGAGGATGATATGTGACCTCAGGAATGTCCTGCCGAAACCCGGGATTGAACCAGGGACCTTCAGATCTTCAGTCTGACGCTCTCCCAACTGAGCTATTTCGGCACATATCGTTGCTTCAGTGTGCGCTTTTTTTTGACTCTTTTTCCCAATTTTGGACAGAAAAATTGTTGGACTTTTTTTCCCCATCATAATTTGGACTACATACTGTAGTACGACATTTTGTTTAAATTTTTTTTTTCAAAAAAATTGTCCGAATTTTGAATGAAATAGTGTAGTATGACATTGAGGTCGACAACATAGTATAGTATGAGGTTTTGGTCACATTTTGGGCTAAAAAAAATTGTCCAAAAAATTGTCCAATTTTGGACGACATAGTATAGTACGACATTTTGGTCACATTTTGGGCAAAAAATTTTTTGATATTTTTTTTCCAAATTTGGACGACATAGTATAGTATGACATTTTTGTCAAATTCTGGACCAAATTGTTTTTTTCAAAAACATTGTCCGATTTTGGACAAAAATAGTGTAGTATGACATTGAGGTCGATAACATAGTATAGTATGAGGTTTTGGTCACATTTTGGGCTAAAAAAAATTGTCAAAAAAATTGTCAAATTTTGGGCGACATAGTATAGTATGACGTTTTGGTCAAATTTTGGACAACAATTTTTTTCCCAAAAAATTGTCCGATTTTGGACGAAATAGTGTAGTATGACTTTTTGGTCTACGACATAGCATAGTACGACATTTTGGTCACATTTTGGGCTAAAAAAAATTTGGATTTTTTTTTTGCAATTTTGGACGACATAGTATAGTATGACATTTTTGTCAAATTCTGGACCAAATTGTTTTTTTCAAAAAAATGGTCAGATTTTGGACGAAATAGTGTAATATGACATTGAGGTTGACGACATAGTATAGTATGAGGTTTTGGCCACATTTTGGACTAAAAAAGTGGTCAGATTTTGTACGAAATTGTGTAGTATGACATTGAAATTGACGACATAGTGTATTCTGATGTTTTTGGACCAATGTGCTTTTTGTACTCTATTAATTTTCATGGCCTATTATCAGTCATTGTATATAAACATAGAGGATGATATGTGACCTCAGGAATGTCCTGCCGAAACCCGGGATTGAACCAGGGACCTTCAGATCTTCAGTCTGACGCTCTCCCAACTGAGCTATTTCGGCACACCTCGTTGCTTTAGTGTGCGCTTTTTTTTGACTCTTTTTCCCAATTTTGGACAGAAAAATTGTTGGACTTTTTTTCCCCATCATAATTTGGACTACATACTGTAGTACGACATTTTGTTTAAATTTTTTTTTTCAAAAAAATTGTCCGAATTTTGAATGAAATAGTGTAGTATGACATTGAGGTCGACAACATAGTATAGTATGAGGTTTTGGTCACATTTTGGGCTAAAAAAAATTGTCCAAAAAATTGTCCAATTTTGGACGACATAGTATAGTACGACATTTTGGTCACATTTTGGGCAAAAAAAATTTTGATATTTTTTTTCCAAATTTGGACGACATAGTATAGTATGACATTTTTGTCAAATTCTGGACCAAATTGTTTTTTTCAAAAACATTGTCCGATTTTGGACAAAAATAGTGTAGTATGACATTGAGGTCGATAACATAGTATAGTATGAGGTTTTGGTCACATTTTGGGCTAAAAAAAATTGTCAAAAAAATTTTCAAATTTTGGGCGACATAGTATAGTATGACGTTTTGGTCAAATTTTGGACAACAATTTTTTTCCCAAAAAATTCTCCGATTTTGGACGAAATAGTGTAGTATGACTTTTTGGTCTACGACATAGCATAGTACGACATTTTGGTCACATTTTGGGCTAAAAAAATTTTGGATTTTTTTTTTGCAATTTTGGACGACATAGTATAGTATGACATTTTTGTCAAATTCTGGACCAAATTGTTTTTTTCAAAAAAATGGTCAGATTTTGGACGAAATAGTGTAATATGACATTGAGGTTGACGACATAGTATAGTATGAGGTTTTGGCCACATTTTGGACTAAAAAAGTGGTCAGATTTTGTACGAAATTGTGTAGTATGACATTGAAATTGACGACATAGTGTATTCTGATGTTTTTGGACCAATGTGCTTTTTGTACTCCATTAATTTTCATGGCCTATTATCAGTCATTGTATATAAACATAGAGGATGATATGTGACCTCAGGAATGTCCTGCCGAAACCCGGGATTGAACCAGGGACCTTCAGATCTTCAGTCTGACGCTCTCCCAACTGAGCTATTTCGGCACACCTCGTTGCTTTAGTGTGCGCTTTTTTTTGACTCTTTTTCCCAATTTTGGACAGAAAAATTGTTGGACTTTTTTTCCCCATCATAATTTGGACTACATACTGTAGTACGACATTTTGTTTAAATTTTTTTTTTCAAAAAAATTGTCCGAATTTTGAATGAAATAGTGTAGTATGACATTGAGGTCGACAACATAGTATAGTATGAGGTTTTGGTCACATTTTGGGCTAAAAAAAATTGTCTAAAAAATTGTCCAATTTTGGACGACATAGTATAGTATGACGTTTTGGTCAAATTTTGGACAACAATTTTTTTCCCCAAAAAATGGTCCGATTTTGGACGAAATTGTGTAGTATGACTTTTTGGTCTACGACAAAGTATAGTACGACATTTTGGTCACATTTTGGGCAAAAAAGAATTTTGATTTTTTTTTCCAAATTTGGACGACATAGTATAGTATGACATTTATGTCAAATTCTGGACCAAATTGTTTTTTTCAAAAAAATTGTCCGAATTTTGAATGAAATAGTGTAGTATGACATTGAGGTCGATAACATAGGATAATATGAGGTTTTGGTCACATTTTGGGCTAAAAAAGATTGTCCAAAAAATTGTCCAATTTTGGACGACATAGTATAGAACGACATTTTGGTCACATTTTGGGCAAAAATTTTTTTGATATTTTTTTTCCAAATTTGGAGGACATAGTATAGTATGACATTTTTGTCAAATTCTGGACCAAATTGTTTTTTTCAAAAACATTGTCCGATTTTGGACAAAAATAGTGTAGTATGACATTGAGGTCGATAACATAGTATAGTATGAGGTTTTGGTCACATTTTGGGCTAAAAAAAATTGTCCAAAAAATTGTCAAATTTTGGACGACATAGTATAGTATGACGTTTTGGTCAAATTTTGGAGAACAATTTTTTTCCAAAAAAATTGTCCGATTTTGGACGAAATAGTGTAGTATGACTTTTTGGTCTACGACATAGTATAGTACGACATTTTGGTCACATTTTGGGCTAAAAAAAATTTGGATTTTTTTTTTGCAATTTTGGACGACATAGTATAGTATGACATTTTTGTCAAATTCTGGACCAAATTGTTTTTTTCAAAAAAATGGTCTGATTTTGGACGAAATAGTGTAATATGAAATTGAGGTTGACAACATAGTATAGTATGAGGTTTTGGTCACATTTTGGGCTAAAAAAAATTGTCCAAAAAATTGTCCAATTTTGGACGACATAGTATAGTATGACGTTTTGGTCAAATTTTGGACAACAATTTTTTTCCCCAAAAAATGGTACGATTTTGGACGAAATTGTGTAGTATGACTTTTTGGTCTACGACAAAGTATAGTACGACATTTTGGTCACATTTTGGGCTAAAAAAATTTGGATTTTTTTTTTGCAATTTTGGACGACATAGTATAGTATGACATTTATGTCAAATTCTGGACCAAATTGTGTTTTTCAAAAACATTGTCCGATTTTGGACAAAAATAGTGTAGTATGACATTGAGGTCGATAACATAGTATAGTATGAGGTTTTGGTCACATTTTGGGCTAAAAAAAATTGTCAAAAAAATTGTCAAATTTTGGACGACATAGTATAGTATGACGTTTTGGTCAAATATTGGACAAAATTTTTTTGATTTTTTTTTCCAAATTTGGACGACATAGTATAGTATGACATTTTTGTCAAATTCTGGACCAAATTGTTTTTTTCAAAAACATTGTCCGATTTTGGACAAAAATAGTGTAGTATGACATTGAGGTCGACAACATAGTATAGTATGAGGTTTTGGTCACATTTTGGGCTAAAAAAAATTGTCCAAAAAATTGTCCAATTTTGGACGACATAGTATAGTATGACGTTTTGGTCAAATTTTGGACAACAATTTTTTTCCCAAAAAAATGGTCTGATTTTGGACGAAATTGTGTAGTATGACTTTTTGGTCTACGTAATAGTATAGTACGACATTTTGTCACATTTTGGGCTAAAAAAAATTGTAAATTTTTTTTTCCAATTTTGGACGACATAGTATAGTATGACATTTTTGTCAAATTCTGGACCAAATTGTTTTTTTCAAAAAAATGGTCAGACTTTGGACGAAATAGTGTAATATGACATTGAGGTTGACGACATAGTATAGTATGACGTTTTGGTCACATTTTGGGAAAAAAAAAAATTCCCAAAAATGTTCCAATTTTGGACGACATAGTATAATATGAGGTTTTGGCCACATTTTGGACTAAAAAAGTTTATTCAAAAAATGGTCAGATTTTGTACGAAATTGTGTAGTATGACATTGAAATTGACGACATAGTGTATTCTGACGTTTTTGGACCAATGTGCTTTTTGTACTCTATCACTTTTCATGGCCTATTATCAGTCATTGTATATAAACATAGAGGATGATATGTGACCCCAGGAATGTCCTGCCGAAACCCGGGATTGAACCAGGGACCTTCAGATTGACGCTCTCCCAACTGAGCTATTTCGGCACACCTTGTTGCTTTAGTGTGCGCTATTTTTTGACTCTTTTTCCCAATTTTGGACAGAAAAATTGTTGGACTTTTTTTCCCATCATAATTTGGACGACATACTGTAGTACGACGTTTTGTTTAAATATTTTTTTTCAAAAAAATTGTCCGAATTTTGAATGAAATAGTGTAGTATGACATTGAGGTCGACAACATAGTATAGTATGAGGTTTTGGTCACATTTTGGGCTAAAACAAAATTGTCCAAAAAATTGTCCAATTTTGGACGACATAGTATAGTATGACGTTTTGGTCAAATTTTGGACAACAATTTTTTTCCCCAAAAAATGGTCCGATTTTGGACAAAAAATTGTGTAGTATGACTTTTTGGTCTACGACATAGTATAGTACGACATTTTGTTCACATTTTGGGCAAAAAAGAATTTTGATTTTTTTTTCCAAATTTGGACGACATAGTATAGTATGACATTTATGTCAAATTCTGGACCAAATTGTGTTTTTCAAAAACATTGTCCGATTTTGGACAAAAATAGTGTAGTATGACATTGAGGTCGATAACATAGTATAGTATGAGGTTTTGGTCACATTTTGGGCTAAAAAAAATTGTCAAAAAAATTGTCAAATTTTGGACGACATAGTATAGTATGACGTTTTGGTCAAATATTGGACAAAATTTTTTTGATTTTTTTTTTCCAAATTTGGACGACATAGTATAGTATGACATTTTTGTCAAATTCTGGACCAAATTGTTTTTTTCAAAAACATTGTCCGATTTTGGACAAAAATAGTGTAGTATGACATTGAGGTCGACAACATAGTATAGTATGAGGTTTTGGTCACATTTTGGGCTAAAAAAAATTGTCCAAAAAATTGTCCAATTTTGGACGACATAGTATAGTATGACGTTTTGGTCAAATTTTGGACAACAATTTTTTTCCCCAAAAAATGGTCCAATTTTGGACGAAATTGTGTAGTATGACTTTTTGGTCTACGTAATAGTATAGTACGACATTTTGTCACATTTTGGGCTAAAAACAATTGTCAAATTTTTTTTCCAATTTTGGACGACATAGTATAGTATGACATTTTTGTCAAATTCTGGACCAAATTGTTTTTTTCAAAAAAATGGTCAGATTTTGGACGAAATAGTGTAATATGACATTGAGGTTGACGACATAGTATAGTATGACGTTTTGGTCACAATTTGGGCAAAAATAATTCCCAAAAATGTTCCAATTTTGGACGACATAGTATAGTATGAGGTTTTGCCCACATTTTGGACGAAAAAAGTTTATTCAAAAAATGGTCAGATTTTGTACGAAATTGTGTAGTATGACATTGAAATTGACGACATAGTGTATTCTGACGTTTTTGGACCAATGTGCTTTTTGTACTCTATTACTTTTCATGGCCTAATATCAGTCAAAAGATATAAATGAATTAAACTTTAAGACCGATAAGCAGTGTTCATTCAGTGTTGTGAAATCTATTAACATATAATAATCCTGATAATCCATTAGTTCTCCGACAATAATCGGACCGAGAAAATCGATAACCGTGACATCCCTAGCTCAGACACATTTGTCTCGATGCGTCACAGACAGACTCATCACTCGCCAGATCCAGAAAAGACAACTTTAATTCTCCTTTCATACAAAATATTTAATAAATATGACTTTCAAAAATATATTGCCAGATCAACACATAATTCTCAAGTTCATAAACACAAAGTCAAAAATAGGACAAAATGTTGCCATGATCTCAAAGGGTTAACAAATGAGATAAAACATGTTTGTCTTTCAGAGCCTCAATTTTTTTTTTTTTTTAAAGAAACAAATGTGCACAGAAACAAAAGCAGACTCTTGCAGAGCAAGGCAGTGTATTTTATCTGATTCTACAGTGTTCCCATCGCCCCCCTTACTATTCAAGTACTCGTGGTCTAGCTTATGATATTACGCTGACTAAAGCAGATGGGAATTCTGGCATGTCTATTGATGTGACTTGCATTGCAAGTTGGTGGATTTTGACAGCCTCTGAAATATGTCAATGGGTTAAAGTGACGCTGCTGAAGGACTTTTGTTCCCTTAAGTATTTGTCCATTAATGGCAAGCAATATGTCTGCCACCATGGCCATCCTTCGCAGCAGCCCTGATAGTTTGTTGTCCTAACCTCACTTGCCTTCAATCAAGGTCCTGGCTACAAATAGTGAAATGTCAAACGTGTGGAAGAACAAACAAAAAAAAAGGATTTCTTTCAGGCCCAAAGTGCCTATCTTTTGTCGTCTTTGAAATTCGGCTTTAATAGAATTTGTTGGGAAAAAAAAAAACATTAAGTCACTGAAAGAAATGGTAGGCTTCCATAGCTATCAAAACCTTCGAACTAGACATAAATAAAAAGGAATGATATCTTAAGGCTCTTGATTATTAAGTTAATAAATCAAATATACACAATGATTAATAAAAAAAATTTACATATCTACACGTTCTAAATCGACATAAATTCTTCATATTGGCAGCAACTGCTGACACTGAACCTTTCCCTCCCCATCCCACCCCAAAAATAAAAATAAATAATAAAGTTGATTTTTTTTTTTTCATTTGACAGTTGCTGAAGTCTAAAGCTGAAAAGGCACTTTCTCCAAATGGAACTAGAAAGAATTTAAAACACAAACAAAAAAAAAATTATTTGCTCTAGTGTTGAACACGTCGGGTAGTTTTTAGTCATTGTACAACAATTACACCAGGAGCCCCTTCCATGTGTCCACAAAATAATAATAATAATAATAATAATAATAATAATAATAAAAAGACGACAAATGAAATGCATAGGAAGATACTTTTGCAACTAGTTCTACCATGAAATGTATACCAGTGCCTTGTGTTTCCAGCCAACCAAAGCAACCGTCACTGCCAGTGTAAGCCAGCTTGTCAAAACTTAAATTAACACGGGGAATATCTGAAAATACTGTGGGGTCACGACTGACATGAGAGTTTACAAAGCAATCACGCCAAAGAGCTCCCCCTGTTTCACCCACCACTGGGGTGTGAAGGCATAAGGCTTGGTTGCACAGCAACACAGCTGTCTGCTATACAATGTAGTCCATCCTGTTTATGCTGTTGGCTGTCTCCAAGTCTCTGTTGTCCTGTTTATTAGTCCAATTAGGGTGTTTGCATGTGGAGTTGGGATTAGAAATGGGCGTCTTCTCATCCCTCTCCACCAGTGTGTATGCTGGCTGTTTGGCAAAGCGGCCCTTCTGCAAGTGCCTCTCCTTGTCATCCTCGTCCCCCTCAGGGTTGTTTGTCCTAATTTTGGCAATGAGGGAGTTCTTGTTTTCGTAGTCTTTGATGGCCACTGTGAGGCCCACATGCTTCTCTATAGGGTTCTTGATTTGGTTAAGCTGCTCCCGCACGTTATTGGTCGTGTTGTCCTCGGAGACGGCGGACGAGGTGCCGTTGTGGTTGCTCTGCTTCCGCCGACGGCGCACGCACCACAGCAAAATGGAGACCAGCACAAGGACCCAGATGACAATGAAGATGGAGCTGAGGAGGGGCACAAGGTAATCTGGCGGAAGGGGAAAACCGAGTTAAAACGAGTTAATAGACATATTGTAGTACTATTATCAGACTGGATAGATCACTAGAATGCATTTGCCAGTGCGACCTAACATCTGAGCCCTGAACAGAAGAGAGGGCTGCTTCTATTTGGCTATGGCAGCAGTCTGCTGTCACCATGTTGATAAATGGTAGACACATGCGGGAGGGAGTCTTACTACAACTTCAGCCAGTCGCTGTACGAGCCATGTCGCCGAAAAGCTCTAATCTTTTCCATTGGAATCCTGGCTACGTTCTTTTTATGCTCAATTACAACTGCCATATGATGCCCCAGTTGTGTGGGAAGGGAATTATTTTTCTTACGTGCACATTTTTTTTTCTTTGGTGCATTGTTGTCATATTAAGGGCTTGGCTTCATCTCATCCGATCTTTTCAAATAAGGAAAACAAAAACAATCCTCCACCCATTTCTACAAGTGTGTGCAAGCCTGGAAAACTGCGAAAGCAACAAGCAAGAGTTTGGATGTGGTTCATACCAGTTTTGCTGGGACTTGGCATGCGCACCTCTGCAATGGCAGAGATTACGGTGTTGTTCCCATTGTGTTTGCTAACCAAGTCGATTATCCTGTCTGTGATCTCTTTAATGGGGCTCCGGTCCAAGCGATGGTCTCCTGTAGACTACAAGTGCCAGAAAGAAAGTGACGTTAGAAATCTGTTGGCTCAGGTCGACATTCCATCTTGCCTGCCACTGATTGGTGTTTACATGTTGTCAAACCGATGAAATAAAACAATTAAAGCTAAGTCCATACTCCATTAGCGCATGTCTTATTGCTGCTAGAAAGCATGCTGCAGGCTATAAATCAACAATGCTTTTTTTTTTTTTTTTTGAGTGGGTTATTAGCAGCCCGCTAACACGTGGCAGTGTGGGAGTGGGAGAGGGTACTTACGATGCAGACGTGGATCTCATTGCTGGCTGAGAATGAGGGGTCACAAGTTATGGACACAGAATGCTCCAAGGAGAAATTCTTCACAACATACAAGTGCCTCAGCTGCTTGCACACTTCCTCCACAGTCAAGGCCTAGATATGACGAAGAAATAAAGCAAACCTTAGTGCTCATGAAAAAGCAGAGAAACAAGAGAAACACTCAACAGCTCGGCCTGGATCTGGCAGTAGTTTTATGCTATCAGTTTGGGATCAGCCTTATTTACATTAAAGACCACATGCTTATTAAGCTTGTTACTATATGTTGCAATGCTTGTAAACACAACTGGCAAGTAATAATCCTGTCGCCAATGGTCCTATTCATATCAAATCCATTACATCCTTAAATTAAACTTGCAGCGTGGTTACGAGAACCAAAGACCAAAACTTGGATGTAGACAGGACAGAGATTAAAATATATATATTTTTTTCTGCCTGAAGAACATTTTAATACATGACTAAATTGAGTTATGTGCAAAAAAATAAAAAAAATTTGCCCAAAAGGGATGATTGAGCTCTTATGAAAACCTGATCTTTCATGGTTTGCTGCTCCTATTCATTTCAGTGTGGTGGCATGAAAAATGACCCTTTAATTTAACGGCTCCTTCCCTGGTGCCTAGGTAAACTCACTCGAGGCATGATCTCCTTGTTGAAGGTGAAGGTGATGTTGGCGCAGCTGTTGTCCTGGTAACTGGAGCTGGGGTGGCATTTGATGGTTGGTGGGGGAGGGTTGGAGGGCCAGCACTCTCCCAAGTCGTGACAGGGCTTCACAAAGCAGTGGCCCTCTCTGATGGGGATGCAGCTCTGACCTAAGGGACAGCTACCTTGACCTTTGGCACCCAGTGTGCATGACAAAGGGCCGCACCACATCTGGATAGAAAAACATGACGATGCGTTGAGATTATATCACAAACTTTTCCCAATCTATGGAGCAAACATTGACGCGTCTGTGTCTGTAAACCCATAAAGATTGAAGCCAATATGCATTACATTAAACTTCGTTTGTCCGGACATTTGGAGCCACATTTTTTGCATTTAAAACCGAAAACTTCACTGGCACCAAATGAAATGTGTCTGCAACGCTGAATGCCAAGGATTCAATACCCAGCCCTTACACAGGCTGTAAACTGTAATGGAATCTGTGACACCAGATTTTCCCAGTCAAGGCTTTTAGCAGCTTTGTATTTGTATCGTTTATCCATGCTACGTCAGGGAATTTGTGCGTATAATCTACGTCAAACACGCAATCTAGGCAGATCCCACAGATACAGTACTGTGCAGAAGTCCTCATCCAGAAAATACAGGAAACATGTATACAGTTTAAAAAAAAAAAAAATTCCCCCAGAAAAAAGCTTCTACAGGAAATACTGTCAAGTATGTAACGTGACCTACCCTTACACTTACACAATACCATAATTGAAACGCGTAGAACTGGACTGGAACCTGGAAAAGCTCTGCTGTGAAAAAGGTCTATCACGCCATGTTTGTTCAAGACATGCTTGAACATTACATAGAAACGTTGAGTTAAGCTCATTGACATTTTGCCAATATACCTATAAGACCAACTTTCAACATAAAAACAACAAAACTGGTGGTGCCCTGAGACCTTTGCACAGTGCTGTAACCGTATTCCATAATCAGACTGTGTTTACCGTTGTAGCCTAAACCTCACAGAGATAATTTTTCGCCCAATGATGCATTTTCTTCCTGGGGGAGCCACGTGTGAGACACCATTGCCGTAGGTTAAACGACCATGATAATAATAGCACCACTTCAGGCCTCCGCTGTATATCAACAAATGACTCGTGATACCCGTTTCTAACCGTGCCATTGTGTTTCTTTTCAAAACAAATGGCATCATACCTGAGATCACTGAAGACAGTGGAGGCTACAACGCCATAAAACCCATGTAGCTCTTTTGCCATTTATTACATTTCTTTTTCCACAGCAATTCTGGCAACTTCAACAGTGAGCTGAAGACATACCTTTGTGCACACGACTTTCCCATTGGAACAGTGGCAGGTGTTGCAGTCTTCATCCCATTTGACTCCGTCTGCGGTGATGTGTCCATTAAGAGAGCAAGGTTTTCTGGTGACTGTGATCAATATAAAGACAGTGTTAGACATATGGAGTAAAACAGTGTCTTTGTCACATGGATTTGTCCCTCATCATCACACGAGGACTCACTTTCTTGACAGTGGGGCCCGCTCCTATCTGCAGAACACAGGCAGCGATACCCGTTGATCTCATCCACACAAGTGGAGCCAAAGGCACATGGGGATGACTGGCACTCATTTATATCTGTCAGGAGGAAAGCGAGGGGTAAGCAATGGCTCCTTCACGATGACCGCAGCCAGACGGCACACACAAATATTGAGTTAAGCAGTCGGCACACAAATCTAATTCCCATGCTAAATTCACTAAGGTCATGTGTTGTTTGAACAGTGCATCCACATACGCGTCAATTAATAAAAACAAGCAAACATGCTTTAAATCAGCTCTGGACATTTTTGCCCAAAGCAGCGTTAATAAAAGCAGCATCATTAGCAGGTACTCAGGAACTAAAGGCAGGACACGGCAGAACAAAGGGTTTGCAAAGGGAAAGAATGTGGCCATCTGAAAGCCTTTAAGAGGGAAAACACTCTGTGTAATCAGTGTCAGAGAGCATGGCTGATTTGCCGTTGGCCTGCTAAGCTGGTTTCCCCCAGGGGACAGCAGCAGGGCCTGCAGAGGTGACACCAAAACAGCTTGGCCTGGCCTGCAGCCCAACGCACAGATAATTGGCCCGACTAGACCCTCCATTTGGAGCGACTGGAACAATCTTACAACTCATGGCTCCTGCTCTAACAGGGATCAGGGAGGAGTGGGAGGCAGGGTTAATACTCACTGATCCGACAGTCTGGACCCGCGAAGCCTGGGGCGCACTCACAGCGGTACCAGTTATCCCCGTCCACACAGGTTCCACTGTTGTAGCTGCAAAAAGAAGAGGCGTGCAGTGAGACTCCCGAGTTCGTATCTCAGGATAACCCCAGGCTTCCACAATGACGTATATTCATGCCTCGTTTCATATCAAAACAATTTTAGACAGCACTCTTCTCACCAGTCAAAACATAATATGCTTTCTCCAAAACAATTAAGGTAATCAAACTGGTTTATGGGTTGGTTTTATTGGACAAGTGTGCATGCACTTGGGAGTGAACTCCCATGTTGTGTGTGTGGTTGAAAAAGAGTTGCGTCTGGGAGTTCACAGTAAAGGGTTAGCTGACTGCATCCCAGGAATGACAAGAAAGGGTGTATGCTTGGTTCTCAGAAAAGAGACGGTGAGAAAGAAAAGCCTGCAGGTGAGAAACTATGACACATACAGTATAAGTCTGTTTAAGAGTCTAAATCCACTTACCATGGGTGGGGACTGCAGTCGTTGGTATCTGAATGAGAGAAAAAAATGGAGAAGACAGAAAATAGTGAGTGTGTTGTTTTTTTTTGCTCACTCCCTCTTCAGCAGTGAATGCTAATGGCACGTGATGACAAAGATCTGCACATCTGAGGCTGCATGTGCACGTGCATGTTTGGCTGGTCAGGCCTCAAATGACAACACTGCCTTATTAACAACTCTATAAACTGAGATCCAGCCCCCCCCCCACCCCACCCCACCCCTTCGCCCTCATTGCTGCCACCTACAGCACCCACACACCCAGCTTCCTCTCCTCTGCAAACGTAGAATTTAGGTTTTTGGAGAACACGCATACAAGGCAGGGATTCCAGGGAAATGGAGGAGGTCTGCAGAACAAGCAGACATGTCACTCTTTGGACAAGAATGCAAGGACGAGAAAGTGTGGGTGTGTGTTGCATTAGGCGAAGGGGGAGAGAGAGAGAGACACATCTGTCTCCACTTTACTGAGCCCCTTTCTCCCTCCTCCTTTCTATTCTCATGGCTAACAAAGGAGACGAAAAAGATAAAAAAAAAAGAATAATAAAAAAAAGGTACAGATCAAGGGAGGATGAGAGTCAGATTTAATCAAATGCAGGACTTCACCTCTGCACCGAGTAGCAAGAGGTTTATCATCATTTAATAGCAATAAATGTCAACAGTTATCCCGTCCACCGTTCTCTCTTTAAAAGCACTTACTCTGGGTGCACGTGGGACCTTCCCAGCCTTCCTTGCAGACGCAGGTGAATGACTCCCCAGTCACGACACATGTACCTCCATTCTCACATGGGTTAGGAAGACAACTTGAATTCTTGGCTGAGACAGAAAAGAAAGAAGAAAGAAGAATTCAGCTGTTGTCAGTGAATTTTTCCCTGCCAACTTAACAGGGGATTATCGGTGCAATCATAAACCTTTAAAAGGAGCAAGACTGCTGCTGCTGCTTTGGCCCTTTTAAAGTTGGATTTCCTATTTTCTCTAAGGAAATGTGCATTCCATGACTTTGAAGTGTATTGTCAGTGCAATCTGGGATTTTAAGCAGATATCTGTCAGCGCTCACAGCGGAGGAGAAATGGGCGAGGAGGGAGATGGGAAGAAAAGGAGCGTTGACAGAGTGAAGGGATAAAAACTGTTTGTTGACCTTACGCATCTGACAGTGCTGATTAATATCTGAGACGAGACGGAGCTCTCCCACAAAGCAATCATCATCTGTGTGTGCTTGTGTGTGTGTGTGTGTCCAGTGTGTGATGAAACACCTAACCGAACGTGACTCACCTATGTTGCACGTCGTACCCTCCCATCCTGGCGAGCACTTGCACTGGAACGTATCTCCCTCATCGTGGCAGGTGCCACCATTGTTGCACGTGGCTTCATCGCACTGACTCTCACCTGAAAAGGGAGCATTTGCATCTTAGAAAACACGAGATTGGGCAATTATATACAGCCATAAGCACATACCATCAGCCTGCACAGACAGACTACATGGGTGTGGAAAAACAAAAAAGCAACAAAAAAAAAAAAAAAGGACTCTTACGGGAGTGGCACGTCTTTCCCTTCCAGCCATTCTTACACTCGCAAAAAAAGTCAGTCACCAGGTCTCGACATGTCCCTCCATTATGACAGGGGTTGGTGCTGCAGTCATCTATATCTAGTGGATACATTGGACAAGAGCGTGATTTATGTGCAGCACATCAAACAGGGTGTTTATGTTGAAACACGGATTTAACAGTCCCAAAAGGAGACTCAAGGTTTGCTTTGACACCACAAAACAACCACTCCTACTCACTGATTTCACAGTGGTCGCCCTCCCAGCCGTCGCCACAGATGCACTGGTACACGCTGACTTTGTCAATGCAAGTGCCTCCGTTGTGGCACGGGTTACTCTCACAGTCGTTAATGTCTGATATTGTTAAAAAGAATGTGGAGAAGAGAGGAGGGGGAAAAAAAAACATTTAGATTGAGGCACTTTTTTTTTTTTTTTTGATATATTGCGATACTGATACTGCGTGTGAAAACATACTCTCGTGACAGTAGGTGCCTCTGAAGCCCTCCTGGCATTCACAGCTAAACTGTCCTCCAGCCTGACTCCGGCAACGGCCATGAGGTCCGCACACATTTGACGAAATGTAACGCTCTCCTCCTGGTGTGCTGTTGGACGCCACTGCGACCGTGCAGCTGTCGATCACTGCAAATATAGACCCACTGTTAGATAGTGAAACAACTGGCAAAGCCTGTTCTGACCTACACTTGTTCCTAATCATAAAAAAGCTGTTTGTGCCTTCCAGGTGAAATGGAAACGTTTTTTTTTTTGGCCTACCACTGGCATTCAAGTAATGTATACAACCATCAACTGGTCAATGTTATAAGAAGTACACTTAAGGAGACACAACGACAAATGACCAGTACAAGAAAATTCACACTGCTTGCAATATGCCATTACTCTTTTAGAAACAGTTTAGCTTCGTCTTTGTCACTCAGCACCATAATACCCTCCCTTTCCCCCCCCCCCCCCGCCTGATCAGATTCAGAGCCTCGGGTGAGTTTTCTGCCCTGTAATCAATGAATTCTTGCCAAGGGCAGAGAGAATCTCACTGTCTGGTATCTGACTCTGTGGTTGGTCCACTCACTCAATTACACATGCACACACAGAGAAGAAAAAAAGTGCAAATTCACTGAAAAGGGAAAAAAAAAAAGAAAAAAAGCGAGTTAGCCCACCAAGTCGTTATGAAGAACACACACAGTGCTATCAGCCTTTTGCCAGTTTTTCAGTGAAATCAGAGGAGGGGATAATCATGGGAAAAGCTGCACTGAGAAGATGGAGGGGGCAGTCGTCAAGGAATCGACTTCCAAAAACACTGCTCACCTTGGCCAGGAAACTTCAGTGAGCAAAACTTGAACATAAGTACTGCCCTCATGGGGAAAATATGGGCATACTGCTCAGACAAAATGACGATGACCTGGCCTTATTCAGCAATTTACTGAAATGTGCTGAAGGCACCACTTTTCAGAAACATTTTGGGGGAAAAAAAAGTCAAAGAGCAAAAAAAAAGCTGGTGGTTATTGCCTGCAGGAGACGTACCTTTGCATGTGGTGGTGCGACAGTGGTCTTTAAGGTGAGAGCAATTTTTGCCCTCGTAGTCCTCTGAGCAAGCACAGTAGTAGTCAGTGGCCAGGTTGAAGCAGGCCGCTCCGTTCTGACATGGGTTGGGCAAGCAGTAATCGATATCCAGCTAGGGTAGAAAGATATTGAATAGAGAGCTATGAACCTGATAGCTGACATAGTTTCTGCTACACTAAACAGAGTCTAAACCCACAGCATCCTCCCTACAGGCTGTGCCAGGAAATAACACACGCACTGTGCTTTGAGGAAGGGGAAAAACAAGGCAGAGACATAGGAGCCGTCCTCCGAGTCTGGGCTTCAGCACTGAGGAATGTATCCCGCTGTAGCCAGGAGCAGCTTCAACAAAGCACTCCCTTTTAAGAAGGACTGTGGAACAACAGCCATTTAAAAGGGTGGGGCAGGAAACCTTTACAACGAACCCGAAGATGCAGCAATGTTGGCAGAATTTTTTTTTTTTGCAGGGTTGAGGGCTAAAGATACAAAATGATAGCTGGGAGGATGCATGTATGTGGGCTTAATTGTGTGTGAGATGGCGGTGGGAGTCGCGTCTCACCTGGCAGAGATTTCCTGAGAAGCCAGCCAGACACAGGCACTGGAATCCGTTGACTTCGTCCTGACAACGGCCGCCGTTCAGACACGGCGAGCTAGCGCACTCGTCGAGGTCTCTCTCGCAGTGCTCGCCAGCAAAGCCGGGGGGGCACACGCAGCGATACCCGTTTACCAAGTCCTGAAATACAGAGAGCGGTTTACCTCATGCGACCAAGTATTTAATAAACGGTTCCGACAGGGTGGGGTCTGAATAACAATAACTGTCAATCCAGTAAACAGGATGAAGAGCGAGGCCGATGGGGGTGTTTTGCGGGAGACGGGGGCTCCGCATTTCTTTCAACACATTTCCCTGGCACTGGCTCAACACATTAATGTTTACGGTAATCTAATCTAGTTTGGTCAAGGAACTTGTGTCCCTCCCTGAGAAACCCTCATAACTTACTCCCCTCAGATTTGATTTCAGAGAGGAATTCCACAATAATTCCTCCGACTGTTTGGAGAGAACAGTTAACTGCAGCTATTTATAAAACCACTGAACATTTCCCAGGCTTCAACAAAAAAAAGTTGGAAAAAAAATGACATAAAACAAACAAACAAACTGGCAAATGACACTGTGACATTAGATAGAGCTGGTCGTTTTTGTGACCCAATACATACCTTACAAGTTCCCCCATTCTGGCACTGGTCCTTGCAGTCGTTTATATCTGCACAAGAAAACAAATCGACGGATTAATTCTGGACAGCTTGACTAAATAGCCTGTCTTTAAAAAACAAGTCTGCGCTTTATGTTTCCCATGCTAGGGGCCTTTAAAAACATTGTTGGAGCAAGAGCTCCAGAGTGCTCTGCAAGAGCTGGATAATGTGGCTGCAGAATCAGTGCAACATGGAGTATTGAGCAATCCTGTCTGCTGCCAATTGAAACTACTCCTGGGATTGTTTTGAGCCACTTTTAATCACCACAGTCTTGGCCACACAAAAGGTAATAATAATACATCAGCTTCATAGGGCAGGGGAAAGCCTGCGCTCATCCAACTGCTTGCTTTATGTTTTTCATAAAGCTTTAATTCAGGCTCTTCTGAATGGATAGGAAAAGAAATAAAGAAAACAGAGCAGTAGCTGGACAGGTGTCCCCATTCCACAGCTGCTGCCGACAGCCTTCAACTCACTGATGTCACAGTTCTGCCCCATCCAGCCAGGGAGACATTCGCAGAAGTATCCGCCAATCAGGTTGCGGCACGAGTTGGCATTGACACAGGGCTTGCTATCACATTCATTGGCATCTAGAGAGGAGGGGGGGGGGGGAAGAGAGAGTGGGTTAGGGGCAGTTGCATGTGCAGCTGACAGACGTGAAGTGTTGGAAAGAGCTCAGGTGGCTCACCTATCAAACAAGTCTTTCCTGTCCACTGTGAGGGACAGTGGCATTTGTAACCGTTGACCAGGTCCTGGCAGGTACCTCCGTGGTTACAGGGGTTTGGAGAGCAGTCGTCAACATCTGTGTAAGAGAATCACATTATGGTTGTCAAAAACAATTATCCCCGATGGCTGTACTGACATTAAAATGGGTGCAGGCCGAGTCTTACTAATAGTGCAGGAGGGGCCGCTCCAGCCGAGCGCACAGTGACATTCATAGCCTTGACTGGTTTCTGAACAGCTCCCTCCATTAGAGCATGGATTGGACAGACAGGCATGTTCCGCTGGGAAGAGAAAGACAATTTTAAAAATAGGTCACACACACACCCCTATGAGTAATATTAAGGAAAAGTTCACCCCTTTTTGTATTTAAAGGTGCATTATCTAATAAATCTAAAGCAACTGGCCATAAAATCCTCCTAATATGTCACAGAGACTCAGGAATAATGTTCATATAACAAACTGAACTCACCAACAACAACAGTACATCCAAAATATTTGCATTTAAAAAAATATTTTGCAGTCTGCAAATCATGTTTATGTATTGAAAGCACGGTTTGGCATGTGGCGCCAACTACCGCCGTCTACCAATCATTGCAGTCAGTAGAGTCTCAGCTGCCGAGCAACCACGGGTTGCCAGTTACGTCAGAAAACGAAACCTAAAAGACCTCAGTATTTTGAATTTGAATGTAGTAACCGTTTTTGGCCACATTCTTACATATGGCACCTTTAAGAAACATTCACCATACGAAAGAAACCATTTTTTTAATCAATATAACACAAAGGACAGTTCAAAACTTTTGCAAGGGTTAGTCGCTTGTCTGTCCATGGAGAATTTTGAAACCACTTACTAAAACAACTTGTTTCTTCAAATTCCACTCAAGAGCACAACTTCATCTTTGACTAGCTGACATTTTATCCCGATAATAATCAATATTGGCCGATTACATTTTGGCCATGTTGCCAAGTCCTACTTCACTCACCCCTGGAAAACCTCTCACTCTCCTGCTAGGTCCACTTTGTCAGTAGAAGACACCCAGGCTTGGACTTCTTCCCTCATCCATCATCTATCCCCCCCCCCCCCCCCCCCTCCTCCTCATCCACTGCCCCCCAAAGGCTGCTTAAAATTCCCCAATCTCACTCGCAGTACCCGCCCAGCAGACCAAACCACCAGGAAATCATCTTTCATGCTAAGTTGACCCGACCAATGCACCGTGACTTCCCTCTGACTCCCCGCCATTCTTCTTCTGAGGAGGCACAAGATGAGAGAGTGGCGGGAGAGAGCGCGGGAGAGAGAGAGTGGGTTGTGGGGGGCGGGGGGGTTTGTAGTGTTGTGAAGCTTAGCACTGGAGTTCCTCCTCTATGGATGAGTTAAGGATGAGTAGGTCCCAAATAAATAAAAAATTAATAATTCACTCTGGGGATAAGTAAGCCATTGGAAGTGATCAGTGCATGGTTCTTGCTTTGCTGTTGGGAGGAGGGAGGGGAGAGGCTCTAGCGCTGAGGCCTCTGTGTTACTATGTCCCGACGCATCCACTGGTCTGCAGACCTCCTGTTACGAAGGGCACCGTTTCCTGACATCTCTGCAGTTAAGCTGTCATCACCCGGCGAGGCTCAGATTTAATGAGGAAGAAACCATCATCTCCATGGTAAGTGTTCGCAGCAGCTGAACCTTAGCACCACACCCATATGTCTAGAGTGTCTGAAGAGTGAGGGGACGGCCAGCCACTGAAGTTCAGACCGGTGGATTACCTGACTTGGGGGCCACTCACGCTGGAGTGGAGACCAATTATTGCCAAGTTACCACCTCCTCTGATTACAAACTGAGGGAACCTCTGACCTTTTGTCTAGAAACTCAGCGAGCCCACGACCTTCCCTCTTATTACAACTGCGAGCACAACTTTTTAAGCCCCTAGGATCAAATATTTTAGGCAAACCAGAGCATCTTACATTTAGAATAAAAAAAAGATGGCCATCTAGATCAGATTTACTTTGTTTAATATTGCACTCGCACAACTTTGGGGCCTCACAATGAACAAAGAACAGTCACAATCGTAGCAGCAGACGAGATGGGTTGAGCTCATTGGATCCCATAACATGATAGCCTCCATACCAGACCTTAAATACATGGCTAATGCAAGTACCTTTCAAACTACAAACTCTATAACTTAACTGGTAAATATTTAAAGTCGGAGATAACACCATTGCCATCATCAAGTCCATTTACTTTCAAGCTCCGGTTGTCCCAATGAAAACAATAACAAAAGACCTAGTTTGATGAGGCTTTGAAGCAACATGGGGTCATGGGAATTGTTTTGTTGTCTAGTTTGGTTCCCCTGTGCATGTTTACTTTACAGGGGGAACTTGAAGAATATGAAGGAAATGACAATGGGAAGTTGTCATTAATTGGTGTTAAATAAGCACAATAAAATGAGAAAAAAAAGAAAAGAAAAAAAAACGACTAGTACTGATGCTTCATAGGGGGTTTGACCCAGAAGTTAGGGTTAGCAGAGATAATGCGGGCAAAGCAGATGACGTCTTTAAAGGCAACCAAAATGAAACCATTAGTTAGTAGATTTTAGATATCTTAGCATATCAGATGCTCACCTCTCTGACAGTTGGCACCAGAGTAACCTTCAGCACACGTACACTGGTACTTGTCAGGCCCCGTGTTGATACACGTTCCTCCGTTCAAGCATGGCTGGTGAGTGCCACAGTAGTTCAGATCTGAAAAAAAAAAGGAGTGTTCCACCACAACTTTAGTTAGTTTTGGCACAAATGTACACGCATGTACAGCTACTGCAACTGACAGGAGAGAAAGATAATAACCTTTATCACAAAGATGACCGCCCCAGTTGGTGTCGCATAGGCACTGCCAGGGCTCCACACAAGTGCCGTGCACACATCCTGGGTGAGGGATGCATTTGTCACAATACTGGCCCTGCCAGCCATAAAGGCACCTGCAAGAAACACAGAGAGCGACGCCATCAGCCTCAGAAGTATATATATATATATATTCAACAATATAAATCACAATTTAACTTTCTTTAATTGTAATGTAGCAGAGGTTCAGCGTATAATTATGTTTATACACTGCACAACTAGACATATTCGTTGTTTTCTGCCCATAAAAAATTATAAAACCACGATTTCTGGGTATGTCTTGTTAATACAGTTTGGACTAATTTGAAAATGTTTATATATATCATAAATCAGCCAACACACACACACACACACAGTGAACATTCATAATGAACTATTAAAATGAGGTCAGAGCGGCGCAAATGTCTCATTATGTTGTTTCCAACTCCTTAAAAAGAAGAGCGATATTCGATAATTTGAATTTAATGAAGTACGAATCGGCATATATAACATGGTGCTGTAAAAAACGAAACAAAGAGGCAGTATTCTCACTCTCACAACACTGAGCTGCGTCTTAAAAGACCACTAATAAATCTCCAGAAGCGGGGAGTTTACGCAAGACCTTTTCAACAATACTTGGGGACGAGGAAACTGAGCAGTATTTAGCATTCTACCAAACTGAAAAAACAAAACAAAAAAAAACTAAATTACAGTTCCAATGGGACCTTTAGCATGGCTAACAGCATGCGGCCAGACGCTCTCTTTAACAACACTGCCTGTGGCTTGGCAGTAGTGACATCTTTGCAGAGATTCCAGCCCTCTTTGCTGTTACATTGCTGCTCATCCTTTTTCCCATGAGTTGCTGCGCCCCAAGGCCGAGGTGGGGAACACTGCCTGCTGACCACTGAAATGTCCAGGTACATAATTATACTGATAATGTTGCCCTTTTTCTTCCCAGGCTTCGTAATTAAGACAAGCAATCCAGCCCGACTGATAAGCCTGCTCTTTAAAAGGTGGTGAAGTGGTGATGGAGTTGCTGCTGTGGAGCCAAGTGACAGGAAACAACGCATCCCTCTGGGGGAGCAGTGCACTGATTAGCCCCAAGAAACGGATGGACTGTAAAAATAAACGCGGTGGTTAAGTAAACCTCAGTCTATGATTAAAAGGGCTATTCTTAAAAGTGTGCTAATCCTCTCCATGAGAAGCAGAGCAGGATTCCTCAGCAAGGTCCCAAATCATTTACAGTGATTACAAGGCCAAATTGTTAGAGAATGCGACATCACATTGTGCATTACCGCTGATGCACCGAAGATTATGACCTTTGATTTAAAAACAAACCTCTTTAGGAGTCTGTAGATTGTGACAAAGCAGTTTTCTATTGAGGTGATCTTCATTATTACGGCCATTGAAACAATGAAATGTAAGGATGTAATTAAAAAGAAAGAGCCCTAGCAACAAGAAAATCCCAGAGAGCATAATTAGTCGCGGTTCTGTTGACATAAAATCAGTGACAAGGCGGCTGCTCTAGCCTGCAGCCAATACTGCAATGTACTGCTGTTGTCTGACGCTGTTGAACACCTCAATGATGGGAAACAACGAACTGACTACAACAGACGCAGAGCTCGCTTGGACAGTTTGTTGGCAGGCAAACTGCATATAAACACTCCAACCCAGATCTTCAAATATAGCCACACCTGTGCAGAGACAAAGGCAATTCAACCTCTTGTTCTGCCAGTGGCCTCACAAGCACATTCAAGAAACCCGATGATGTCAAAAGCTTGGGAAAAACAACAAAGATTGTGCACAAAATGAACAAGCCCGATCATCCCTGTGCTTGATTCACGGCCAAATCAGACAAGAAAGCAACCAATGCGTGAGCTGTGGGAAGACACGGGTACTGCAGGGCCTCCTCCAGGATGAGGTTGATATTCAACTGTGACTGCACACAATGCCCAAGCTCTGATATCCATCTGTGCCTGGCTTTTCCTCTGGCTGTATGCACAAACAGCATTAGGAAGCCATTAGCTACACAAACAATACACTTTAAGGCACATGCGAATGTTACAGGCGATCTGACTGATAACACTTGCAGGGAAACATAAAGGCTGCTTTTTCCAACATGGAGCGTTCGGCAGTTGAGACACTCCTTTCTCCGGTCAAAAGCTCCGTGAGAGATTTACAAGTAGCTTAGGCTAAATTTCTCTTAGAGCCTGGACGGTGATAAGTCTCTTGACCAGAAAACCAAACACATACAAGCACACATCCACGCCATGATAGAACTGGTGTTTTGACACATTCCCTACATACTAACTGAATGATTCGCACCGCAGACTTGTTTGGCATTTCCCATGATACAAAAGCAGTAAATTCATTGACACCAGACTCATAAATCATACAGAGCAGCCTCGGTCACTTACTTGCATCCACCTGGCTCCTTACATGATCCATGTTCAGTGCTGCAGCCTTGTCGACATATAGCTATAAGACAAAGAAGTTTTCTTCATGGTAACTCAATTCTATCGCTGTTCCATTCAATACTTGTTTTGATTGTACTGGCAAATATAATAATTATTGTTATTATCCTCTGATATTTGGGTCTGAGAATAAATACAGTTATCAGCAAATAAACAAGTTGGCCCTGCTTATCTAGACGGTAAAACATTGGAAAAAAAACTACATGACGATACATGTTTTTCAGAGTCATACAGTCAATGAAAAATGCTTTATTTGAAAAGGCTTTGGGAACTCCAAAAACAAAGTCTTAAATTTGACGGAAACCGCACAAGAGACAGTGTGTCAGCATGATTCACAGCTTGCAGACCGACTGAGAGTCATTCATACTCATACGTACTAATCAGACTGTCTCAAGCCGATCACTGATCTCAGCAAGGCTCACCTGTGTTGCAGTCAGGTCCAGACCAGCCTTCCAGACAGGTCTTATTTCCATTGTAGTCACACGTGTAATGTCCAAAGAACTCATCTCGTGGCCGACAAAACTTGTTGCAGCCGAATCCGTAGTAGTGCTCGTCACAAGTGACCCGGATCTGGTACTCGAACTGGGCCACAGGGCCATTGTGAGTCAACTTCTGCCAATGCGGGCTGGGGTTGATCATGCCAGAATGTGAGGCTTTCTCTATTAATTTTCCATCTGCACCTAAAACACGAGGAGTCACACAATTAGCCACATGACAGCAAGGGAAAGGGAAATAAATTTAAAAAGAACGCAAAACAAAAACAGTGCACTGTGCATTTGGGAGTTGCAGTGTTCTCCATGATGATACAGCGGGAACCCAAAAATGCTCCAAAAATTCTGACTCAAATTGCAGAAGAGCTATGAGATAGCACATTACTTATAATTAAAAGCAGCCATGTGTGCCGAGGAGGAAGAAAAGTACAAGGAGGAAATGCAGAAAAAAGCAATAGACTGCCTGTAATGAGCATGCTTAACGGCTTTTTTTCTCACGCTCCTTCTCCAGCTCTCCCTGGATAGTTTCTGATTCTCAGGTTTACAGCTAGAGGATATTACTGGTCTTAGATGCAGCCTTTTGCATCTGCTCAGGCGAGGACAGAACCACAGTCACCATAAATTATAGAGTTGAGGACACCAATGCCACAGTTACTGCTGGGAAGTCTGCCAGTGTGCCATCAGCACTTTCTTTCAGGCAGCTTTTTCTCACATACATTCTTGCGAGTAATCGAAAAAAAAAAAAAAAAAATCTTGAGTCAACTCTTTTACACAGACTTGCACACAAGTATCCCCATGCACACTTCAGACGGGGAAGCAAAGGCCTAGCTTGATGTTGTGATTGTGCAACGCTCGGGGAGACTCGCAAACAGAAAACAAACTTATTTTCATGTCAAACACGAAAGAGGTCATGGCTCTGTCAAACGACCAAGGACTGACCTGAGGACCAGGGGCCACACGGAGCTTCACAGCACACTCTCACTTAGCAAACACACTCTGCCCAACCTCCAGACACTAAACTGTACACATACGTACAAAAACCACACACACTAACACCACTCATTCACCCACACACGCAGCACTCTACTACTTGATATCTAAATCTTCCACCTGGGAGAGAATGAAAAATGTGTCACCGCAGTTATTTACTGCGCTCACATGAGCAAGAGGTGGCTGACCGTTGGGTGAGTCGCTCCTCTGTGTAGTATGATGCAATACAATTCAGTGGGAGGGGTGGCGTGCTGCCCTTTATTTACTGTGCTGTGGGTGTATGTAACAGGGATCGGGGGGGTGTAGTGAAATCACAGTGCCTGGTAACATTTCTCAGTGGTCTGGGATCCAGGACTTTGCTGTGTGGCATTTCTCTACCGACTGCCGGCCTGCAGTGTCAGGAGTAACACCCTCTTGCTACCTGCTGCCTGGCTCGCAGTTAAACATAAATCTGAGCAGCTTGACACAACTTAAAAAGGTCATAGTTGACCGTCAAAATAGTTGGATAGGAAAAAAAAAATCTTACTTTAAAAGCTGTATATAGTGATCCATTTTGGTGAACACAGGAGAAACACTGATTAAGTACTTTTTGTCAATATCTGTGATTAAAAAAATAAAGTTAGTATATAATTAAAACAAAGCTTTTTAATTCATTAGGAGTCTAAGAAAAAACTTTTTCAAATGACTAAATTTGAGAATTGTCACAACACACATATGAAACTAACGGAGCTGTGAACTCGCCTAGTGGAGCTCCGAGGGGCTTAACCAGCACCGACTGTGTACATTCAGGGGGCTTTTCACACCAGTGCCCTAATAGGTCTCTGGGGAGCGGCAAATACAGCAGAAAAGGCCGAAACCTCCTTGACGTCGAACAGACCTGCATAAACAAGCTCTCCCTCGATATCATCACGCTGTTGCCAATCATAGCGCCAGCCAGCAGGAACCCCTAGGCACATTTATTGGCAGAAACCGAACCTGGCAGCCCCAAATTTACATTCAGCATGTAACCACCATGTTCTTCCCACATTCCGGGGTAAGAACAGCCAAAGTCTTTAAAAAAAAAAAAAAAAAGTGTTGTACTACACATGCTCTGCGCTTAGACCGCAGCCCATCTGAGCCACAGATAAGTTTAATCTCCAGGGGCAGCATAGCTCAGAGGCGTCAGCCCCCCCATACTTCTAGGCCCGCTGGCTGGTTGCAGTGCTGAGCAGTGCTGGGCGGCCGGATGAACTCTGTGTTTCACGCCTCAGTGACAGTGAGACAGTGTGACCCTGACCCTTGCTGGCAGCACCTGCCATCAGTCATTGGCCAAATGAAAACATTTTCATAGTCCTTTACCTCGCCACATTTCCTTCTCCCCGTCTGACCCCCCACATCACCCCACCTCTCCCCCATCTGCCCTGCCCCCACTTCTTCTTAGCAACCGAACAGTGCAGTTGAATAAAGTAGGCATTTACACAATATTCTACAGATACATGAATAGCAAAATGTCATACCAGCGTGACACGGTTCACATTATACGAAGGAGAAGAACACGACACGGAAAAAACAAAGAGCAACAATGGAGGACATCCAGCAGTAAGAGTTCTTTAGTCCTGGCATGTGGCTGTTTATCACACGAAGAAGACAAGCTTTGTTTGAGGCTGCATGGGAAAACACTTTTGTTTTGCCTGTTCAGCACACGCAAGTGATGATTCGCTCTTGACGAATCAACGGACTGCAGTGTTTCTGGCTACGTCCCCTTTAGGAGCCGGACCACAGTGATTGGCATCCCCAAAACTGTGTTGATCAATTTTGGGAACATTTGACTATGGAAATGCAAATAACTGCATAGCATACCAAACTGAACCAAACTCCGCTGCTTGGTGGAAAGCTGGGTTTTACAGGCACCTGCCAACACACTGTCTTAACACAGACACACACCACCGGCGGAAGGCAGAATAAACTTCCTATGTGACCCTCAACACAACTTTATTCCAGATGCTGCCTTAAGGGAAAAGGGGAGAGACAGAAAAGCAAGGAGAAGGGGGGGGGGGGAGAAAAAGGACAATGCTATATCCAATACTCACCACTGGTTTCATTGTTTAAGTCCAAGGCTTCCACTATCAACGTGTAGGACCTCTGCAGAAGACAAGACAGAGATACAAGAAATGTGAGCCAAGAGTAAACCACAGTATCACATAATAAATGTTTTGTTTGACAGCCCTTTGTTTGTTAGCAACCATGCAAATGAACTACAGGGGAATCTAGAGCAGGTCTACACTTAAAATGATCACAGACGTATATCACTCTATCAACCATAAACAGTCATGTTTGATGATAAATAAGCACCATTACATGTGCATTAAACCTCAGAGAAAGTTAAATCTCTCTCTCAACTCGTTTGTTTACAATGAGAGCAGGTACAGCAGCTGGTTACTTATAACACTGGTCTAGTCGCTCTCTTTATAAGAGGGTAAGATTGTGGTGAGGCAGCAATTAGGATGACAGTAACCTGGGCTGTGGTGTATTCTAGCTGGACACCCACCAAGCTGGAGGATGACTGATGCACACAAACTGCAAGCCTAAAAGAGCTGGCCTACAAAGGTCTCAAAGAAATGACTAGAAAAAGTCAAAATAAAAAAAAAGAAAGGGATACTACATCATACAATGCCAGCAACATGTCTTCATCTCAACCACGTAACCTTGCGATCCTTAGAATAAGCTTTTTCCCCCCCAAAAAAACAGTTTTCCACATGTTTAGAAAAATGTGGTGAGTTAAGTCAGTGGACAATTTCCAGTGTTCTCCAAAAGCACATAATAGGTTTTGTTTTGCAATGTATACAGGATTTTCAATTTCATGCCTCAAACCTCTAACCAAACGATATGAAGGCAAGACACAAAAAGAAGCGCGTGTAATGACTGTTGAGGCAAAACAAATTTGTAGGACAGGAAAGAGGATGAGTGGTGATATTACTGAATGAGTCCTACACTCTGGAAGGCTGGAAGGCCCTTCTTGATTTCAGCACTCCCAAAAAAATGCTTTGTCTGATCCAGGGTCTTTAGCACTCACACCGATATCAGCTTACACATTCACTGTGCCCTGTGCCACAGTCATGAGGGAGCAAACAATGTGTCGGGGAGCAGGCACGACAGGGTCAGAGAAAAAGTACACAATTGTGAAAAGTCCAATCCACTTACAGTGTCCAAGCATCCACTAGAAACAGCTACATGTTACATTCACACACGCTTGCCTCCTAGCAGCGCTGCTTGGAGGCATTTCAGTAATTCTGCAGTGCTGCTATGTTTCTCTTAGTGGTGATGACTTCATGGTAAACAAAGCCGCTCAAAAGGAAAACCCCTGTTCACTTCCCACCAAAAGAATGAAAAGGGTATGACTCACGCCTGAAGTCTTTTTTTTTTTCATGGCTTCACCTTGTTTTCTCAGCTATTCAACTTTCCATCTTTCCTTGAGGTACCCGTCTCATCCCGTGCCAGTATTTTACTGCAATCAGGGCAGCTATTATTTGAAATTCAGCGCTCATCAGCTACACACACACAGCGTATTCTGATTCACAATTGTCTGCAATCACCGACAAAGAGCTTGGCTATGAGTCAGTAGTAATGTGATCCTTCATCATCTCTCACTACAATCCAAACTATATCTAGTAACATTAACTCCAAGAACTACTGTCCTTTGGCTTCTCTTTAAGCAAGGAGCGGTTTCATGCGAATGTTTTTCCCAAACTTGTGCAACAGCTGAATATGGCCAACTTCATGTCCACAAAGACATGAAGTCTTGGGTTTGGTGGAAATTTGTTTGAAAAGGTCACCCAAAAATACATACATACATAGGAGTATTTTCGGGGTTGAGCTCATCCTAAAAACAGGAACTCAAATGCAACATCACAGTGAATACATGAAGTTAAGATATCTCCATTTCTTCAAATGTGTAAATTAGTCATCACTGCAACATCAGATTGACGTCTATGTGACCAACATGGTCTTACATTAGAATTTGTAATCGTCTCGTCACCCTTCAGTGACCTCTCAAAACAACCCAAACTTTTTTGGATATTATCAGTGGGTAATGTATCAGTTACATTAGGACAAACAACACCAACACATCTTTACACTGTGTCAAGGACTGAGGGATTTAAAAAAATACAAGTATTAAATCACTCTTTGCTGTACTATTATGCACCGTTTTCCAAAACTAAGATTGTTTTAGCACACTTTCTGTATCGCTGTATCAACAGCATAAGAAGTCAAATCTCATAATTACTCAATGCAACAAGTAGCCTGACCATTAGTCAGATGCTTAGTTCCAGACCAAATAACTGCTCCCAGAAAGTGAGATACTGCCCGACTCCTCATTCACTAACAGCCCATAACTCCACACTGGTTATCAGCTTGTAACCGTCTGCCACTGCCAGGTTCACTTTTCCCAGGCTCCCAGCTGACTCACAAGTTCTCTTTGAACTACAGAGCACTCTCTCTCTCCCTCCCTACACGCACACACACACACGCTCTCGCATATACACACACACACACACACACACCTCCAAGAGCAACAAGTGTGGCCATATGTCTTCTTATCTTTCCTGGCCAAGTTACACTGTCCAACAGACAAGCAACATAAGCGATAAAGATCATTCCAGTTCGAATCGCAGTGACTTGCCAAAGAACACTACTGAATCCTCTCTGTAGGGGAATTTTACCAACACACACACACACACACACACGCACTCACACACACACACGCACACGCACACACACACACACACACACACAGGCGCAGCTCTTGACGGAAAACTGAGCCATCTATTCAAACAGGCAAAAGTCAAAGGTCTAAATAAAGGCACGGCACAACAGATTAGACCAGTCTTGGCCTCCACTCTGCACAGAGGAAATGTAAACAGTCTAGTCAAAGGGATGTTGACCTTATGTATCAGTTTTCCTGAATCAATCACTTCAAAAGCCTCAAGCTGGGATGTCCCCAATGATCGGGACAGTCAAGTTTGCCTTTAATGCAAAACTCGGGCATAAAAAGACAAAAAAAAACAACAACAACCTTCAAGTCACCGAGTTCATCGATGGGCTGGACAATGAGACTTAGAGACGATTAAACAGCTTACTGAATATTTTAGTATAAAATCATCGATCAGCCTATTACACAAGTGAACCTCACCCAGATTTTAAACACGCAACCTTTGCAAACAAAAACAAGAGACACGGTAAACACATAGTGAGACAGGGCAAACGAGATCAAAATATGAACCTGTGAGGCTGGGACCAGGAAATAAAAGCGCATGAAGCGTACAACAAAACATGCAAAGAGCCGTTTGTGTATTTTAAAAAGGTCAACCATTCGTAAAGAGAACAAAAGCACAGGTGATCTTAATCAGCAGTATTATTAGCGCACGATGTCACTTTCCCAAACTATTGATAAGCAGTGTAAGATTAGAACCCATTATATCACGTAACAAATGAGAAAAAGTCTTTAATACAGTAGAGGAGTGAAAGAAACAACCAAAAAATGCACAACAAAACAGTATTACTGCAGAAACCATCAGCTGGATCAGTTCTCAGAGCCATAATCAAAGGCATATTTAACTCAAAAGAGAGGGCCAATATTTAAAGCTGAGCAGATTAATGGTACAAATTAAATAATGGCCTAATCCAGTAAACAGGTCTTCTCTTTTCTTTTATAGGTGTAAAATGAACACAGTTTGGCCCCCGAGAGCTAACTTCATCACTGCTGAGCCCACAACTGTTTCCTTTCGCTTTGCTCTACACTGAAATCCAGCTGCACAGCCTCTATTATGCGCCGTAATCCTCACTGTAGTCACCGACGGCAACAGCATTGTCCGCCCGCGTGAAACACCGCGACGACCTGGGCAGCTGGAAGCTCACGCTTCTCTGCAGAAAATGCACGCAAAAGACTCCGCGCATGGCTCTAAAACACAGATGTGCTGATGTATAAAGATGCCCAGCAGCCAGCGTTCAGCTGGACGCCTCTTGCCCTAGCTGATCTAAGCACATGTGTGTGTAGCCTCATTAAGTGCAGCGGTTACTGTGGGTGGCAAGGTTAAAGCGATGAAATGCCTGGGGTCCAACCGAGCGTGACTTAAACAAAGCCCTTGGCCTGGACAAGAGGCCAACTTCATGCAGCTCACAAGAGAGGATGGTGGGGGGGGGGGCTTTATGAACTCAACAGAGGGAGTACCCAACAACCCAGTTTGCACCACACTGCCATCTGTCCACAACAGCCAATCAACGTGATATCATACCTAACCTGACAATTGTTAATGTGTGCTGAAGTAAAGCAGTTCAAGTGAACTGGAAATGGTACCAGCTTTTCTTTCACTGTCAACAACTTCTGTTGTTGGGACTGATTTTCAACCAGTAAGATGAAACTAATCTGGCTCCAAGCATTCATGCCAGTTTGGTGTTGCCATAGCGTAACATAAACAGAAACCTTTGTTTTTTTAAAAAAAAGAAAAAAAGGTGTGAGGTGCCAATGTCTAAGTGGATAGCAAATAATAAAAAAAAAACAGTGCATATCATATTGCATGCTATCCTGCTGGGAAAAATTGCTTTGAGGTCATCGGGGAAAAAAAACACAAAGCTAAAATCATCTTCTCTGCCCTAAAGGTATCACGCAAGGACGGTACAACGTGACAGGAAACTGCACGTGATCTCCCCACGTCTTTCGCTCATTCTGGCTGTTCGATTGCCTTCTCTGCACAAGAAACTCCATCAAGATTCGAGGTAAAAATAGCCTTGATGTAATTGGACACACACACATACACATACCAGCAGACTGTGCCTTTCACCCATCCAGGCACAGTGGAGGGGTTTGTGGGCCAAAACTGTGGGGCCAGTCAGTCTGTGTGTGTGTGTGTGTGTGTGCACCCTCCTGCTTTTTCTTTTTTTTTTTTTTTTGGAAAAACGTTCTCTGACATGACAAATCATATCTCTCACAGAGCTACAATGCTTCCACGGGCCTGTCAGCCTCATGTATTTACACTCTGAAGAAGAGCTGACACTTGAGGAAACCAGAAAGTGGGTTTTTTCACCCCCGGAGTTACTGCACTGAAGCAACATGAGCAGAAAACAGAGAAGGAGAAATCTAGGGAGAACGCAACTCATCCAACTTTTTTCAGGCCAGGAGGAAAACACTTATAAAGAAGTATCAAGTAGCAGCCAAAGCATGTTTGTTTTATATATAAAGGGGAGTGCACAACATGGATCTCTTTCTGAAATATGATTTGATTTGTAGTCACACAGATTGGTTTTGGTGGTTTAAATTCGCTGGGGCTCTCTGAAAAACCATGGTTTTATGATTAACAAAAACATAATCATAAAAACATCATTTAAGGCATAATAGTTTGTCAGTCTGGGCCTGAGGGAGAAAAAGACCTGCAGCTGGTTAATTGGCGCAGATAATGAGGAGAGACCAGGGGGTCCTTTCTCAAAGGGAGCTACAAAAAAAAAAAAAAAAAATCAAAAGAGAAGCCCGTTCTTTGCTTGTTGTGCTTTCTGAAAACGACTTGACAGACAGTAATTGCGCAGAATTGCCGTGAAAACAGACATTCTCTCTCTCTCTGTTATTTTCCTTTTGGGGGAAAAGCGCGTCTGGACGCATAGACAGTTTTTCTTTTTGTTTTTTGTTTTAATTCTCCTCACTCACCGGCCAGGCAAAGCTGAAGGGCAAAACTATCCTGGATTTGTCATTCCTGACAGAGCTCTTGAAAGAAAATGTATTCCCTCCGAGGACAGGCGTAGATCCCACTCCGAAGCTGCAGGGCCCTGCAGCGGAAACTCTCGACTGGTATTCCTTCAGGCAAACTTTAAAAAACGTATCGCACTCGTCCCGCGTGCACTTTCTATCCGCCGTGTTCCGTGTGCCGTCGCAACACATGCCGTTCAGCAGCTCTCCGTTCACATTGTGCATCGATAAGAGTTGCAACTCGAATTGTCCAGATCCCTCTGACACCTGTTGGGAGACACGAGAGTGAATGCCACGGGAAAACTCGGAGCGCCCATTGTTTCACATTGTTTGCTGCTCATCTCTCGGGGGTTTATGCACAAAACAGCTGTGGATGTTACACATTTGGATGGAATAACGCGACAATTCAAAAAAGCACGTACCTTGACAAGAAAGCAGAGTAAAAAGGCAGCAACCACCGAGCCCCGTCTCAAAATCATGCCTGCTGTTGCCACTCGTTTGTACTAGTTGTCTGGCCGACACACGGCACCAGAGCTCTCCTCTGGTTTGAACATGCACGAGTGGGGAACACGACTTTTTCTGGTCAGCGAAGCACAGGTTCACGGCACATAGGAAGACTCTTCCCGGTGTTGTCCCTCGGCTTCTCCGCGCGTCCTCTTTGCCCCCGTTTCCACTTTGTTGGTGAGGAAAGTTTTACACAGTAGCCATGCGGCAGCCGGACCCACTGTTGACTGACTGACTGACTGCTGGTCTGAGCTGGAGCTGGCTACACAAGTTCAACATGGAGGGGAGTGTCCGTGCGCGGAGCCATGTGCCTCCATATTCATGAGCGCGTGCTCAGTGAGCCCGCCCCCCCTCTCCTCTCCTCTCACCATATGAACATAATCAGATGCTCAAGTTTGATGTGAATGCCTTGTTCACACTGTCATGTACATCGAGTTTTGAAAAACTGGGCTGCAAAAAAAAGTTTAAATTATGAGATGAAAGTCGAAATTATGAGATAAATATTCATAATCATGAGATAAAAAGTCGAAATTATGAGATGAAAAGTTGAAATTGTGAGATAAAAAGTCGAAATTGTGAGATAAAAAGAAAAAGTCGAAATTATGAGATAAAAAGTCGAAATTGTGAGATAAAAAGTCAAAATTATGAGATAAAAAGTCAAAATTATGAGATAAAGTCATAATCATGAGATAAAAAGTAATAATATGAGACAAAAAGTCGAAATTATGAGATAAAATGTCATAATCATGAGATAAAAAGTCATAATATGAGATAAAAAGTCGAAATTATGAGATAAAATGTCGAAATTATGAGATAAAAAGTCATAATCATGAGATAAAAAGTCAAAATTATGAGATAAAAAGTCATAATCATGAGATAAAAAGTCATAATTATGAGATAAAAAGTCGAAATCATGAGATAAAATGTCGAAATTATGAAATAAAAAGTCAAAATTATGAGATAAAAAGTCGAAATTATCAGATATAAAGTCGAAATTATGAGATATAAAGTCATAATTATGAGATATAAAGTCGAAATTATGAGATAAAAAGTCGAAATTATATGATAAAAAGTCGAAATTATGAGATATAATGTCATAATTATGAGATAAAAAGTCAAAATTATGAGATAAAAAGTCATAATCATGAGCTAAAAAGTCATAATATGAGATAAAAAGTCGAAAATATGAGATACAATGTCGAAATTATGAGATATAAAGTCACAATTATGAGATAAAAAGTCGAAATTATAAGATAAAAAGTCGAAATTATGAGATATATAGTCATTATTATGAGATCATTTGTTGATGACTTCTATCTCATATTTATGAGATAGTATCTCATACATTCGACTTCTTAGCTCATAATTTCGACTTTCTGTCTTATAATTTTGACTTGTTTGGCAATTTTTTCCCCCCAAGTGGCAGAAACGGGCTTCCATACAAATACAATTCAAACCACTACATTCACATAAACAGCCATGTTGTTAAATTACAGTTAAGATTTAATGGTTCACATCCATAACAAGCCTCTTGCATCAGATTTTTATGTGAATGCAACTCTGACAAAAGAATATGTCATATTTGTTTCTACCGACGCGGGATAAATGTGTGAAACGGAAGCTTTTGCAGCAAATATGTGGGGTCAGCGTTCTTCTCCTTTTGTTGTTTTTGCTTTGATGCCAGGGTCAGTGAGGGCAACGCTCACTTCACCTTGGTAATCTGAACGCAGCCTACCTACGCTCGGATTTCCCAGGCAGAAATGACTTACATCTGCATTTTTTTTTCTTTGTTGATGTAACTCAGATTGCCAATTCAGATTTTCAATCTGATGTTATTGTTGTTGTTGTCATCGGCCTGCACCAGAAGCGCGTGAAAGCGGTAATGTTAACATATCGCAAATCTGATTTGATTCATGAATAACAGTGCAGACAAAGATCTGATTTGAGAAATAAATCAGATTTGCCTGCATAGCCTAAATTAAGCCATAGAAGAGTATGATCTAAATGATAAGATTATCTAATAAGTTTATGTGTTAAATAAAGGTTATTGTAAGATTATATGAAAAGGAGATTGCTTCAAAGGGCCGTTTTGGCAGAGATGTGATGTGTTGGAAAATCAGAGTGGAAACAAAGTAGAGCCTGCAGTCATATTGATAATCATAAGTCATCACAACCACAAACCCAAACACAAATGAATTATATTTTCAGACAAGCATCAATTTACACTTCTCCCCCTCCGTTATGAGACCTTATCGTCCTGCATCCTGCATTAGTAGCATACTCTGCTCACCACAATTTATGGTGTTATTTAAACTTATAAAGATTTATGTAAGCTGAGAAGGTGGGCAGGCCAAGCGCAGTGTTTTCTCTCTACGTTCATGCCACTGGGTAACACTCTTAAAACATCTGAAGTTACAAAATGAGCCTGCATCAAGGCCAGTAGCTGAGTCAAGGGCATCTGGTTGAATGCATGGTATGAGAGTCGTCTTTCTTCATGAAATGCAAACCTTGGGGAAAAGAGCATTGCATTCCATCATAGCGAACATTAAATAGCAACACATTTTCAGTATGTTTTTTCCCCTGAAGAAAATACTTAAAATTGTTTAAAATGTAGATGAATTCTTGGCTGTGAAAGCAAATGACGTTATTTTGTATCATAAAAGCAGACTGTCAAGTTTCATACCTACTTGAGGAATGTCACACGTTTTAAATGTCTTGCAGTTGAAATTCTGTTTCCTACAATCGACAATCTAGTTTATGGTAAAGCATCATAGTGCCAGTGAAACCTCTGCAGAACAGACTGACGGATTGCTAAAAGACACATTTTCCGCCCCAATATCCCTATGTTGTGGAAGACAGCCGTGTCCAGGTGTAGAAGTGGATCAGTGACTGCACACACATTCATATAAGAAGATATATGAATGTGTGTGTGTGTGTGTGTGTGCAACACACACCCCCGTGGTTAGTGATTTGTGTGGACCAATTACACAGGTCATTCAATGGGTCACGATCAAGGAGACACAGTTGGGAACTGCGGCATTGCAGAAAGAGGAGTGCATCAATCAGTAACTACATAACGTTTCACCATCACACTTTATAGCCATTTATGAGTGTCACACATGTACCTGTACATGGGCCTGCATTTTCTTACTATTTTTTGTTTACTCTACTTCACCTTTTTCACTTGCGGCAGCAAAACGTAACTTTGCACGGATGCCTTGTGGATTGTGGCTCCTGGAGGGAAAGTCACAAACATGCAGGTGCAGTGTTGTTTCAGTGCGATCAAACTGGAATGTTTCTGAGTGCTGTTCCACCGTCTTAAATCACTGCTGTCAAATCTCAGACGTCACATTTCCTGTGGTTGAACTTCAAGATAAAAAAGGTTGCACTTCCTCCCTGCCCGCCGCATTCACCGAGCTGATAGACATCTCAGGTTACAGGCCTCGCTGAAATGCTCACTCCATGTAATTAGGGTTAATTGGAGACGTATTTAACCCCGGGGAACATTACTTTACTTGTGGACGGTTTGTGTTGGCGGTGGTGGTGGTGGTGGGGTGACAGGATTCCATCTGCTGTGCCCCATTGACCTGCCCAGAGGTGCAGATGTGGGGGAGCAGACGTGGTACTGAAGTTCAATGGAAAAGCACCATTAGATAATATGAACCCATTAGATTAATCAATTAAGAAAGCAAATCATTTTGACTTTGTTATTTTAGATATTATCAAGTCAAGTTTCAACACTGAAATATTTCTTTACTTCATCTTGTTCATGTCCTACATTCGCAGACATTTAAAATATTCTTTTTCGAAGAGAATATTTTTGCATAATTATGCAGAGAACATGATATTTTCTCAGTGCAGCTGCACCCCCTTCGCTGCGTCTCATTACAGCTAATAGGTATCTGCAGCGTGTTCACTGTTGCCTATAAGCATGGTCTATAGTCGTCATGGAGTACAGACAGGGTTTCTCCTCTGAGGCCATGGTGCTAATCTCCTGCAGCTTTAATGTGATTATGATAATGATCACACAAATGACCCCTGGGCTTGGGGGATCCATGGTTCACACATTCTCACACACAAGCTGCACAGGCACTCTGACTCGACTGGCCCGCATTGGAGACCACCAGACTAAACCAGCCCTGATGACCTGCTCCCGTTTTTTTTTTGTTTTTTTTCTGTCCTCGTTGGGCTTGGATGAGTGGAGTGAATGACCAAATAAATTCCAACCTGCAACAATAGAGCTGAATGGCCATGAGAGAGATGAATATCTTTTGTTGTCTGACACCCAATGCCGTATTCCAATCCAATTACCTCAGCCTTTTGCAACCCCTGCTATCGCAGTCCATGGCCTTGGAGCCTGCCTGAATTCAAACTCAGACCCCTGACAAGAATTTAGTGGATTAGGTGCTCAGTGAGCGTTCCCTTCCCCCCTACCTTTACTAAAATATGTGGTGCACTCTCTTCAGAAAAGGATTACCAACCATGTATTTTTAAGTTTTACCCCATTTATTTTAATGTCATCACAGTCTGCTTCCAAAGAATCTAATCATTTCCCTCACATTCTTGTTTTGTGTATGTGTTGCTTCGACAAGGACTTTTATTGTGGACAGTCAACAGTGGCAGACAAGAATGCACCGCGTGACAGAGTGCAAGTGGATTTTCTCTTTTGCATCGGAGCATGGTAAAGGTGACATGTGCTTCAAACATCAGCTACGCCCCTTAAGAAATAAACATCAGGGCCATTGGAGCTACTTCAGCTACAGGAAGTGTGATTGGGCAGTTGGAAGTAAGTATTCCCCCTCTTGTCTCTATAATTTTGAGATGATTAATGATTAATTTCCACCTGCACTTAGAAATGCCATTTGTTTATGGTTGATCCATCTTCTTGTTTGACCATCACTGTGCAGACTTGTTTTTCCTTAACATTTTGCACGAGTGTATTTTATGTATATTATCTCACCAAGTCACTCAGCTGTAACTGGAGCACGTGCATTAGCAGGAAGGATGTAATTTCTTTGTCTTCTGCACAGTAAACGTCCACTTCAAAACACGATACTGGCTGGTTTGTCCATTCAGGCTTGCCTTAAAGGTGCATTATGTAATAAATCTAAAGCAACTGGCCATAAAATCCTCCTAATATGTCACAGAGACTCAGGAATAATGTTCATATAACAAACTGAACTCACCAACAACAACAGTACAGCCAAAATATTTGCATTAAAAAAAATATTTTGCAGACTGCAAATCATGTTTATGTTTTGAAATCATGTTTTGGCATGTTGCGCCACCTACCGCCGTCTACCAATCATTGCAGTCAGTAGAGTCTCAGCTGCCGAGCAACCACGGGTTGCCAGTTACATCAGAAAACGAAACCTAAAAGACCTCGTTATTTTGAATTTGAATGTAGTAACCGTTTTTGGCCACATTCTTACATATGGCACCTTTAAGTTGGAAAACTAGGAAAAACAAAAGCATGTATTCTTACGTGATTATACACTTAAATAAATAAACATAATAATGGCTAGTATATCCAATTCCTGCTGATACAGATTCATCAAAAGTTGCACACTGGACCTTTAAAACTCAACGTCTCCAGAGCACATACACTGAGAGGACTGTCCTCTGTGGTTGGGAGCCACTGGACCACAACAACAAGTTAATTGTAAACAGTACTGCAGAGCTCGACTACAGCAGTTAAATACTGGAATGAGGCATCAACATAAATAATGTAATTAAATACTTATTTAATATAATATAGTATATTTTTAAACGCGTTGCAATGGTACAGATATACAAGAGCAGATATACAGTGCATTTGTGTTCTGGTGAGGGCGATTTCACTGAGAAAGTCAATTCCCACCAGACGTACATGTGTTACAGAGTAATTGAGATAATGTAAACACGGTCATTTCAGGTTTGCAGTAAGTGGACATGGCCTTGTGCTGTCCAAACAAACTATCTGGAGCTGTGGTTTGCACCCGGACAATCAATAACTAAAATAGCCAGAGAAGTTAATGAATTTACACAAGTCTATCTGACTATATCTGTGTAAGAGTGAAAGATGTGTAGCATGAAAAACAAAAAAAAAAAGCACACGTGGGCAGGATATGAGTGTTAAAACCACAGAGCCAAAAGGGAAGATCTAAGTGTTCAGCCTATTTAAAAGCATTACAGTGTTTACATGGTGTTGTTTATGAGAGCTGCTTTTACAGAGCATTTTACAGATGGTATCAGCGACCGTCGCTCAGATAAATATTATTTTCCACTGTTAAAGGTGGTCACTTTGTTAGTTTTAACATTTATATGAAAGCCAGCTCTGTGGGGGTGATAGCATTTTGATGTCGGAGTGTGTATGTGGTGAGTACTTCGTTGCGGCGAGTGCACGGGGTAGTCCAGCTGCTATGCGGAGGTTAAGTAAAAATTGGATTACAGAGGGTTAGGTTAAAGACATGGGTTTTGATTTTCATTGGTTCAAACTGGGCTTAATGGCTGTGGTGATGCTGTGGGTGACTCATTTATGTCAAGTTTATTCTAGATGTCCGTCTTTTATTTTTTACAGCATAAGTCATTCAGCACGCTTACATGACTTTATATATAACAATATATATATATATATATATATAATTTTCATGTCAGTCCAAGTAGAAGCGGACTTTTAATACAGATGTAAACATGTTAGTCTCGCTAAATTTTTACAAAATCAAATTTCTCAAAGCCATATACAAACACACCCAGATAATGCTGGTAATTGGCAGTGGAGTTACTATTGCATATATACATTCAGTTGGATCAGAGTTGGACTCATATTGGCCTGGGTGCTCTGTGCATACACCACAGTTCCCCAGAATATCACTGACAATAACAGTGACAAAAACAAGCCATTTCTTAGGACTGACAAATGGCATCGACAGACTCAAAAAAAAGCTTCTATCCGTCAACCATAGTGTTGTTAAATGCTGCTAAATAAAATAAAACTATGTGGAATAATTCCCTACACTACAAGTGCAATATAAAAAAACATGTTGTGTTGTGATGTGCAATATCCTGGCAAGGTGCAATATTTCCTGCCTTATTTATCCAATTCACCCTTTCATTTCATTTGTTCTTAGTTTATATAGTACATTTATATGTATTTATATTCTTAACATTTCTTCTTTTACTTAATTTTATTTAATTTGTTAAAACTCTTACCCATAATTACTGCTTGTTTTAGGACTCTCCGGCACTGAATGTTGACACTTTTAATCTTGTTGTGCAATTTATTGAACAATGACAATAAAAAGATTTTAATACTGGTTCTGACTTGTGAATGACCTGACTGGATGGGGAAGTATCACCAGCTGGTGTAGTAGAGATGAATTCAGTCAATGAATCTAAATTACCCACTAGTGCTTGTATACTGGGACAAGGACAGTAGTCTAATTGCACGGCATAGTTGAGCTACAACCAAATCACATACTGAAATAAAAGTGCTTAGTAGATAAGGTTCTTTGGCTTGTCCTCATAGGGGAACCCTTTTGGAGGGTTCCACCAAGAACCCTTTAAAAACCCTTTATTCAGGAAAGGGGTTTTCAAAATGGTTCTCACTGGAACCATTAGTGTTACCAAGAACCCTTGAAAAACCCTTTCCCAAAGGGTTTTTCAGAAGCAAATGGTTCCAGGTAGAACCTCAGCCCTTGTAGAAGGACCCTTTTGGAACCCTTATTTCTAAGAGTATACAAGGATAGATATTTCATGAGCCCTTGGATCAAGTGCACATGTTCGATTAAGAAGCTGTGAAAGCATCACCACTGCGTGTGTGTGTGTGTCCTCGCCTCGCATATCCGTAATGGCCAAGAGGCTGTTTGATCCTCCGAAGGGAGGGAAGGCCAGGAGACTGCAGTCAGTGAAACAAATCAGATTATCTCCGCTTAGGCCTCGTAGCCTACTACTCACCAGCATAGCATTTCCACCTGGTTAACAATACCAGATCTCATACCGCTGAGCTTCCCCTTGCGATCATGTGATTAAGTGATTTGTGTGTGTGAGTGCACAACGCGTCATATCGTGGTTGTTTCACTGCAGGCAGAGAGACAGAGCATCGCTTTGATTGGATTTGTACCCGCCAGTGAAAAAAAAGGCGGCCTAAGAATAAACTGGAATGCAGAGGAATGTTTACAGTTTAAATCATTGATCAATGAGACAATGTCTCAGGTGGGAGGATGCAAACTACTCAGGGAGAAAAGATTAGATCCTTTACCTCTCACACCATCCAAGGTGGTCTCCCAAAGTTTGGAGGGCCTGTGTGTGTTGGCCTTGGAAGCAGTGAGTCAGAACAGTGCTCTCTCCAAACAGGATATTGGCCCTCGCTTGAGGTGAGTGCGGCTAATTACCTGAACTTCCTATCTGGAGGAGGTGACACTGATAAAACTCTTTCCCCTCTTTTGTCTTTTTTGTCGCTCACATAAACGGCTGGATCAGAGGAGAGAAACTCTCGCTATAAACGTGATCTGAGGAACTCGTGTGAGTCCACAGGCCCAGTGGAACTGACTTCCATTGCCAGCCTTGAAAGAAAATATTGATGCTGGCAAAGTCTTGGCGTCCCTCACACCATGACATAACAGTTTTTCCATGACATGTTTGATGATTGCTTCCAAATGGGCCTGTCAGTTTTAATATAGGTGACCCTGGCATGTCACTTTCCTCTAAAGTAAACACAATCCACGGGCTCTCCCACACATACAGAATGTATGATCACACACACACACAGCAATGAGTCTTGAGATAGAACAGGCATTTGCGAGTTGATATATGTTTTCATGTTTAATCTTCTCACTCTTAACTGGGGCAGTTTGAATTAATGTTGTTTTTATAGGTCTTTTTTTTAGGAGATTGAAAGCCACATTGTTGTTTCAAGAAACTGGAAGTGCGTCCACGATATGACATTTGTACGGTTATTTGCAGGTAGGACCTTTAAAAAGAATGACCACTTCAATTCAATAGAAGAAGCATGTCAGGATGTTTACTTTACACTTTGCCTTACCGTTATGCATTAAAACACAGTCCAAGTGTGAGTTGGTAATTCATATCACAATAAACCTGTCCCTAGTCCTATTCAGTTCTAGGCTTAGATCCAATGCCAACATCAAGTGAGTCAACATACTGACAATTAGATTAAACTGTGTCAACTAACTAAGGGAAGGGCATCATTTGCTTTGTTTGTAGTGTGTGTGTGTGTGTGTGTGTGTGTGTGTGTGTGTGTCCCTGCTCCACTCGACAGCCACAAAGAGCTTGGAAATCTGTGGGAACAGATCACTTACAAGACACATGGCAAAGCTGAATATTGGAATGGTCCACTTCACTGGAGCATGTCAACTACCTGTTAATGTTAAACTAATGAGCCCACTTTCATTCCCATTGTGAATGTGCTGCTAGGTTGAAGAATTTGACACACAATGTAAATCACCCCGCTCAAGTCTAATGATGGAAAAGAACGGACATTAAAAAAATAAAAGAAAAGAAAAGAAAAGAAAAATCGTATTTTATTTTTTTGGTGCCTGCACACATGCACGAGTGAGCCGTTAAACAAACTGAATAATATGCAGCCTCAGCCAAGTTCTGGAGGCTGCGATACTAAAACCTGACTGCTAATTCTTTTGACTTGAGAGGACACATTTTAAACTTTATACGTCGTTACCGTATCCTGTATTCTAGACAAATTGCAAGTTTTTTTTAAAGTCAGCTGGGTGAATACAAAGAAAATGTCATGCTTCTGTTGAGTCCGTACAAACGGAGCAATGACACATGATCAATGGTAAACCTCAGCATGGTTAAATTTCACTATGGTGTAATAGGCAACAGGAGCATTTTTATTGCCATCTCTTTTTTTTTTCTTGGCCATGGTTTTCAATATGTTGTGTGAAGTTGTCATAAAACTGTCAGTGGGAGTGATTTTTTTTCCACCCAGCGTGATGACAAATAGCTTGTAGGCAATGTATGCATGGGTGTCATACAGACACCGTACTGTGTAATGCTTTTTCTAATTATCAGTGTGGCTTATTGGATTAAACTCTTGGTGTGGGAGAAATCTTTAAAAATAACTATCTGGTTAGACTTACACCAATACATTGCTGCAAATGTTTCCTTGCAAATCTAAACTTTTCACATTGCGTACTGTGTGTCTGTGCTCGACAGTATTGCATTCAAGAAATCATGAAAAGTGAAGAAAAAGAAAATGGGAATGGCTCAAAAAGGCTCATTATTTCCTTCTTCAGAGCCTCAAAGAATTCCTGTGGTTGAAGAGGGAACAGACACCCAGAAAAAAAAGGCTGCATCGATGTAGCTGCTCCCAGTGTGCATAGGTACAAAAAATGTGTTTGCTACTCTTCTGCTCTTTCGTGTTAAGCCAAGTTTAGAAATTTGACCATATTTAAGCCTCAAAAAACATTGTTATTTATTTATTTATTTATTCATTCATAGCACTGTTCAGCTAAACATCCAATCAGCTTTGAGTGTGAGGGCAAGTCTTGTTTTTTTTTTGTTTTTTTTAACTAAGGTAAGAAAGTGGATACCTCTGCATGGTTGGTGGAGTCGCAGCCCTTTGAAGAGGTGTCGGTTTGCAACAAACTGGCATCTCTGTTTGGTTCTGTCCTTTGCTGGCTACTCCACATTAAATGAGCCAAATCTCCAAAGCAAAGTGCAACTATTGACAGCAAATGGAAAAGGAGAAAAAGAGAATTGCACTGAAATGTTGATAAGCAAAGATGGCAATCAACAAAGGCCAAAATGTGACAAGGCTGCACACGTTTAAAGGAATTTCTCAAAGTTTTGAACTTTAAATTGAAAGTAGTTTTGAAAGTAGAAGTGCAAAGATGGGGGCTGTAGATCACGTAAAAGATAGGAGGAGCTTCAGTGTATAAATATATGACTCTTAAATGAGCTTGGTTGCCTTGCAATGATGAGACATATTGCTATTTTCATGTATTACATATGTTTATATACTTGTACAGTTGAGTACCTGGGCGACATCAAGTGCATCTGTGCCCTGCTGCACGTTCTCTGAACCTGGCTATAGGCTGGAGGAAGCGGAGAGTGTTTTGACACGAGGGTGCCTGTCTGTCACTGGTCAAGTCGACTTGTGCTGAAAGAGAGTGAACTGCTGGCAAGTCTCACAGGGTCTGTGAATCAAGGTCGGACCATGCAGAAGGGGCCCCAGTGTTTTCCTAATTCACTGACAGACACAGCATATTCTGTTTATGATGATGGCTAAACAAAAACAGTCTGGAAACCATAGACTCCCAACCTTGTTTTAATTATTTTTATTTGATAATGTTTTTTCATGCTGGCCTGATCAGAATCCCTGAATGGCTTTTTAATGTGGTGTGCAGATGCCTGAATGTCTCATCTCCCTCAGTGCATTATGCTTTATGTAAATCAAGGGGGGGGGGGGCGGGGGGGAAGAGAGATCTTTTGTGTCAGCACATCTGACATTCCTTTGTGCTAAGTTAAAGGCTTGTCTTGTGAAATCATGCTTCGCCGCTATTGTGGACATGTGGTTTGTGAACATTCATTATGAGGAGCTTGTGAGTGAAATGATGTTAGCTTTCAGAGCTGAAAGTGAGAGGTTGTGCTCATTAGCAGACTCAGGATGAGACCCAGTCTCGCACTGGTTTGTCGAGTCCTAACACTTAATTTATGAATATATTTATATCAAGGACAGCGGGGACATTATAGACAAGGTTAAAGGACACTATACAAGCACGTTTCCATGCCAACCTTTAGAAAAATGCGAAAAACTTCATATTAATTCTGGCTCAATTAATACAGAGTGCATTCACGTTAACCAGCAATCATTACGCTCCAGTGATCTAAAGGCCATTGTCACACAGGCACTTGAAGAAGTCTTTTGTGTAACAGAAGAATGGCAAACTGACCCCCGGCAGAGCGGAGCAAAGCCAGGCAGACGTTTCTTCAGCCCCACCACCCTCTCCTCTCAGCAGCCCGGAGTAAAATTTCAGAGTCAGAGTGGCCATGAGTGTTGCTGAGTGATAGGCAGAGAGAGGAGACCCTAAACCCAATAGCTTTGATGACTGAAACAAAACACAGAGTCCCTATAGACTATAGCCTGCAGGTCTGGGACTAAGCAGGTTGTCATGCTTGCACAAGAGCTCCCAAAGTCTGAATATACGTGTAATTATTATTACTGTATGCTGTTTATTCTAAATATTGACATATTGTGTTCAAAGCCAGAAACAAGAAATCCTCTCATATCTCATCAATTAATGTTTGTTGCAGTTGCCTCATGATGGTGAGGAGAAGACCAGACAGTGTTGACAATGACAATGATTCCGTGAGGCCAAATGTGAACCTACTGGGTCACAAATTTTTGACCTTGTATGAAATAAAATGCTATTTTTATGAATGATCTCAATCATCCCCCATTCATTCATTCATTCATTCATAAAAGTGCTAAGTAGAACCATATAAGGTTCTTCGGCTCCGGTTCCACCTGGAACCCTTTCGGAGGGTTCAACCAAGAACCCTCTTAAAACCCTTTATTCAGGAAAGGGGTTTTAAAGGGTTCTCTGGATCAAAATGGTTTTTACTGAAACCATTAGTGTTACCAAGAAGGAGGAAAAAAGTTGTTCAGAAGCAAATGGTTCCATGTAGAACCTAAGCCCTTGTAGAAGGACCCTTCTGGAACCCTTATTTCTAAGTGTAGCTCACCTGTGTATGCCAACAGAATCAGAACCGACGCTCAGGAAGTTTGCTTTATGTGACATCAACATGTTAGTCAGACTGAAATCGTCCTAAATCTAATTGCTCAATGTTGGACTAACCCGCCCAGATGATGCAATTGAGAGTCGAATTACAACTCAGCTCACTGGAAATAATTGAAGGAGAAGTTATACAGAAAAATAAGACAACAGCAACAAAAACAAAGCAAAATTCAGTTCAGACTGTTGAGGTGATCAATTTTATGTTCTGTCAGCATAAAAAAGCAAAATATTTCACGGATGGGAGGAATGCTAACAATGCAGCTAGTTGTTAGCAGATAAACCAGGAACCATCTAGTGGCGTGTTTGATTCAGTAAGGTATGTATTTTTTTGTGACCTTCCCTTGGGGTACTAGAGTAATGACACGGTACAATGTGGGGGTGGAGCTGGAACCACGACAGTCAACTGATTGGGGAGACAGAAAAACATCACTCCGTCACGACTAGAGTTTCTTAAACTCCTGCAACCTATTCTTATACAAAGCTTGATGTCTTGTTGAGACAAACAGCCACAAACCGAGCTGCTGGATGTCCCTCCATTGTGTTGTTGTCTGTTGTGCCACGTTGAAATTCGTTCCTCGTTGTTTGTTGTCAGCGAACCCGTACATGGCCATTGGACACAGCACACTGTACCATGATGGAAACATGGCTCAACAAGCTAAATGGGGATATATGGCCACCTAGTGCACCCGAAGCACAGACACCTCAGTTATTAAATGAAAGTGCTATGGGACAAGGACAATGGTGACAATGTCTTCCTCATGCCATTAAATTTAGGAAAGCTCATAAAAAGAATAGTGATTAGTCAAATTAGGAATGATTACATGTATTACCCCATTAAACCAAGTAAAAACCTAAGCATTGTAACTTAATTTGGGGAAACAAAAAAAAACAGAGTTTGCTATGGGCTAGGTGTGAACATTTCAAAGCCACAAAGCTAAAGACAAAGAACATGCCATACTGGCAGAATGACGCACTATAATGTCAGTTATTTTTCATTAAGCCCTGTGGCGGCAGCAAGAGATTGCCACGCTGTACCAGAGTTTGAAAAAAAAGCAAAAAAAAAAGCCATGCTCTTTTGTCATTTTGCTGCAACTCCCTCTGCATATTTAACAGTATAGTTGATGCATTTTTTTGGCCAGCAAAACATTTGTTTACCCAAGACATGAATATGAACAATGTTTTCAATATTTTGAATATTTGTTCACCCAACACTTGAAAATGAAAAATGTTTTCAATATTTTGAGGCACTAACCATGTCCTGTGGGTGTGTTTCCTGTAGGTGTGGCAACCAGCAGTTAGCTGGTTGTGGCTCTTGTGGCCAGTGGCCACAATGTTGGGAAATCCTAAGACAATAAAGTAACAAAAAGCAAAGTGAAGCATGTGTTTACCTCAGTCTCATGTTGGATGCTGGTTCAAAGTTGACAGCTTTTCAACATACAGTAAGTGGCGTGATGGGGAGTGGTAGAGGTAATGAAAATAACGATAAGGATCTTGCTGACTCATAGTGAGAGCTTTAATAATTTTTTTTTTATGCTGAATTGTCTCATTATGTTTCTTCCAAAAGTACTACCCCGACCAGCACTGTTACCACCAGTCTTTGTGAAGGTTATAGTCACATTATTAGTATAGCAGATGTAAAAATGAATTATATGCATATTGATGTGGAGTGTAGAAACACAGGCACTCAAGGCAACAGGAAATTTTTTTAGAAGCCAGTGTCTTCAAAAATACATATGATCATTAAAACATACTTATACTTATCAGAAGTCTAAAAGACTATTTTAAAGCTCCCATAGAGTGGTCCTATCATACATATATGTGAGTAATGGAGGTCTACTTACATACATTAACTTGTTTTTATGGTCAAAAACCTCCTGAGCGGATAGAAATCTCTCCTCACTGAAGCTCTCATCAGCCGCGCTGTTTCAGACTGAAATCTCACACCCAGAAGACAGACTGTGTTGTGATTGGCCAGCCAGCGAGAGCTTTCCCATTTGTTTTGTGATTGGCCAATACCTGGAAGTGACGTAATTAGCACGTCAGCTCTCAGAAGCACAGCTCCCCCTCTGGAACGGTGGATGTACTGCTACTCATTATCAAAACATTGTTTTAACAGTGTTTAAAAATGGCTTCGTAACGACTCCTCGCCGCAGTCCCTTTTACACCTTTGACCCAGAGTCAGAAGACACTGTCGCTCCTGAAACACCTCCACAACGGACGTTCTTCTTCTTCTTCTGCGGTGCAATATACGCAACCGAATGTGCCCGGACTAGTGCCCAGAGCAGGACGATCTGCTGTTCAGGAGAACCGCTGTTTACGTAACCAGACTGTTATTTTTTTTAGATCTCGCTGAGCCCAAGATTACAATACAACACAGCGTTCTCAGCAGGGGCTGAACGTTTGTTTTGAACCTTCAGGGCTTCATGAACAAGGTAATGGCGCAGATACACACCAAAAAAAACAACGTTAATTGGGAGCTTTAAGATAAGGAAAAGTTGCCTGTGATAAACGTTGGTGGGAAAACTGGTGTTGGGAGAAACCAGAGAACCAGTTCAGATACATTTACTATACAGATTTATGATCTTTAAAAAAAAAAGCATGATACAATGCATGAAGTTGTTTTAAAAAATATGTCTCTTTGTCATGGGTGCAGTCTTTGTTCAGCATCAAAGCCTCAACAAATCCAATCACTACGTGCTTCATGTCTCGAGGATGTGTGTGTGAGAAAGAGTGAACACTGGATGGCAAAATGTTCCAGGTTCATCGGATGTGTCTAAATCCGCAGTTGCTCAGTCAAAGAGCAAGAGAGGGAGAGAGAGAGGCTCCGTCTCGTTTTATTTCCCCTCGGAAACATACCCAGAGTATTATGTGTAATACTGGGAAAAGGGAGGGAGTACACAGACAGCTGAACAAAGGCAATGCAAACAGCTGTGCCAGTGCAAACAACAGTCAGATTATTTGCGAGTGAGGCAGGCCACACTAACATAATACTGCAATCAAATCACAGCAGCCATTATCTTGCTCTTCAGCTGTGTGTGTGAACATGACCAGTCAACGTTTTAAAACAGATACATTTACAACTACAGTTTTTACTGAAACTTCAACTGTAGTCCTGGTCGTGAACAGCGGTACAAAGGTACGCCGTAAACTTCAAGGTTTAAAAAAAAATTAAAAAAAAAAAAATGGGTCACCAGAAATTACAGGGATTAAACCTACATTTTCAGCCCTAACCTTTATTAATGGCAAACAATGTCTCTTTTGGGACAACTGCAGTGTAGGACCAAACTAATTAATGCCCTGAATTACCAGGATAGTACTACATTACAGGAATTGTTAGTATCTCACAACAATGAGAAAAGCCACAACCAAGGAAAAGCAGATTTGGTAGGTCAGAGTTTCATCCAACAGCAAGAAAATGACCCAAAGCATTCGGAAAAAAAAGAACCAGATGGAGGCTTCAAATGATGAAGACAAACACAGTTTGCATGCAGCCTGCTGAAATGGCTGCACAGAGGGCATGGGTAGAAAAGAACGTCAGAAGTTCCCTCGACTGTTGAATGAACAAACATTGAGATTACATTTATTTTAACAGGAGGAGTTTGTGATTTCTTGTTTTTCTTTTTTTAATGTCCCAAAAATCTTCTCAAGTTAAAAACAATTGAAAAAATGTGATTTTTCTCACCTTGTTTTCAAAACCTAATGGTTGTACTGAATTGGGGACGATCATAATACTGTATTCCCAGCTGAATCACAACAGTTTTGCCTCGTATCTGCTCAAATGCACTCAGAGGACAGAGGTTCTCAGACTCGATGGTTTCTCACTTGACGTGGCTGGCTGCAGTAGGAGGATCATTGTTGATACAGCTGATCTCTGTTATTCCAAGTGAAATATATGGCCTTGTTTGTTTTCAGAGATAGACCCAACGCTTTGCTTGAAGTTCATATTTATCTATTGAGGGAAACATGTCAGCACAGTTCCAGTTTGGACTTTTAACTCTCCTTTCCTCGTCGTCTTACTGAAGAATAATTAATCTGCATGTCCTGATTACATTTGACTGCTTTGCCAAAAGTGTCACATGCCAACAACTGATTGAACAAGTGATGTGCATGTGGTGTTTCTTTTGTTTCTGAATTCTCGTACAACTCTACAATTCCAAATACAATTTGTATTAAATCTGAATCCACTTTATTGAATCAAAAATGTGCAAAAATGTGTCTCTCTTTTACTGTTCTGTGCATGTTCCTTCTAATTTGACCTGCTGTACGTACACAATGTCATGTTAGACTCTCAGAGATAAAAACGACATCACATTTTAGAAATGCAATAACCTTGTTACTGTTTGTTTGTTTTTTTGTTTTTTTTTAAACTGTAATCCTTGTAATACTCATTACTGGGTACAGTAATAAGGTTACTATATAGTGAGTAATGTGTTACTGCCCAACACTGCATGCCAAGTGTATTACCACCTCCTCTCCGCATTATCTAATTTAAAAAGCAAACAAGGAGCAAAAACATCTCAGTAAAACACATTTATTGAACTGAACGTGATGAGATGTGGTGGATTTTATGAGCCATCGTCTGACAAAAATTTGTGCATTGTCGCTCCCACAGTGTTCTGCCATAAACAGTGGATAGCAGTAGTTTAAGAGTTGCGTGCAAAAGACAATACCTTGTGGAGCTATTGAACACCCTTGTAATGGAACAAGACGGTTTCATTAGTATCTATAATGGGGGGGAACACAAGTAAGTAAAAGCATTGTTCGATCCTCTTGGCACGAAACAAGCAAATGCTCTCTGTGCAAGAACTCTCAGCAGACTAATATTAGAACCAGAGAGAAGTCTGTTATATAGCACTGTGAGATGTATTTACAAGCAACAATAATACAAGACTGATGGCATTGTTATTGCTTTAAGGTTTCTTAGGACAAATTGGTCTTTGCCTAAACTCTCTCATGCTGTGGTTTGGACACATAAGACAATATTCAGGTTTGGGTTTTTTTTGCATGTGGCTGAAGTAATGACATTACCTCAGTGGTATATGAGGCAATACAGTATTCCTCTACGTCTTTGAAGGGAGGGGGAAGTCCCCTCGTCTGTGTGCTGTTTGACTGGACTGGCTGAGTAATGCAGCCTGGGATTAGGTGGAGCAGCCTTGCAGCAGCAAACCCTCCCTCGCACTGATCTGTCTGGATCAGAACCACAGCTGGCCTATGTCTTTCCACTGTGTTACAGCTGGAACATACAAGTGTAGTTATAAATGTAAAAATTTTTTTATATACATTACATTACTATACATTGGTTACGCTTGCCAAATGTGCAGTCATCATCGAATTCGAATGTGAACTGGCTCTGTTTTGTTCTGATGCAGGTGAAACATGGCCAGGACGCCTCCTTGGAAAAGAGACTTGCAAACGTCAATGGGATTATCCTGGTGAAATAAAGGTTAAATAAAATAAACAGCACCACCAATAGTTTGTCCAGTCAAAAGAACAATTGCAGCTTTACCAAAAAAAAAAAGACAGAGTTGATATTAATGGCTTGTGCCCTGTGATGCAGAGTGTACATTTGTGATTCCCTTGTTGGTCACAAAATGGCTTTTAAACGAACAAGTTTCCATTTGCTTTATGAGCATTATAAATTATGTGTTAGGAAATCTGGCTTGGCTACAATCTGCATACTATAGAAAAGTACATTTTCAAAATTATATATCTCCAATAGGAGATAATTCCAGATTTTGGTTGACAGGGGTGAGTTTGTACTCGTGAGAAAAGGGTTGGAGATAAATGGTTAAAAAAGTTACAAAACCAAAGTTTTCAAGCATTTCACTAAAGAGAGACAAGTCAATAGCGCTCATTGACATATTTGTTGCAAGAGCCTTTTGGCCAGGGAAATATTTATTTACTCAACACAGATGTGAATAATGTTTTCAGTATTTTGAGGTATAAACCATGTCCTGTGGCTATATTTCCTATAGGTGTGGTGACCGGCAGAAAGATGGGCTGTGGCTGTTGTGGGTAGTGGCCACACACAACATTTTGGAAATCATAGCAAAATAACACACGGAGAAAGCAGAGCAAAGGGGGAGAAAAAAAAAATTTCAGCTTCATGGTGAATGCTAATTCAATGCTGACAGCTAATCAAGATAAGTGGGATGTTGGGGTGGAAAGGTGGGAAGGTGGTGGTTGTGGTTGGGAGTAATGATAACGATCTCACTGACAGTGAACAATTGGACATTCCTCTATCTTACTAAGCAATGTGGCTTATCACTAGGTGCCATGTCAATAAAATTTACTTTAAATGGTTTAGTAATTGAAAAACACCCACCACTGGTTAATGTAACTAGTAAATGCCTATACATGTTAGTGGACTGATTTCCACACCGACTCCTCACAGAATGTGCTCGAGGGTCACCATATCAAATCAAAATATGACACTGTTCACTCATCTATCTATAAAGCAAGTTGCGTCTGTGTGTCTGTGACAGGCATATCTCGCTGACCATTAGTAAGATCGCTCTAAGACTTTGGATATGGGTTGAGCATGGCCCGATGCATCCTTGATTTTCTAATTTGTTGAAGGAATTTTAATTTTCGCTGATTTATCACGCTTTACCAGGCAGGCATCGGCTCATCAGCAGCAGCTGCGCTGTCTGGAGCGGGGAGGTGGGAGTGAAGACGCTGTCCTCACTGTGGGTGAGACATTTTCACACGGTTCACCGCAGAACATGGTGTTACGATGAAACGATGAAGTCGGTGTCCATTCACCAATACTTGAGAACATATTTATTTCGCATTAGCATGCTACTACTTTGCGGCTAACTTGGCGAACCTGCTTCCAAAGGTAAGCTAGCGAGGCATTGATTAGCATCATTGTGAGGCTAACATAATACAAACACTGTGCAACCTCATTAAGCACAACGCAAATTAGCATTAGCGTAGCTAGATGTTTCGTGACCGTCAGCCACGCCTTGTTAGCATTCACGGTCCTTATCGTGCATTACCATAACTGAAAAATCCTCTTCATCTCCCACTATAGGAATACATACTTCCTACGGGCACTGCATTAGTTTGGTTAAAATAAATTACAACACTTCTTTGCATCAAATCATTACAGCAGGGGTCTCAAACTCAAATGACCTATATGCATCTATTGTGGTCAAGAGGGGGCCGGCCTAAAGAACAAAAAGTGGGAAATAAAACAACTGTTCACAATATTGCAAAATGAATGTATTAATATCAAAAACAGACATTTATTTTAACTTACATAAATAATAGAGTGGACAACTGTAATTAAAATTTTGTGCCAGGAGCCGTTTCGGCCAATGCCATTCCTAATTATGACCAAATGTCTTATTATTACTGTTATAAAAACATTGCTAGCAAACATATATTAAGTCCTATCACCTCGCTGGCAGCTGTGCCTCAGCTACACACTGTGTTTAAAAGATGGTGAGGTCGTGGGCCATGTTTTAGATTACATCTGGCCCCCTACTTAATATTACATGATATTAAGTGGGGGGGCCACATGTGGCCCCCGGGCCGCCAGTTTGAGACCCCTGCATTACAGTATAGAAGTGGCAGAAAAAACAACTGGCTATGTAAAATGTCAACGTTAAATCATTAGACAGATGTTAAGGGTGGCAGTTTAAAAGCACAGTTTAAAAAAATGATTAATGCTGGGACTTGACAGAATGAGAATTAATGAGCAATCCAATCATATACGTGGTTAAAACAACTGCCAAAGACAGAAAACACCCCTCATTAGTGTTGAAAGACAACGGCAAATATGTGACGGCCCGCTCCCATTTTCCATAGCTATCTTGCAAAATCTCAATGGAAAACTAATCAAGCTGTAATTTACAAAATGCACAATTGTTTATACAAAGAACAGGGTTCGCTAATTAAAAAGAAAACAATGATTAGTCTGTAAGAAGTAGTTCGGAGGAGAGAAATATGCAGATCATCTTAGTAAAAGCCTCATTATTTGATTGTTTATGTTGTACCACAGGGACTTGTTACATATTTTTCATGCAGTAGGTTGACAAAGGTAGCACGAACTACTCAGCTGCACGTAACTGGGTGGAAATTGGCTGTATGTTATCAGAAGATTACAATCTAAGCTCTGCGGTGTGTGCATGTAATTCATGCCATATCCTGTGAGGGCCTCAGGTTAAACAGGCAAACCTAAGCTACATGAACAAGACTTCAATCACTGTGAGGCCCCATTAGGATACACAGGAGCATTCAGTGCTGGCAGTCGATTCATGAGTGACATGAGTTTAGATGAAAATGGAACAATAATTATAGAGACAACGCGTTGGCAACAGTTTGTGGTGTTCCAGTTGTGAGAGGTGTTTTGATTAAGCAATCATGTTTTTCGGGTTTTTTTTTGTGGCGAGGTGATGGATTGGGTGTGTGTGGCGCACAGGGGGCTTGTATGCTTTCTGAGGCAGCAGTGGCAGTCTCCATGAGGTGTCTGTATTTTAGCGTCTTTGGAAAGACTCACTCCCAAATTTAGGTCTGAGGCTTTAGTCCCAGCATGCAGCAGCGTGGAGTGAAAGATTAAAATGCAGAGGGAAGTGTTTAACCCCTACCACCCTTTCAATAAACCTAACTCGTGTCCTATTTAATGAAATATCTTGAGAGTATATTTATTGGGGGGCTTTATGTGAGCATGAAGGAGTGGGGTGTTCTTGTACATTCCTGTTTCAGCGTTTGCTGGATGGTTTGGTTTAGCAAATTCAAGTCTGTGGGTTTTGGTTGGTTAAAAAGTCTGACATAAATATGTTGCAGATTTAGCAAAAAAAGGCACTGAAAGGTTTAACCAACACTTAAATTGTCATTACTTTTTGAGTAAAACAATTTAAGCAATCATAAATACTATTATATTGTCCAATTTTTCTGTACAAAACAGTTTTTGGTCATACAGTGCTTGGTTGTGAGCCTATGCCTCTGGGTGAGTTAGGTCTGGGGTTTGGTTTTGTTAGGAGACACGTTTTATTTTATATATCGGTGGCTGTGGGTCAGTGGGTAGAGTGGATCTTCTCCCAAAGGTCGGGGTTTCAATTACTGGCTCTTGTAGGCAACATGCTGATGTGTCCCTGGGCAAGACGCTGAACCCCAGTTCGCTGAATATGTGTGTGTGACTGGGCGAATGGCAAAACTGTAAAAATGCAGACCATTACTCCCATAATGCTGATGCAAGGCACTATGTCCAACAAGCACATATAATGCTAGCTATAAACTGCTACAAATTCAAAAAGTTTTGTTTTTCACTTGCTAAGTGGAAGCCAACTACTGAGCACTCTCTTGGTAAAATCTAGTTAGCATAGATTGCTAACACTGCTTACACATAATTTCAAAGCCATGTGTATCACGAGAATATCTTGCCTACCCAGGGCCCTATTTAGATGATCTATTTGGTCTAAAGCGTGCGGTGCAAGTTCAGGCATGTCCAACACCAATTTTGCTAGTTACCCGGCACATAATTTCAGTGCAAAGTTGGTTCAAAGAGGTTGTACATTGTAGTGTCTCGGTGTATTTTGGACATAACAACATCATCATCTGTTTTCTTTGTCGTTCCCTTCTTTTGCACTAATGGGTACATGGTCCTTGGCCGTCTCTCCCAACAACAACAACTCCATTAGACTGCACATAATATGTAATTGCGCCAACATATAACTGATGAGGAAGGGGATGAAGAGAAGGAGCAGTGTGAATAAGCATGTTTGAATAAACATGAAAACACTGCGCCATCGACTTTAGACGCAACGATTTTCTGCTGCCTCAAAATAGCAATGCACCAACAAAGCTGGAGCGGAGGTGCAAAAATGCAAGTGTATTACATTATAGAGAGAAGGATTCCAGCCTCAGCTCCATACACCATTACATTCATCAAGGCTTTAATGAAAAACAACAAATGACAGATGCATCTTTGAGCTGCTCTTATACTCTCTCCAGAACAGCACTTTCCCTAGTTTTTGTGAACATGGCATTGTTTCAAGAAATGTCTTCATAAATAAAAACAGCAACAACACAACACAACACTGTAGTATATATGTGGAAGAAGACGTGGAGCATGCCCATAAAGCTTGTGGTTAGGTGACATCTAACAAGGTTAGAGAGGTGAGACTATGACATCATTGTGTCCCCAAGGTTGCATCTTGGTTGCATGCATGAAATGGACATGGGCCCTTAGTACACCCACTAACAACAATAAGAAGGAAGTGCAGTGGTGTTCAGGGATAACGACCCTTTTCTCTACAAGGTTACAGACATGTTTAAGGCTCCCAAGCTTCCAGTCAGCACCTGATTAACACCAAAGGCCTCCCCCTTTTCTCCGATCCACTTTCATCTGTGTAGTCATCTACCCTCTGTGTGAAATGGAGACTGTGGTCTTGTCAAAACTGCGTCTGTGGACAGTCTGCATCGTGTTATTAGCACCTCAACTGATTACCAAAGCCAAGAAGGAATAAAACTTGGACAGACTCAGTCATCTGTGCTTTTTTTATTTTTTGCCCCTTTTCTCTTACAGAGGCTCCAACAGGATCATTATGAGTCATCGTAACGCCACTGTGGTTCTTCTGAAAAATGTTATTCTTGGACCTTCCGACCTACTCATGATTGCTTTGAACTTGAGTGTCAGAAAAAAAGAGTAATCCAATTTAATTAGGTCAAACACTTCTCACTGACAACTAAAGACAATCCACCAGGTTAATGATAAGTCAGGAAATGAAGGATTTAGATCTTTAATTTCTGACAGAAAGGCTATCTAACGATGCATCAGTTATACTGTAGGTGAACCATAAACGACGGGTGTATCAGTCTAGATCTTAATAGACCCAATGACTACATTACTATTGGAGGCCTGTGCCTAAGTAGTTTTTAAATTACACATAGCGCATACACACACATTTAAGATTGTCATAATTTTTATTACATAGTTGTGCAGGAGGAGTGAGTAAAAACCTTTTAAAAAAACAGCACTAAAAGTGTTGCCCCAGTCAATGAAAATCTGTATAAGCACCCATGAGTTTAGTGATCTGAGCAAAAGTGAATTGAAAAACCTTAGTACTAAAAATATTGTATGCATGGAGTCCCAGGTTCCCTTAGTGACATCAAAATCATACCTATTTTGGAAAAAAGCTTATTATATATTTGCATCGCACTATTTACAAATGTAATGAAAACCTCATCAAAGTAACCGAAAAGATAGAAAACACCAAAACCAAAGTGTGTGATATTTCTGATGACAAGGCACTTTCTCTGTGGGTTTACCACAATCTCTCTGTATTAGGGGCATGTTTATATGACTCCAGCTCCAAAACACATGCATATAGTATTTTATTACTAAGGCATCGCCATAGGTCTTTCAGGGGAGATTTGGGGTGTGCTTTCAGGAAAACACAACCACTTATTAAAGTCTAGACGCAACATAAAACCATCAGACATCATTCTGGAGTAAGCACTCGCAGCAGTCGGTGTCAGCTCAACCACGCTGGTTGTGTGCTGCTGTCAACCAGCTTTGTACAGTGTTCAGCCTGATTCTAAGATACTTAAGTGTTTGACATACTTGATAACTGTCACTTGACTGAACTTGATGAGTCCATTCATCTCCTACTGTGCCAAAAAGTATTCCAATGTTTCTGTGTAACCAAACGCCTCCAGTTGGCTATTTATATCAGCCTAATCCATAATCTCAGTTTATTTATTTGTATCCATATCATCGATGAAGTTATTGATATAAATGATGAGGAAGAGTTTTGAATTTACTTTTACTGGGAGAACAATGGTAAAGCAAAACAATTGTGTTTATTGTAGACACAGATAGATGGAGAGTCTGAGGGTTCTTAGCTATTCCTAGGACTGCACTCTTCAAGACAGAGACCTAAAATGTTCCTGGAATCTACAGAAGCCACTCTCCCTCCTGGTATCATTTAATCAGATTCTTCCTATCTGCTTTTGTCCATCTATGGTGTGTTCCAGTAGCCCACTTCTCAGCAGGTTTATGTGGTTCCTTAACACCTGACACAGACCTTGTTGATCAACCTCAGAATCCTCAATCTGCATGTTTTTGGATTGTGGGAGGAAGCCGGAATACCCCGAGAGAACCCACATGTGCATAGGAAGAAGATGCAAACCACACACGAAGGCCGAAGAGAGAGATTAAGAAAGAGATATAGAGCAAACATCAGTGGATTGATTTTAAAGGTATGAAGGAAGCCACTATAGATTTTAGTACAGTAGGACAACAAAAGCACAAAAAAGGTTTATTGTCTAATGCACCAGTTATGGAATAAGTCATGCTGCTGACGATTACACCGTGACAGCAAAACAAGGACACAGTAAGTCTGGCACGGTAACATCCTGACTGGCATACAGCAAAACAAGGACACATAAAGTCTGGCAATCCTTCAGCTTACAAACACAGAAGCATTAAACTATGTTTTTGAAGGTTACCCGAGCTGGGTTGTGCCTAACCGTAAGAGATTTATAAACCGGTGTTTCCTTCACAGCAGAGCCAAGACATTCCAGAATATCCAGAGGTCTCTCACCTGCAGCACAGTGACGCTATCAGTGCTAGATTTACAAGCTCTGATACTGCATGCTGGTGGCTGAGCCTGCATATCAAGGAAAATAAACCCGATGAAAGGGCTCAAGGGATGGGAAAAGCTTTTGGTTTAAAAACAAATTCCCCTCCTCAACCATCTCCAACATGTAAGGGAAATTCTCCATACAATGGATTCTCTCATTATAGATAAACTCCAGAGTTAAAACAGACCATCCCAACATCATTGGAATTAGTCAGAGAAGCAAGACCTTGTTTTGGAGTCTCAGCAAAGAGTGCAGTCATTAATTTGTGAACTTCTTATGTAACATCAGTACTTAGATGTCCTTCTCGGTGCTGGGGATGCTGGCACATTCCAACCTGAGTTGACCGTATAAGGAAGCATACCTTATACAAAAAAAAAAAGCAAATCTGAAGAATCTGTGACTTTTATCATCTCAAGTTGTGACTACAATGTTAATAACCATGACTTAGTGACCATCAACAAAAAAGCGAAAGGATTCTCACATGGCTGTTTGCCTCACTCTCGGTCAGTGTCTTGACATTCAAAGGGAAACCGTGAGCGCTTTTGGAATGAAAGCATTTCACTTATCTTTTAGCAAGACATTGAGATAGAGAGAACATAGCAAGGTGAAAGCAATGGGGCTGTGTGTGTCTGTGCACATGAACAGGTCTCAGGAGTCCGGAGGTCTGGCCCACTCTTCAAATGGCACAGTGTTTGTTGGGGAATGTGCAATTATGGAGGCCAGGCCTTTGATCCAGGTTTTCCATCAGAGCTAAATTGTCCTCACATTGAGCGCTGCAGTGTATCCTTGGGCACTCCTTTATATTCTGCTGCTCTTTCATGTGCACCCCTCTGGAACTCAAAGCATCCCCTCTTGAAAAGTGAGCTTTGGCCTGTCCATGCTCCAGTGCGGTGGGGAAAAAAAACCCTAGCCACTACATCTATGCGTGCGTATGAGCACAAACAACCATTAACTAACTATGTATGAAGGAATCTAATAGAGAGTAATGAAGTGTAGCTGTATGAGATATAGACGACTCTGCCACTGTGCCACTGAGCATGCTGCCATCTCAGAGAAAGTTTGTCTCACACTGAACAATAGATTTCAAACACTTAAGTCACATAGAAATGTACTTGATTTAAAGGTGCATTATGTAATAAATGCAACTGGCCATACAATCCTCCTAATATGTCACAGAGACTCAGGAATAATGTTCATATAACAAACTGAACTCACCAACAACAACAGTACAGCCAAAATATTTGCATTAAAAAAACATTTTGCAGACTGCAAATCTTGTTTATGTTTTGAAATCACGGCCGTCTACCAATCACTGCAGTCCGTAGAGTCTCAGTTGCTGAGCAACCACGGGTTGCCAGTTACGTAAAAAAACGAAACCTAAAAGACCTCAGGATTTTGAATTTGAATGTAGTAACCGTTTTTGGCCACATTCTTACATATGGCACCTTTAAGTGATGGAGGCAGAAAACAGATGAATAACTCCTGCTAAAATGATAGATATTCTTCAGCTGAGGGAGAATGAACAGTTTAAGAAGCAACTAAATCTTCAGTTCTTCCATTTAGAAAAGGAAACATTATTCTTGAGATATATTAGACCAAAGTGGGTGGAGACTTAAGTGGCTAAAAATCGATTTTTACTTGTGTCTCCGCTGGCAGCGTCCATGTCCAAGGCTGCTGCGTGGTTGTCTGGATGGGTTAAACTTCATGTTACATGTGTTTAAGTGTGTGAGGACAAAGTGTTTGTGACAGGAAGTTTGTGAGCCTGCACTTGCGTGAGTCTGAGTCTGTGATTGTGATTCTTTCCACATGGTCTCATGTGTTATCTGTCCGGCTCTTAATAACTACCACCTCTGTCAGATTAACCAGAGGGACTTTCTCTGGGTCTTTTTTCTTTTTTTCTTTCCCTCAGTGACCTTAGTTACTCCTTTTTTCTAACATCAAGGTTGGATGCTTCTTATGCTCTCCTCCAAAGGAGTCTTTCACGCATTTAATGCACTGAGATCATCTGAGCATTTATCTCAGATCAGATGGTTCCCTACTGTCCTCTCGGTTGTGTCCTCGTGTAGCTTAAATAATTTGACGTGAATCTACAACTAAACGACCTGCAGATGTTTTATTATGAAGTAAAATCACAATAACGATGGAGGTTTCTCCACAATGTTGTGGTTTAAATGAGGTGTTTGGGTCTCTTCTGCAACAGTTCAGAGCATCGATTTCGTCTTAGAGAAAACAATCTGGCCAAATGTAATAGCTCTATATTGTAATATTGTCTCTCTAGACATGTATCATCACTACCTCCATCATGGTATAAGTAATCATTCCACCTTCAAACATTAGGGGGGATCAAGCTACATGACATCCATTGTCCACCAAATGACAAATACCAGTGACATTGGTGGAGTTTTCCTGAAGCACATTTAAAAGAACATAGTCGAGCAAAGTGCTGTTAAGTAATCAAGCAAACATTTAAAAAAAAAACACAAACCGAGGACAACACACATCAAATGAGAAGCATGTACACAGCACAAATGCCAAAGAGAAAAGATGTGTTTTTAAGACAGACTTAAATCCCATCAAGACGCATTGTAATAACTTTGGTGATCCCGTAAAAGACCAGTGTATGAGAATTAGTGGCTTCTAATGATGAGACTGCAGACTGTAACAAACCGAGGACTCCTCCACTCACCCCTCCCTTTCCCAAGTGCATCAGGGAACAACAGTGGCCTTCACAAACCAGAGAGAATAATCGTTCTTCATCTGTGCAGTAAGCTTCCGCTTGAAAATGTGAATCACAGACTCTGGGTGGTTTGAACAGAAGCACAGGGAAAAAAAACGAGTTTTTACCTTAAAGTGGTCTTTATTGATTGATTGTTGCAGGGATGAGTCTGAAGGTGGAGAGGCCCTGTATGCTCTGAGGTTCACAGCTGCAACAGGAACTTAGTCACTCCTCACTCTGTCAGTCAATCACTTTTGCAGCTGAAAAGCATAGCCAGCGTCTCCACCGGTGATGCACAGAACCTATTAAAGCATCCAGAGTTTTCAACTGGCAGAGGCAGTCAGAACGGAACCTTATCCTTCAGCCGTGCGCTACGGCACGTCATCGCCATGTGAGAAGTACATGGAAATAATGAAATTACGCTGCAAACATGTTCAGCGATCGACCGCAATAATCAGTCGTCATTAACTCACTCGCGCCGGAGCGCAAGGAGGAACCTGAGCATCACCAGTGGAGAGGCTCTGTATGGATTCCAGCTGCAAGAGGAATGTGCCGATAAACTGATGAAGGACAAAGTGCATGCTGTGAATCAAGTAATTAAAAAAAACGTCATTTTTTTCTCCCCCGTGGCAGTGCTACACACAGAACCATGATGGTGTGAGATGGTGGCCTCTGTGAAGAAAGGCCCTAGGGTTAGGGTAGATATAAAATTCTTATTCTAAGGCTACGAAAAAAGTGTAATGATTATGTTTTAAAGCAACTATACCCTTGTACAAAAATACTTATGGGTATTATATTAAATTTCTGCCAGTAAACTGTCATAATGTGTAACTTGTCACCAAATACCACTATATATACACTAAATATGACACTATCTGTTAGTTCTAATGCAAAACGGAAATGGTGGTGGTAAATACTACCTTTACCATCATCATTTTACTCTATCCCTTCACTTTTTAAATAAAGAACAATCCCCACACTGCTCTACATGACCTACCTGTTGTATGTATGGAACAAAAGAGTGAAGCACTGGTTTGTTTTTTTTATTATAGGTGTGTCAGCACTGTACCTGCAAGCTGAGTACACATTGCTCCAAATGTGACAAGCTTCTACTTGTATTGGACATACAAGTTCTGTGTCACAATTCCGTTTGCTTAACCTCTGTGCGATTTTAAGGATGAGGACGTAATGCGTCAAAGGTATGTTTTCTTTGTTTGCAATCAAAGTTTTTACACCTACCCAACAATTATTTCCCCGCGTTTCTTTGAAGATTGTGTAATGGTCTAACAATCATAATCAATGGTTTCTAAAAAAAATAAATAAAAAATAAGGATTAAAAAAAAAAGGTTTCGGCTGAACAGGTTGTTTGGGAGAAGATTACAAAGTTTCATATTTCATCTACTTCCTGTGGTTAAGGTAATAGCTTAATCCCACAGCCCCACACACTGTATCAACCCCCTGCACCCCGACAGTTCAGCTGCTCTCGGAGCGGTTGAGCTGTGTTAAGCCGCTGTGTTAAATAGCTGCAGGAATGTGTTTTAAGTGGTCTCTGTGTTTTTGGATGAGGCCAGGCCCAGGCGCTGCACTTAAAACCTTCCACTCTTCCCTCTCCGCTGGCGAGGTGCCAGGCTCTGCTGCAGGGTGGTGGGTCCTCTGTGAACGCGATGGTGTGAGAGTGTGTGCATTACAAGCATGTAGGTGAGGCCCCGGCCTTCTCTTTAGTGGCTCTCACTGTGGTGAACAGAGCTGTGACGTGATGTCTCCTGTCTCTGAAGTCTGAGCCTGTGGGCCGTGTTCACTGTCACTCAACTCCAAAATAAACACATATCTTCTACACACCCAGAGTCCACGGGTAACCTGCACCATGTCTGAAAATAACCCACTTGGCCCTTTAATAGATTTTTACTGTCCTTTATCCTCCTCCAGCTCCGCATTACACTCTCCAGACAGTCTGCTACAACAGAGGAGTCAAGATGGAGTGTTGACTCTTTTATCTCAGCGAGGGATACGCCTCTATAAGTATTGAACACCAATGAACGTCTGATATACTTTGTCACACAAACCCTGAAAGCTGACTACGTTAAGATGACTGTGAGTCATCTTGTTCACATTTGACAACACAGCCACACAGACCAAAGCAAATCCTTGATGTATTCGCTGGTGAGGTTTTTTAGAAAGCATGAGTGCAGAGAGATATTTCAATCCAATGAGACATGTTCCCCTAAAATATTTTTTTTTCTTTTTACCACAGACAAAAGGAGGTGCTTGGTAGAGTTAGATGAGCCTGGGACTGGTGCCGATGAGAGCCTGGCAAGCTGCCCTGCAAAGCCACACATGAGCGTATTTAATTGCCAGACAGACCAGAATAATTCTTCCGTAATCTGAATTTATACAGTTACTTGAGTGGGGCCGTAGCACGCCGACAGTGTGCGTTGGATGTCGAGAGAGAGGGAGAGAGTGCCTGGTGCACATGAGAAGAGGCAGAGAAAGATGGATAATGTGGGTATTGTCAAGTAAAAGGGCCCCTATCACTGTACTAGTGACTGTAATAGTTGTGAACAAGCGCTCCTTCAGAGCTGACCTTCCATGTGTCCGTCAGACAGAGACATGGAGACATAAAAACGCCACTCAGCCCTTGACAGAGCGTGCTTGTCTAGGGTCAGCTTTTCATTCTGGTTATCTAGCGATATGCAGACGTGCAAGGGCCTCTCTGTGCCCTGCAGAGGAAAGTGGTGGGAGTGAGAGTGGCCTTGCTTCCTCTCAAGGGTCTTCTGAGTGCCACATTCGTTAGAGACCTCCTGTCATGAAAACAGGACAGACAAGTGTGCATGAAGGGGGGGCTACTTCTTTGTGCATATTCGGGGATCTGCATGTTTTTGTGTGTCTCTTCAGGTGCCAACATCTTCAATGAATGATAGATACCTCCAGTAAGGTCAACACTCCCCCACCCCCTAAAGCATCCCCGTGGTTTTCCTTGACCCTTTCAAGAGGTCACCTTGCCTTGTTGCATCTGTCCCACTCAGGAGACACTCAAGGAGAGCGAGTGCTTTTTAAAAGGCAGGGTGCAAGGCTAAGCTTCTCTTGCAGTTGTAGATCTTTCATGCATGCATGGTTCCGGCCTTGAAGAGCCATGAAGGATTTTTTTTTTCTGTGTGGTCCAAACTTTCCCCCCCGATGACATGTCTGTCAATGCAACCTCAATCCTGAAGCTCTTTCAAGTGCATCTAAACATGATTCTTGGGGGGAAAGCTTACAACAATTTCAATCTAATGGTTGCCGACAAAACATGGTCCTCATTTAGATCGGATGATATCCAGTGATAGTCAAAACCCCTCGTGGCACTTCCGAAATCTTGAAAGACATCTCACCGGGCCTTGGAAACTGTTTCATTTCTTTTTTTTCAGCCGCACTTATTAACATAAAAGACTGAATGAGGACATTTATTAGATTGTGAACAATTATTCAATTATTCCTAGCTTTAGTTGGTTATTAATTTAATTATCCTTCAGAAAGCTGTAAGGAAAGCAAAATGCTTAAAATATTGCTTTATTTTAACTTCGATTTATCTTTTCTTTGTCCTGAAGGTTAAGTTTTTCAGCATAAATCTAATCACAAGAAGATTCTCCTGCTGTTTTTGGGGTGAAAATAAGTAGTTCGATGTAATTTGCCTGCCATCTTTCAAATATGATTTTAGTGAACATCGGTTACTTCACCGCGCAATTGAGACTCGAGAATCTGTGGGTAAATCTTGTCATCTGGAAAATACATAATAGAGTTCCATCTGTAGGTCCATCTGCTATCTACATCCAGGCTATGCACGACATTAGATATTATCTTCCGGATGAGGTGGATATGTTTTTGGTTTTAAAGCAAACTGATGATTTTTTGACTTACTGAATGTATTCTCTCCTTGACCAGGAGGTACGTTTTCAAACATCTCTCTTTTCTATGTGATGAGTGGTCCGGTCTCAAGTGAGCAGTAAACTCTTCATTGCTGAAAGCAGTGCACAGGACCTGCTATAAAGTCCAATGTAGCTGTGATGGCTCAACACCAGCTATTCCGCAGACTGTATGCTCAACTGAAACTGAAGGATATATAAAGTATGTTTATACACGTTTGCCCCAATGCAGTTTTAGCACTAATCACTCCCCTGAGTATCACGCCTAATTATATATAGCTTGCAACCTCAGGTGGCAAATCAGTAACACAATCCCATCCAGAATCACTACTAATTGAAAGTGGCCGAGCAAATGTGACACAGGAGGTCAGTTTTTCCACTAAAAATCCATTTAGTGGAATTTAGCCCACCATCAGACAATTGCATAATATGCAACAGAACCTCACCAGCTCAATAATGAATTCATTTACATGTTTCAATCTCTGAAGATACAATTTGGAAAACAAAGTGTATGAAATATGTTATATATTATCTATAAATGTTCTCATTGCCTGTACAGCTAACTCAAGAAGGTATACTATTATATAATTGTTTGGTTAGCCAATTTTTCAGGGTTGTATAACTCCATGATGAATGTAGTTGACACATACAATTCTTTGGCACTTGGAAAATGCAATATAGAGCAAAAAAACTTGAGGCTGGACACTGCAGAGATATCCCCCTGCTTGGAAGCAATTTAAGATGAAGAGATGCACTCTTAAATCATTGGTCTGTGGCCAGAACCAATGGAGAAATGGACTTAGCAATGATCGTCTTCCTTGTCGTGTCTCTAGAGTAATGCATCTGACTTTCTTTATGGAGTTAAAACTGTGAGATTTTCCAGTCATCAGTAAGACTGTGTGTCGTCTGCATGAGTCAGCAGGATTATTTTTTGATGCTACACGGTACAAGGATTTCCAAAGAAAGCAATGTTCATCCTCCTATAGGCATAATGGCCTCTTTATGATTTGTTGAATTGAAAGAAGGCCAAGGCGAGAGACAGCGACACATGAAGAAAAAAATAAATAACACATAAAGGATCGTGGAATGTTTTAATTACAGTAATTTGGATGAAGAATTACATGTGGCTACTGTGCTCTGGGTGAAATGTATTGTATGCGATCCATGGCGACACCATCATGAGTGACTGTGTGGGAGGACCTTTACAGCACGGAGCTGACCTCATACTGCAATCAAATGGATCCATAGGTTAATAAAAATTCATTGCCTCAGAGCAAAACAAGGGCGGCTTGCAAACCTCCAAAGCCACTTGAAAATTCCCCGCTTTATCATTATGGAAACTGTTTGGCTTTGTTTGTTGTAATAGTTGTGTCTCACAGTGTCTCACAGCCTCAATGTGTCGTGCACCACCACAGTGTCAGTGAAAAGTTTAAAACCGGTCACAGGATGTCGGACTGTGAGAAATCTGCATATGAGAGAATACATGAAAGCAAAGCGAGGCACTGTGGTTGACAAAACTACATACTGTGATAGAGATTGAGAGAATGAGGACACGAGCGAGGAAGTGGGAGAGAGGAGGGGAGAGTTCAACAGTGAGGGAGTGAGAAGGGAGGGCAGAGGGAGGGATAAAAGCAGGAGGCCCAGACAGGCTAGAACAAGAAAGCAAAAGAAAAAAAATATATCTAATTGGAATCAAGTGTCCTGACAATGTGCGTGGGTGACTGAATTCCACAAAGCGTGCTGCTTTTCCACTCGCAAAAAGTGTCAGAGTGCACGAGAGAAAAAGGAAGAAAAGAAGATAATCCCCTTGCATTTCAGTAATTTCATTTCTGGGCGGGTTAGGTAAAGACAAATGATTGAAGGGTGTGGAGGTCGACCGTAACAGCATTTTCATTCCAAACTCCTTCTCGCTAACAGGCACTGGACACTAGACCATGTGGTTGGCTTTCACGCAGAGGAAATGGTGCCCGATGATTAAGTAAAACCTTAAAATTAAATTTCCATTTCTAATCCGAAACCCTAATTGCTAATGAGAGTGAGAAGAGTGTTCCTGTGTGTGCATCTAGAAATGTGCTCCTGTGAGGAAGGATGGAAGGGGTCATAGGTCACCGAGGCAGATTAAGAGGTCAGTTACTGAGACCATTTCCTCTGATTCCCTGCTGTCTGTAGGCAATCCAAAAATTAAGAAACAGAGTTTGTGTTCTGCCAGCTAAAATAATTTAATATTTTCAGTTCATGGATGGTTGGAAGACTTGGAATGGGGGTTGACCTGCTAACAACTAGCCACCAGCTAAACCCTGACATCTGAAAGAGGGCAAACACCAGCACCTTGCATAGTAGAGGCGGAAAACACTTAATTTAAAGAATTATCTGTTAGTTCTTGTAAACTGGGACAAGGACAGTTGTCAATTGCATGGTGTTGTAGCTCTAAGTGCAGAGAAATGTACACACATTGAAGTCAAGATAAAAAAAAATTGTCAGTATGGTCATAAGTTATTCAAAGTTGAGGTACAAAGTCAAAATGATGGATCGCCTCTCTGTCCGTCGACCTTTGCTTGTCTAAGATAAAGCTTCCAGTTTGCCTCCAAGTCCTGATGTGGGACTTGGGGCCCCCGCAGACACCGAGCCTGACCGCCAGGCAGAACCACAGGATATAGCTTTACACATGACATATTGCAAAGGAAGCTGTCCATGATATGCATGTCAGTGTTTTTCTTTTTTCGCCTGGGTCTCTGTTATAACTGATGAAAATCAATCTGTGGATTTTTCCCATCACACCATACTGTACTGTTGTTCCTGCTGTGTGGGCTTCCCCTTCAGAGTCCTCTGGTGGAACACCATGGTTCTCTGGTTTAGGAGTTCAGACACAATGCTCTCTCTCTCTCCCATACGCTGTCAGTGTCTCTTGCTCTTTTTTCTCTGTTATTCTCCAAGACTAAGTTCCTTGAGAGGGATGTTTGTGTTCTACTTTGGTGGCTCACTACCCCCCCCCCCCCTCAAGTAACACATGTAATGCAGATGAGTGTGGAGACAGAAAAGTGGGTGGGACTTTGTAATATAACTGTGTGCACTCTTAAGACACCCCCTAAAGAAAAATGGATCCACCCAAGAAAACACAAATCGCAAGGTGACCGACGTCCAAAGTGTTCCAGTTCAGGTGAAGTCACCGACTAATCAAGATAAGAAGCATTTTAGCTTTAGTAACGCTTATAAACATCATGAAAATTAGCATCACTGTGTTCTATATTTACAAGATAATGTGTTAAGCGCAGTATAATGACAGCCAACTGCATTCTTTGGTTATGTCATGTGTTAATTAGTCCCACTTCTCCTGTAATTAGTGGTTAGAAGAGCAGAGGCTGTGTTAGTCTGGAGTGATGTTGGTATAGCACACATCTGTAGCCATAAAAAATCCAAACAAATATGACTCAGAGAGAGTTTTTTTCCCACATATAGGTTTTGCCCCTCCACATACAGTATATCCCACCACCTGTGATGGGGGGGTGATCAGGGACTTTTCTGAGAGTAACAGTGAAACCTGAGGTTCTCTCGATGGCGGACGTGCTATTTGAGACTCACAGGGCAAAGAGAGAGACACTTAACTCCTGTTATTGTTTTCACGATATGACCACAATCAAGGGAACACCCTTTCTTACTATGAAGTCAAAAATAGTGGCGTGAAGTGAGAGTTCTCTGCTGATAAAAATGCATTGTGTGCAGTATAGAGTTATTTGTGGCCCCTGCGGTTAGTTTGGAAAAAGCGACATGGAAATATAGACGACGAAAGAGCTCTGTGGGGCCACTTGTTCTCCAGCTGCAGACAGGAGGAGATTTTAATTTTATGATAATTTTGCTGCATTGTTCTACAAGCATGGGCCACACTGTGCTGCAGTGGCTGGCATCGTTGCCTCACAGCAAGAAGGTCACCGTTTTGAATCAAGGTTTTGATCGAAGGGCCTTCTAGTGTGCATGTTCTCCCCGGTGTGTCAGTGGGTTCTTACCGGGTAATTCCTTCCACAGATCAAAAACATGCAGATTAGGCTAATTGGACACTCTAGATTGACCGTGAGAATCTCTGTGTTTGCCCTGTGATTGACTGGCGACCTGTTCAGGGTGTATCTCGTCTTTCTCCCTATCTCAGCTGGGATTGGCTCCAGCCCCCCCTGACCCTGATGTGGAGGATAAAGTGGTCGGAATTGAATGAATGAATCAATGTTCTGTACACTGAGGCTGAGTGTAGCTCCCTTTCTTTCAAAGAATTTCAGGCCAACAACCTCATCCTGACACACCCCTACAGCGTAACCATGAACAGATTGCAGATTGATAGCTTTCTAGTCCGTCCAGGAAAGGCCATCCTTCACAGTTCATTCATGTTGTCAAAGGTCGAAAGAAAATCTTTGGAGGCTTATTGTAGGGCATATCATATTTAGAAATCTCTGATGGGGAAGACAAACATGCACTCAACAGTGCATTTAATACCTTTTAGTATAATATGCTTGTAAAATGAACAGGAACCTGAATAGAATTACTTTTCTCTCACCAGCTACCTTATTAGGCACACCTGCAGGAAGTGGGTGCAATCTTTTTTTGTTTTTAAAATGTTTCCAAGATATCATAAAGCAAACAGACCAAACAACAATGTTGCCAACTTGGTGACTTTACAGATGTTCAGTGCAGCTGACCGTGTGCGAAACAATCCCTAAACTGTGTTGTTCATTCGAGTAAAAATAGGGTCTTTAAAAATAGTTCTTGTTTTCTCTTCCCCTTATTTTTACGATTCAGTTTGACTGTTAATCTTCAACACATTTTTTCTTTTTTTCTTCAGTGTCTGTGTCTGAACCCACTGAGGACAGGATGTGTTCTGGTGATATTAAGCATCTTTTCAGGCTGACTTTAGTAAGTATGATGATGACAACGTCGACAAAGATGGGGACAGTGAATGCCGGCACAAGAGAGACATCTTCGACCTATTCACCTACACTCATTTCCGTGTGGACAGGCCCTAAATGTGGGAACATAATTGTTTGTTGCTGGTATTATGACATCCTGTTATGCAATTACATGATACTGTGTTTTTCATAGAGAGAATTCTCACTATGTTCTATGAGAATAAAACATAATTTACTTTGACTTAACCAGGTGTTTTTGTGCCTTAATCTAACCACAGGCTACACTGTGCCGAAACCCAAACACATTTACAACTAGGAAATGGTTATCATCACCCTCATTTCCTGAAAACACCAAAAGTGCCACAAGCAGTTAAAACACAATTATGTTGACATGCATGAAGACATAAAAAAAAAAGAAAACGTCCCTTATGAAATGTAACTGAGAATAGAGTTAACAAATGTGGAGAGGTAATTTTTTTTAGCACACAAGGTTACATGCTGAAATTAAGTATTTCCTGGTTTCACTGCAGTGAGGAAATACTGTCACGAACATTGTCAAAAAGAGTTTTGCAAACATGTGGATTGCTCTCCAAGTCTGAAATCTGCTGCATGTATACAGTACTGTATTATGTGCACATACTTGTCCCTCATGGAGTAAATTGAGCCTTTGGCACTAATCCTTCCCCTGAAGTATGTTTTTTCTCAATTTGTATGATGATATTTCTTCAGTATCTTGTTGAAATTCCCATATTTCAGTAACATAAAATGACTTTTTTTTGGGGGGGGATTGAATTTAAACGTGATTGGGTAATTTGCTGGATTTACAATCTATTCAAGGCATGTTAGTAAGACTCCATTATATAGTTAACATGGCATTATTGGAAATGTACAACTTAATGGCAGACAGCTTTGTGGAAGCTCATCTATATTATTATGAACACTACATGCTGTTTTAAACCCTTTAAATTTAATAAAACCTTGTTCAAAATTATTGAACTGTCACCCATCACCTCTTGTAAATGTGTTAACTAAGCTGTACTCCTTGTTCCATGGCACATAAACAAGTATAGTGTTTGTTTTCTGACCTCTGGGGACAGCTCATGGTGTCTGTTACTGTAACTAATGGCAAAGAACTTGTGCTGCTTTGCCCCTAACCCTGTCCAGATGGGACGTCTGAACGCTGGTTTGGAAAAGCTAAAAATAGTCCACAAAGTAACACTACATCTATCATTCTTGGCCCTGTGGCAGCCAGCTGAAAGGGAACAAACCACGTCACTTTTTCTCAACGACTAAGGAGATGCTGGAAGCGCTTTGACATTTACAGAGATGTTTCCTTTTCGCGGAACAACGAAAGAGATGATAAGAAAAAAAAAAACCTTTAATACAAACCATAGCTCTTTTAAAATGTCCCAATCGAGCATGCAGAACAAGCATTTTCATCAGGACAGTGCTGAGGACTAAAGCCCAATTTATACTCCTGCGTAAGGTGCTCTACGTAGGTTACGCAGAGCCCTCTGCATCGACGGAGAGCCTTTCGGAGAGTCTCTGTGTCGTCTCCGGCAGCACAAAATATTTTCTAAGTGTCCGTCACTCCGTCAAGGGACAACTAAGACGGCAAGGGCTGCGATTGGTCCTCAGGACAGGCGGAGCTAAGCTGCTCTGTGCCGGCTCACAGTGCGCACCGAGCATCCACAGAGGCGGAGCTGATCACCGCTGACAACGTCGCTGCCAAACTATAAATATGTCATATCTTAAAGGTACAATGTGTAGTATTTATGGGTTTATATAACCCAAAATCCACTTTTTTATACATATTATGTGCTCCTGCATTGTCTAGTCGCTGTATAATAGTTTTTGTTTCATTTTCGTAGTGTTTCAAAAAGTCATGTAAAATAACATGACCGCGGTTGCCTAGCCACTGTTAGCAGCGAGACGCCATGTTTCTACCGGAGCCTGTAAGGACAAACGCGAGAGAACAAAACAAGCATCTCTTTACTTGTAGCGGAAGTCCCGCCTCCTCTCTCTCCGCTTCGTCTGCTACGGCCGCGGTAGCTCGCCCTCTCCCTCGCCTCACGAACCTCATCTGCTGACACGGAGAAAGACGACGAGGACGACATTTGACCAGCTGCGGATACCGTAGCGCTCAGGGAAGGGAGGGGGTGAGCAGAGCAGCAGTTCTTTGTTGTAAATTTCAGCCTCTCCTCTAGATGGCACTATAAACTACTTATTTCCCCTTTAATACACACAGCACATGTTTAGACTCTAAATGGCTAATTTCTCGCCTCAAATTATCTTAATACTGCGTTCCGTGACACAGAAAAGTGAGAAACAGCCACCGTTTTCATGTTATTTAGCTGCAACAACAACAACAGTCTTTCTCTCTCAGACGCCATTGCTCACTGTAGCCAGAAGCACAACAACCTTGCGTTGCGACCCCTACTGATCAGGCGGGAAATTGCAGCGCGTATCCATCACCACGACGGTGAAGTATGAAGGCTCGAGGGGTCTCCGTGGTTACACAGTCGGATAACGCATTACGCAGTCGGAGAAGTATAATGTGGCCATGACTCATTAAATCTAACATGGAGCTGGGATTATTCTCTTCTGCTATAAATACTGTCATGATATTCTATAACAGAAAGAGAATCAGTACCAATTTTGTCCCCGCACCTGGGACTTGCACAGGTGTTTCACAGAGGCTCCGTCTTTGCATACATGTTAAGGTGATATGTGCCTCGAGCCCATAACTATGTTACTTTCGACAGCATGCATGTTGTGACATATTTTATAGTTCATGGCTTCTACATGCAAAACTGCTGCAACAGGTGTGTATGCATGCATAATGTGTTATCTCGCAAGACAGAGAAGGGGAGGAGAAAGGAGAGCAAGAAAATGGAAGTGAGGGAGGAAAAGCCAGAGTCAGATCAAGCTCAACACGGTTCACCACAGATGGTTATTGTTTAGAATTCCAGGGTCATGATCTCACACTGTGCTCTCCCTCTATCTCACAGACCCTGTAGGCTATGAATTAATCAAACGAAACACTAGCCTTGATATTGTAAGTACTCGCCTATCAGATTACCTACTACAGTGCCTGTCAAGAGAAATCAGATTACCTCAGCAATAGGCAGAGGCACTTGTGATTATAGCTGTAGCCAGCAGTGCTTTAGAGAAGAACGCCAGCACCGCCGAAAAGTTCAGGAACTAATCTTTTATACCTCGAAGGACATCTGCAAGCACCTCACCTCGATTCTGTGTGATAGAGGTAGACTTCCTTTCTCTCCCTTTCTAGTGTGTTTACTTTGCTGTTAACCACAGGGGATATCCTGTCGGCACACACTCTCTTTCTTCTTTCACTGTCTCCTTAGCCAATCACAGCCATGGATGCATGGGGGATGTAAGTCGAAGAAGCGCCCGATAGATAATGCTCCAAAAAAGCCTCTTTGTTTGCACAAGGCGACTAGCAAAAAAGCCTTTGATGGAAAGAAGTGTCCAGCCTGTTACCAGCGCCTCACACCTCCCATTATTTTAGCCTCCTTCTCCCTGCGTGTGAACTCCATGCACAGCGACAAAGGACTGAAGCATTTAACTGTTGTCAGTCAGCAAAAACATCGTTGCTGAAGAGGACATAGAGGAGCTGTCTTGGCTGACTGCTGGCAAACGAGCCACAGAGGCCCCATTACTTTCTCTGCTTGTCAGGAAGGAGTTAACCCCAGGGGGGAGGCCAAACATTAGGCTCAATGGTAACTGAGTGTGTAATTAATGCCGCAATGTGTCCAGTCCCCAGGACCTTCTCAACCTTGGAACCCTTTCTCAGAGTCTGGAGAAGAGGGAGAGGTCAGCGTTAGGCGAGGGGGGCATCCGGGCCCCCCTTATGCCACAGCATCTGTCCAGAGAGGGGATATAGTCTCCGCTGGGGCCTCAGGCAAATGACCCTTGTCAGCCATGAAGTTATGGGAGACAACAGATTGGTCTCCGATGACGGATGTGTGGAAGGAGAGGGCATTTCATAGTCCCATGATTTACATTGACTTTTTTTCCCCCTCAAAACTATTGATGTTTGTGCCTAAAGAGGATTTAATAGCTTGACCACAGCACAACTGAACCAATTAGGTCACTTTGGTTATTATTTGCCTAGTAGCTTCTGAAACAATTTGCAGAATCCAGCTTGTGTATTTATTATGCCAGTGTTTAATGAGCTCAGCTCTGATTCGAGAAGCTATTTAAAGAACAGGAATCATTTTAAGAGGCACCATTTACAGTCTGAAAATGGATCCACACAAATATTTTTAGTAGAAATTACTTTGGCTCTATCTCCCTGGACTGCTAAATATAGTCAATACCTTATAATGTTATCACAACACATGACTACATCACAGTAACATCATTTTTCTTGGTTGTAAGGGTCTGTTTCTGCAGTGTGCATCAATTAACATCACAAATTTCTTTAGTATTGTCTGACTTGGACGTTTTAATGGAGTAGATGAGTTTGGACACGTTTAAGTTATGGCCTGGAAGGGACAGGTCATGTCCTGTCCGTTTACATCAAAGAAGGTCCAAAGGTCTTTGGTTAAATTAGATGGTTCTTGGTTTAACTATCTTGTAGATTAATATATTCGGAGCTAAGACAGATTTTGTCATGGCTCATATATTGTTTGGGACTACACTCTGATTAATAAACATTCATTTGAGCTAAAATCCCACACCTTAGGGAAGGAAAGCTGTTCCCTGCAAGAGAATTTCTGAGCTGTATAAATAAATACAGAAATATGTTTACTGAATAATACTTGATCTGGGAAATGCTGCTGTCGGCCATGTCCTTCTGCTTGCTGCAGATGCTGGTAACTGATAATTTAGAGCATTTTTGCCCCAACCAAGTTCAGTCAGCCAGTAAACAATGGTGTAATTGGTCGCTTCTTCAGAGTTTGAAGTAAACAAATAACACGCTTTAGTAAGAGACTTGAGCCAGAAAGGAAACTGGCATCGGCACCCACAACCTCCACTCTTGTAGTCAAATGGCCTCCTATGTAGCTTTTCCCCACCAGGAATCTTGATGAGCAAAAGCCATCTAACTCTCTTGTCAATGGTGGTGAGAGCCACTGCACCACATGTGAGCATTCCTGGGGCACCACGACCTCACCACAAGATCATATTTATCGTGTGTGGTTGAAACACTACAGAGGAGCCCATAGCCAACACATAGCTGGAAGAACACACACACACTCACTGTATGGCCTTATTCTGCAATGTCTGTCCAACTTCTCCTTTCTACAATATAGACACCATTGGCAATATCGTCAGTGTCATTAGTCCGACCCCTGTAAAATAAATTGTGAAAGATGTCATGCAGCTATTAAGTCCTGATACAAGCAGCCTCCCATCAAGATCAGTGTACTGGAACTCTCTTAAATGCTGACCTACCAGGCTGGTACAGGGTAATTACTGCTCTTCTAAGTCTTGTATTTTAATTAACCCAAAGCTAATGGAGTTTAATCACTAACACTGAAAAAGTTCCCTCTCTTTACAATGCATGGAGTGTGTAATATAGGAGATGTAACGACTCTGAGATAGGTTGTCTCTGACACACAGGCCATTAGCAGCCAGTAAGAAGTGCAGGGAGTCCTTCCTCTGCACCCTTTGATTGTGGACTGTCTTAGTAGTTTTAGTGGAGCTCGGCTATTATCATCCTCCAAGGTAACATGCAACTGTGCTTTTATGTCTTCCATGAACTTTGGACCCAGCTGGATGTGTTTAGAACTGTTATAATGTAACAGAGGTTCAAAAGATTTCACTACCTCCCATTTAGCTCTCCTGCTGACACTGTTGGGCCACTTTAGTATGCTTCCACACAGGGTCTGGATCTCATCATGGCCATATGAGGGAAGGGAGTAAGGTGGGTAGGTTGACAGGGGGGCTGGCGTTACAGGGAGAATCAATGTGATAAAGTACGGATCCATTAGCTGCAGTGGTGCTGAAGCCTGACAGATAGAACTGGTTTGCGGTTTGATTAGCACAAGCCGAGAGGGCACCATTACATGAAGGACATTATGATAATTGCTCTCAAATGGGGCACAGTCCTTTGCTTTGGCTGCATTTTAGTAGCCTACTCCTGCTTTTTGGGGTGTGATATTTGACCGCAGCAACATTTGGAGTTGTTTGACAGGAAAGCAATATCGGAAAAAACATATATTTGAGTGTTTCAAGATACCACACGGCCCCTGACTCTACCGCACCAGTGTGTCAGCCCAGGCATGAGTACAGAGTATTTTCCTAGGCCATGGCGTCACTTTCCCCTGGCCTCTATAGAGAGTGTGGTGGGACGCTGTAAAACTTTACTGATGGGAGCAGTGCGACATGGGAGTGTCTCACCTCCATTAAAGTCCTTGCCAGGGTGCTGTGGCATTTAAAATAATACATAAAAAACGGTAAGGAACCCCTACTGTTGAGTTCGCTGCTCTGAGGGGTAATGATGGGGGGGGGATGTAAGGAGAATAACAGAGAGGGAAGGGTAAGTGAAGGTATTGCTGGTCAAATACCAAACTAAATGGCTGTCAAAAAATACTTTAAAGTAACCACTAATACCCACCAGCCCTCTGTAGTTGCACAGAGCCTCAGGCCAAGCCTCTGTCCCTTGAGAGGACAGGGCCACCAATACAGTCTTCATAACCAGGGTGTTTTTCTTACTCTTGTTTTACTAGCAAGGGGTTAAGTCACCAACATCTGGAGGCTCATGCTGCAGCAGAGGTAAGGTCAGCGCAGGAGCAGGCTTTTTTTTTTTTTTTTATACTTTCAATAATTTGCTGCACCAAAAAGTAATATTGGAACGGGTGAGGGCAGCTTACACAATGTAAATTCCAGTCAGGTGTGACATTAATAGGGCATATTCTGTTCTTGGCAGTGTGAGTTGGGGTCTGTTGCTGGAAGAGTGAAGAGTGTGCGTTGGGATGCCATGAAATTATCTGCTGCCAGGAACGGGAGAATTGGGAGAAAGTGGCAGCAATCTTTTTAGCACCAGAGTAGGCTGACATCACCGGAGCTGATACAATCAAAGTTCTGGTTGCAAACGAGTCCAGACCGGAGGGGCTGAGCTATGTCAGCCTCCTGAGGTAATGCTCGATGCAGTGAGTCCTGCTTGCTCTGCAGCAGGAGGATTTGGAGGGATTTGGGGTGGGCCTTTTACTGTGGCGTCCCTCCAGTGTCTAGATGGACAGAGCTGGTGAAGTGAGATTGATCTACAGTTGGAGTTGAGCCATGTGAGCCTGACAGTGAGCAGAATGAACAATGAAGACAAACGAGAGCAACAAAGGCCCCTGCACTGAGAGACAGAAAGCGGACAGGACAAGAGCTCGAGCATAGTGTGTTTACCCAGGTGTGTGTTGTAGCTTGCCAGCTGCTGTGGAACAATTCTTAAAGCTTAGCTGTATGTACAAACCTGTGCAAGTGTGTGTCCTTTGCAAAAATAGCTTATTATTTTCTGAGAGTAAATCAAGGTTGGGCTCTCCCTAAACACATACCTTTCTTAAAACACCCACATACACATACATACACAGTGTTTCTTTAACATGGATGATTTCGAGGTATATATTACAAACTGAGTTCCAGGAAGTTTGGTCAAACAAAACTTTTGCATGGCTTGCTTTTAAGGTATTCACAGGGGTGACACAACTGAATAACAGACATTTTCATTATCTGTTAAACAAACGAAATGTAAATGTACACTAAACACGTATTAAAACTTAAAGCTGTTCTGTGAGTTAAACAGGAAGAAAACCGTAGAGATGGTTTTGCAGAAAGCTTTCTGGCTCGCCTCCTTGGTGTATATTTGTAACACTGTGGATTTGTATTCCCATCTCCAATGTTCACTCTGCAAGAGAGAAGTTTTGCAACAGCTATTGGCAAAAGAGTCTGACGACAGGCTCTTTTTTTTTCACTTCAGTGTATGAATGCATTAGTATGGCATTCAGGCCAGTAAAAAAGTAAATCCTCTTAAATTGCACAGTATGTGCACATGCACATTGGTGAACTTATAGATGTGTGTTTGCAGATGGAGACAAAGTCAATCGCATCAATTCAATGGGGTATTTCCAGCAAGCCCACTGCTTCTAATTACAATAGACCTTGCAGTCATCGTCTATGTTTTCTTTCTTTCATTTGTCTGCCATCAACTTCATATGGTTGTAGTTTGCATTAATTCATATGTGGCCCACATTTGTGTTTGTAGCCTCAGTAGTTTAATCTCAGCCCAATCACAACAGAAAGGTATGTTCCGGATGCTTGTAAGAGTGATCCCATCCCTGCCTCCAGATATAGAAGACCAGATACAATAAAACACACATGCCTATGCAATAAATAGCATTTCATATGAACATGTGAAAGGAAATGTACATGGGATGCCGTGTTCTCCTTTCTCATTCTGATCCTGTGTCTGGATGTGAGAGAAAACAATGTTCAGAATGTTTTCTTTAGCAGGGGGTTATGAAAGCTACACACATGAAAGGAGGTTGTACACGCAAAGGAACCTCCAAATTAAAAACAAATTGAGTGCAAGCCATTTATTCTGCAAAAATGTTGTGTTTTTAAAGCAGTGTAAAGTAGTATGTGTATGTGAGTCTGCATCTATGCACACATTTCTGCTGGTATGTTCCATTATTCTATGTACTGTCAATGTACCTCTACCACAGGGACTGTTATCCTGTAAATGTATCATGACAAATGACAAATCCTCAAATCTGCTTGAGTAAAGCCCATTTTTTTTACTTCTCTGTTAAGAAAGTGGAAGCCGTTGCAGTGAAGGCCAAACTGGAATGAATCCTTTGGCCCAAAATCAAATTTGACAATGAAAATGAAAAAGCAATATCTGAGTGATCGGCAGGAGAAGAGGAAATAGGCCAATTGTGTTGCTCTTGTAAGGAGATCCAATCGGGGGCAATAACGAAAGTTACTGGTGTGGTGTGTGTGGTGCCACATGCTCTAAATGTGACAAATTGGCTCCTGTACATGGTGTGGTTTTCCACAGAGCTGATCTGACTTGACATGTGAGGGGGGTATTCCTCCTTTGGCAGGCACCGTGGAAGATAATGGCAGAAATTTTACATCAACACACTGCCATGCCAACTGCTCAGTGGATGAGACACACCGTGATGCAAAGCTTTAGTTCACTTCTAATCAACGGCTGTCATACACGGGCAGTGGTTCTATTTTAAGGAGCACAGAATATGCTAAAGATTAAAGAAACATTATGATATACGTCATGAGTTTGTCTTCTACTAAAACATGTATATGAAAATGTATGATTGTTCTCCCATGACACTGTCTGCATATTCAATTATCTCACGTGTGGTCCAACGTGAAAAAGCAACAAGAGACGCGGAAGACCTCACATTCAGCTGACTAACCCAAGATCCATGTTCTTCGGGGGAGGATTTCTGAGTGATTCACTATTTCAGGCAGACAGTGAAGTATCCATATCAGAAACATGAAAGTCATATTAGATACAGTGGTGAATGTACGTATTTTTGAAGTGTGAGACTGACACACTCATTGTCAATCACCATATCTTTAAAAATTAATTTCAAAGTCTGATCGTCCCTGTTTGATTTGAACAAATACAAATAAAACACAAATGAGAAGTACAACTTCAACCTTATGTCATGTACATTACACAACAACGTCCATTTCAAAGTGTCTGCATCTACTAAAAAGTCCTTGTCAGACAAGAAAAACTAAGCAGAAAAAGCCTGTGCTTCAGTTGCCTTTGTGTACAGTGAGTGCACCACTGTAACACTGGTAAACAGAATCAGTCTCGGAGACAGTTTATTCAAGGTTTTGTTCCAACCCAGAAAAACTATGCAAGATGATTATTCTATTTACTTAACCACATTAATCATCCCAAAGCCTTTGTTGGATTTAGTCTCCTGGAAACTATCTGTCCATCAGCATTTTGCTTCCCTTGCAAGCCAGACTGCTGAATAGTGTTGTTCGAGTTGATGTTTGAACAAAAATATCCCTTAAATTCTGTGGCAAGTTGTTGAATAGGTATCCCGGTTTTTCAGCATGTAAAAATCAAAAAGCAAAACGCTGTTCACTGAATGCCTTTCTCTTTGGGTATTATTTTGAATTGTCAGGTGTGGGTGGGCTTGGCTGCTCTTCAGCCTATTAGCTTTAAGCCATTGACTCTCATCTTGCCAGTTTATAAGTCACAGCCAGCCAAGAGAAGGTGGTGGTCTAGATTTCCAGAAATCAAAGCAGATTGTTGTAAATCGTGATCATCACTTCCTTTCTGTGTCCAAGGAAAGCATTTTAGAGGTGGTGGGGGATTATTCTACCAGACGCTGGTGTAATGTAGTATGTTTGGCTTTACCTATTCATCTGGAACACATTACAAAACACAAAGTACACAGTGTCATGGCAACATGGGCAACATAGTCCCAGAACCGCTGCCAGATCATGGAGGTTGACGTTCAAAGAAAACAAGGTTGATGTCACTCACAAGTGTCGAGAGGAGACATCAGGTAGATTTTATATTAGGGAGAAGATCAACACTTGTGCACTGTGGCATCGTCTATAAGATCATACAGTGGATGCATGCCAGTGCTGCACAGTTGCATATAGTGACCAAGCACTCTGTCAGCTCAGCTTTGGTGAGCAGACTCCCTGCTGGGTGCAGTTGGGAAGGGGCCACTCTGTGGTTATTCAGTGGGCAGTGATTTGGCCCCAAGAGGGCCCCACCAGTGAGCTCACTTCCCCTCATCTTCACACTCACATGCACGGCCGCTCCCCAATTATGAGTCAGCCTATGGAGAGTGAGAGAGAGCGAGCGAGCGAGAGACAGGAAGTCGTTTTACCCGCATCGGGCCCATCTCCAGTCTCACCGCCTGCCAACTCTGAGTAGGGTGATTACACACTGAAACTGATTAAAACAAAACAACTTAGCCTTGTAGCCTTATACCGTGATCCTCCTCCACACAAACACACAGTACACGTGAACTGTGACACCCTCTCTCTCTCACACACACACACAAAAGAGACAGGAGAAACAGGATGTTGGCAGGATCCTGAACGTGATCTTTTTCGACTCTAATGGCATCCTGATGGAGCACAGGTGCCTCCTGGGAGTTGCAGCGATTGTGTTGAATACATGAAATGAATCAGGGTTTGCTTCCCCGGTTTAATCATTTAATGATTATTATGTCTTGAGGAATTTCCTCATGCTTATGCATCGGTCCAGCTCAGGAGCCTCGGTCTGGTTTCTTACAGACAGAGTTAAAAGACTTGATAATAAAGCGATGAGAAAGCAGGTCTCAGCCGTGGCAGCCACATAAACTGCTCCTGACTTTTAAGGGATTTTCCTTGAGACATAGGATGCAGGTGCTCTCCCGAGATCAAAGAGCCGAGTAAAACCGACTTAGTTTGAGAATTCCGAGAGAGATAATTAATTCAGGCAGTCGCACTGTAAAAATGTCCTGTAGTTTGGTTGAGAACCGACGGCTAATGATGTTGTATACCTCCACTGCAGTTAAACATGATGATGAATTTTCTTTCACTTTAGTGTGTGGGGGGGAAGAATCCACGGAAGAATCTGTTTGTCACGTGTGTTAAATTGCATGCTAATTCTGGGGGGTCATATCTGATGTCTTGTTGTCTGAAATGTTCCTTTAAAAAAAAAAAACAGGGCATCCTGGCACACATGACTTTAATTAAAGACTATGTGGTACTTAGAGAATGCATTAATATACTGGAGTTCCTATCACAACCATATGTTCAAGGCTTGGGGAGTTTGCATTTTTAGACAATGAAATGAATAAACTCAGTCAACACAAAAATGCCACATCGTGTCTCCTGTGACCCTGTCACACCAAGCACAGAATGTTTTGTTTTTAAACTGGCATTTTAGCTCACACTCGCTAATCATCACATCCACCAAATATGTCAGTCCAACCCAAATCAGTGAACCAGCGAGAGCGAGGAGGCCATTCTGCAAACAAATAGGGCTTTCAGTGCCGAGCCCCACCATTTCTATGGGAACTGTGCGTTTTTGCTTCACAAATCAAACACAATAAAGCACGATGAAGTGGGTTAATGCAAATGTACAGCACTGCAGTGGACCAGAGAGCATCAGAATATCAGAGGGTAAATAGTAAACACACTAAAAATCAAACTGTGCCTAGTAATACATGCCTAGATTTCTAAGCAGTTGCATGTATGATGTAATAAAGGTTTCCAGACCATCTCAAAAAGCTATAACCAATGCTGCATCTAAAAGGAAATGAATCATGGATGCTTGATATTCGGCTGGATTAGTGGATCAGCACACATTTAATTTGACCAGGAAACACTGAACAATATTGTCTTCCTTCATTTTAACATCCTTATGTTTGCTTTTCACATTCCAACAAGCTACTCATTCACAAACTTTTTCCTTAAAATAGTCCGAATGGTGGCCATCATCCTTTGCGAACAAATAATCTTTTATCCTTTTCACGGGAACGCGAAGCAGCTTTTTTTTTAACTCGGGTGGACTCATCCTCTTGATGTGTTTATTCCAAGCACTTGGAGTTGGCTTCTGTGCGTGCAATTTTTTTGCGTGAGCGTCTGTCAAAGTGGTCATAAATAAATAATATTTATTCATCTGAGAGAACAGTTTTTCCTCTGGGAGGCTTCCAGTAGGAGATGAATGCACAAACTCACAAAGGACTGGCATGTACAAACACAGATATGAGCAAATACACACACACACACATATACTTTTATTTCACCTATGTGATCTCCACCCAACAGAGCGCTGGCATATTTCACTCAGTGTACTCTTAGATGTAAATACACCCTTCTTCCCATATCTGTATAGTTGCGATAGTGATGCTGGACCAATTCCAAACACTCCTTCAACAATGCTTGCTATTACACTACTATAGAGCACAGCTGAAGACTTGACTGAATGACAGACATGAATGAGATCAGTCCCTATGGATGACATGCACCCAGTCATTATGGGGCGGAACGATCTGAGCTCTGCCTTTGTTCCCTTGTCATGGCGTTTTAACGCTGAAATACTCGCGCCTTTGAGTTGTGACTTCTTATTGAGGCCTGCTCACTTCAGACACCACCCAATGCCGTATCATGTCAACATACCACATCTAATGGTCACCTCAGGGATGAGTGGATTTTCTGCCTGGTTTGGCCCCAATGCAGCCTCCTGTAACTGCTTGTATCCCCGCTGAGTGAATGTTTCACAGACATCCTCACAGAGAGTTGACACAGGACGACAGGGTTCATACCACAACACAACACTTTTTTCTTTTCTTTTTTTTTTTTTTTTTTTACAGATGAGGGCAAAGTAGAGGTGAAGCACTGCCCGCGAAGAATAGAGGTAAATATGGGACACAAAGCAACAACTTTAGCTGTGCACATACTGCGATGAGACGGAGAAGAAGCTCACGGGATCATTACCTGCGAGGATTGGACTTCTTGTTTTGACACGCAGAACACATTATTCCAGAGAAGGAGACGCGAGAGGAGTAGAAAGGTGTGGAATGAAAAAAGCATTCACCCGAATGTACAAAACAACATGATGACGATGATTGTTCGATCAAAGACGAGGTGAAAAATTAGCTCCGCTTAAAATGAGGAAATACCGTTTACAAAGCATATGTTTATCTCTCCCGTGAAGATATTCTTCGAAAGACACTGCATTGTGTCTTAGTAAAGCCTGATTTATTCTCCATCGCTCAACACTTCGATTATTGTCGTTGACAACGCTTAATGAGTCATGCATCGTTTTCAATTCGTGCTCGAGCAAAAGATTTAAGTGGTCTCTGTGTAACCATACACCTCCAGCTGGCTCTTTCTGTTAACAGTTTATGTTGAATCAACCTGACTGCCGCTGTTAAGCCTCTTTATTTATCTGTGCTGCTTAATAGATGGATTTGATAAATATGATTTATTTGTGGAGGAAGGGATTTTGAATTGCCTTTTTACTGAGAGGAGAAAGGGTTTGCTTGTGTGATGTGACAGAGTGTAAATCAAGCCCCAAATCTGTGTGTCTTGTACACATGTAATTGTTGATTCAATATTTGTGTATGGGTGGGCGTTAGGCACTGATGTCACAAGTCACATTGCTTGCAAATTCGTATGTGGTGAATAAAGTTGATGGTGACTTTTTCTTTTTAATCTAATGAAGGGCAATATTTTGTTACTCAATTGCCGTAATCCAGTTACGTTAACTACAACTACAAATCCAGAACAGAGGACGCCTCACGGCGCTGAGTACTGGTGGCCTCCAAACGCGATGTAATGACAAACACTCAAGCATGTTCCTCGGTTGTGAAACACAGATCATGAGGATGCAGAGTCCAAGCCTAATAGCTAAAGAGACTGGCTTGGCTGCAGCCACTAATTTGTAGTACAGTGGTCATTATGGAGAGACAGCAGCCAGCTGTGGTGTACTGCTGCTTATCTGGAGGAAATGAGAGGTAACATGGGTGTAATGTGGCTCAATGCGCGCATATTTGTCTCCATATCCAGAATGTCTTTTAACTCTCCCTCTCTCTCCTTTCTCCTTCTGTCAAATAAATCCTTTGTGGCTGTTTTGAAAAATCCCTCCACCCTTTTCCCTGCCAAACATTCTTTCTTTCTTTCTCCCTCTCTTTCTCCTAATCCTCATTAAACTCACGAAGAAGAAAGTGTGTTCATGTGAGCCCAGGGGCCTCCTGGCTCAGTTGTGGGTAAAGGGAACTGTAACGGCTAATGGAGGGAGGTCTCACCCAGGGAGAGAAACACACACATACACACACGTGTTTGCCCAGCATTCAAAGTGAGGATCCTCATAGACATAATGCATTCTCTACGCTAACCTTAACCATCACAACCAAATTCCTAACGCTAACCCTTACCCTAACCTAAACCCAAGTTTTAACCCCGAAAAAGCCCATTAAAGATGTGAGGACCAGACCATAATGTCCTCATTTCACATGTTTTTGGTCCTCACAAAGCTACAAATGCAAGAACACGCGTACATCACAGAGTGGCAATCATTGTCGGGTGATGTCAATGGCGTCCGATGAAACATAACATGTCAGCGGGACGCCGTGGTGGCTCAGGTGATGGAGAGGAGAAGGGGAGAGGAATAGCCCCAAGGATACGTGGCGCTTGTCTGGCCTGTTTCCCGGCCTCCCGTGTTGGAGCTTGAAAAGGAGCAGGTCGTTTACACCCCAATGAAAAAAGCCACCATAGCCACAGCAGCACCTGGATGTTATTTGGGCTAATGGACCTGGGGCTTACTCAATAGTAATCAACTTGGGGGGGCTTGTCGCTTTGTTTCATGCAACATCTTTCTCCAGCACTCTTTTTTTTTTGTTTTGCACAACTTTTTTTTCCCTCCTTCTACCTGCTCCCACTGGCTCCCTCCCTGTCCTTATCGCTCCCCACAGTCTCCTTTTCTCCCTCTCGTGTGTTTATTTTATTTTGTGGGGAGCTGTGTTATGACAAAGCCTTCACTCCCCGGATGTATGCAGTCAGTGCTTGTGTCATGGCCTTATGAGGTATGGGGGCCCTCGCAGCTTTGCCAGCCCCACCCCGACTGCCCTTCCCAGGCAGAGCGCCGGGAGGAGGAGGGGCTGGGCAAGGGTGGAGAGGGTGATACCTCTATAGACACCCTAGGTCTTGTCATGCCCGATGCTGATGGAAACGCAAAGACACACACGAATATATGCACAAATTCACACAAAAATGTTGTATTTCTTTCTTCATTGTTCTCATAGACAGTTTAAAATGCTGACATGAGACTTCCTGGCTCAGTCCATTTTCCTCTTGCTGCTATTACCTCATTCACGCAGGCTTCAGTTTGGTTCAGGACTGTTTACCATCCATCACTAAGTCCCAGGGGGCTACAAACTCATGTAAGGCTCAAAAGCCACATAGCACAGTGGATGTAGCAGACTCATTTATTCTGGCTCTTTTCATTCAAATCACTAGAGATATTTCTGAGCAAGAATGTTCGCCTTTGCCACGGAGTGTTTTCTATTACAGGGGTTCACTTTCAATGTCCATTTCTTTGATCTTTCCTAATAAAAAATGACAAACACATTTCTCTGTGTACCATGAAATGCATGCCATTTGTCACATCATGTAAGAGTCTCTCACCCTGAGACACAAAGAGTAAAGGCGAGGGGGATTTTTGGTCTTCGCACACAACAGCTCATAAATTGATTTGAATGGAAAGTTGTAGTGAAAATAATGGCAAAATAAATTGGGCAGTAAAAATATTTTGTTTCTCAAATCCTTCTCATTTTATTGGTCAGACAACCGCTTGATCTCAAAAACCAAAGATGCCACCCAAGACATACCACATAATGTATAAAATGTAGAGAGCAGTGTAAGAGGAACACATCATATAAGTAACATATAAGTCGACAAATCTGTTTCTGTCAGTCTCATCTCCTCTCCCCTTTCTAACAACATAAAAAATGCTTTTAGCTAAATGTTACATTTCATCATTTTTCCATTCTTTAATTTTCACCACAAAGCCTGACATGTTTTAAGAGGTGCAACCTAATATTGCCTGAACTCCAGGACCTACCACAAAGATCTCTGGGTAAATGGGAGGGAAGGAAGTGCACAGACAGGAGGATGGGCGTGGATGGAAAAGTGCGCAGTAACTTGGCTGCAGCACACCCTTAAGTAACAACACATGGCAGTGGAGGAATTCCTCATTCGCCGACGGACACTCTGCAAGAGCAAGGATGGGAAACGCTGTCCAGTCTGCTCGCACAAAGTGACCAGGCGGTTCCAAAAGGGAAGCTGATAAGGCTCTGCCATACCTAATTCCTTTCCATGTTCTCATCCTGAGTAGGCATCACAATGGGCATGATTCATGGGGGTAATTCCACCAGCTACTGACTTGGCTCCTGCCTGCATTTGGGAAGAATGTGACCTCACAATACGCCTCTTTCAGGCCCATCCCTGTCTGACTTCGACCAGCCTCTCCTTGAAGCCATCCTCTGTTAAAGACTGCAGAGTGAGACAAGGGAATGCACAAGCAATCTTGCAAACTTACTCCTCCTTCCCCATCTTTTCTCTCCTAACATCACTCTCCCTAATAGCCTAATAACTAAATGATGTGGAGGGGGGGAGGTTAAAACAATGAAACTGAAAGTCAACCACTGATCACAAAGATAACCCTTGATTGCGTACCGGAGGTTGGAGGTGTGATGCCTGTTTTATCCTCCCATAAATTACACAGCAACTACCATAGCAACCACCGCAAATCAAAGCCCAAGTGATAATCTGAACAAAAACATGTGACGCAAAAGACCTTTGTAACGTGAGAACCTCTCTATTCAGTGCTTAAACAAACAATCATCGTGGGTAATTATTTAGCTGTATTAACCATTCGAAGCTCACTTAATTCCCATTTACATTCCATCTGTCACAGACACAAAGGCCGTTGTCTTTATCTGCAGTCAGCGCTGAAACATTAATTACACTGCGGATTTGCTCTGGCAAAAGCAAGCACATGATAATTGGATCATGTGGCATATAACTGCAACCACGACAAGCAAGTTAAGAAAACACAAACGCCTTCAAAATGATAAGGATATAATTGTATTTTCCATAGGCGAGATCAGTGCATTCTTCACCTCAAATAAGATAATTTGTGCGGCCAAAAAACATGAAACACATTTGAACACTTTAAACGCCTTAAGGGTGAATTTGAGGCGATCACAAATCGACTGAATTCATAATAAAAAAAGCGGTGTAAGTGGTCATATAGTCAGATTACAAATGGCTCCACAACTTTAAATAAAAAGTTCAAAGTAAATGGAATAATGCCTCAGTAGTCCAATAAATATATTTTTTTATACTTAAAAACTTCACCTCCACTTAATTTGAAATTCAAACGCTGAACACACATGATCATCAATGCATTTGGCCCAACTGGCAGCGCGCGCACGCACGCACACACACACACACTCACACACTCTCACACCACACACATAAAAAGGGCGTCGACACATACGCTTTTCATAAGCAGAGGTGGTTTTGTCATGTCACCCTCTTTAACATTATCCTGCAGTCTGCCTCCAAGGAGGAGAAAATATGGCGTGATGTCACTGCTGGCATGGCCCAACGGTGTCTGAAAACTTTTTTCATGCGCCGCCCCAATGAATGAGAGGCAGACATTACTCAGAATAAGAGTGGAGACTATCTGTTCTCCCCTGTTAAAGCTGGTATTTGTTAGCATGGACTGCCGCCAGAGGCCCGGGCCACTGTCTGTTGACTGCACATCAACACAATGCAGGATCAGATCACTCCCACAAAAACATCCTCAGTTTTGCTGTGCCAGTCACAAGTCCTTCCTGTCACTCACGCCCGGCAGGGTCACTCTGCTCCACAAGCACGACGACTTGCACCGGCAAAGCGGCCTGGCAGCACCGTCTGAAAAACCACCAAGTGGCGTTAGTCATAATAGAGCTTCATCTGGCCATCAATCTTCACGGCCTCCCCCCTGTGAGCAGCATCTTGTGTTGCATTTAAAAGCTTTGGCACTGCTCTCTGTACCAGGCCTGTGATAAATTGATTACTCTATGAAGCCTGTGTAGAGACTGACTCGAGATCCCAATCCATGCTTGCTGTTTGTCACTGTACATTAGTGAATGGGGGAGAATTCCTGAACGCTGACTCATGAACTCCTTGGGCAGGCACCTTTGAAATGCAATTTAGTCGGCCACACTGAACCAGAAACATGGACATTTTTGAAACATTGAAAAAAAACAAAAGCCAGACGAATTTGGACAAACGTGTCAACTGTGAAATAGACTGTTAATGAGACATTAATGTTATGGATTTTGGGCAACGCATCAAATGCACAGCCGCCCTGCTTTTCATCACCAGAAAAAACAAAGAAGAATAAATGCTTACTCGAGTCTTGCTCATTTCTCTCGTTTCCGAAATCGTTTTTCTTCCAACTATTGTTCCCCTGGGGAAGTAATTTTCTTATTTGACAAAAAATGCTTCCAAGTCAACACAAAAAATATTGTGGCAACATTACAGTTCATAACTGCAGAGTTTTCCAGAAACTTTAAAGTGATGTAAACAATCATATGAAACCTGTATTTTTAGGATTTCAGTCCATGGATATTTGAAAATATATCAACATATCGCTGTAATCTGAGTTTGCCTTTCCATGCATGCCTTCGAATCTAGATCAGATATCATTATCTCACCGGTCTTTTTTAGCTGTATCAACATTCCTAATCCACCTGACAGCTCTATTGAATTGTAAAGTGAAATAAGAGAATTTGAGAGTGCCTTTTCCCCTATCATGAGAAAACACACTGATCCTGTGTAGGACAGAGTTGACGCTCAGCTAAATGCATTCAGCGTTTCTATATTTGTGCGATGTCTAGACATAAAAACATTTTACTAGAGACCAAAAGCCACAGATGGGCTCTGAAAGTGTGGACTGAACTTGGATTGGCCGGTAAATACTATACTACGTATATATGGGATAAAGTGCAAGTGTGTGCGGTTGGTTTCCTGCCAAGCACCTTGCAGTGTGCGTATTTTAATTCCAGAGATAAAATATAAACGACAAAAAGTCATGTGCGCGCTCCTTGCAATGTCTTTTTGCTGGGGAAAAGATTGTCTGCAGTCATAAAAAGTTTATATTAGTGTCTTTTATGGGATGTTCCTTGTAAACATAACTGTTTGCAGCGTAATAAAAAATAAGTCCGACAAAGTGCAAATTAAGGGGTTTGTGGGGGTACTGACCACCTATTTTCCACACTCCAAGTTTCATCTGTAAACAGAGTAAATGTTTTTAACCATCAGCATCCACCCCCGAAAAACGTGACCGAAAATGATGTCATTCTATGGTAATGGGATTAGCTCTTTGTTAATGCTAAGTAACAAAGGCTGTGTATTCATTTTACTGTATCATTGTGTTCATTTAAAAGCCTCCTTGAAAATGTCAGAATAAACACAATATGCCAGATCTTAGACCCCCAAATGGTGAAAACAATTGTTTGGGAGCCTTGTGATTTTTTTTTTTTTCTGAAAAAGCTCTTGTGAATCATCAGTATGATTTTGCTGACTGGATCACTTTCCTTGTGAGGCTTCCTCTGCTTCCTGCAGCTGCCAAGTAAATTTCACATGTCAGCATCATCTGAGCCTTTACTATAACACTTCAATATTCAGAAAGTGGCACCATTCATGCCTGATATGGGACACGATGGAGGGGAAATCAAATGAAATACCAGGTTTCTCAGTTCTCCTTTTTAAAATGTTTCATTTCAACCACATCCTTTATATTTTATACAGTGAGGGAATAAGTGTGCTGTTTAGTCCCATAAATGAGCAGTGGCTGAGTGAGGAAGCGAGAGAATGAAAAGAAGGAGTGGCATTAGTGAGAACCAAATCAGATAAACACAATGAAAAGCACAAAAAGAAACACACCTCTGCACCATGAACCCTGCAGGAAGGTGCCTTTTTTTTTGTTGCATGAATGCAGCTGAAGCACACCTCTTTCCTTTCCACTGCGGGCTATCTTAGCTCCACCCTCTGAATATACAGAGTCATACCTGCAGCTTTTGATGCATCTATAGCACACAGAGAGGTCAAAGGAAATGCATGGCTGCAGCAGTGTAACCTGGTATAAAGAGTCCTTTTCTCACACAATATGTATTGGGTGCTTCCACTGCTTGAAGGGCCAAATCTTAAGCATATTCTGAACACAGCATGAATAAATAATAATAATTAAAAAAAGAGAACATGGGGTCTGCAGATAAATAGATACACCACCACATACTTACTGTCTATGCTTACATGTGCATTTGTTGACAAATGAACACTACCGGCGGAATCTGAAGCAGGATTTCGAACATACAGTGGCAGTTGCTGGTCTTTGAAACAGGGGAAGCTCATTTCAGGCCCAGTTATTTAAACATAATTTCTGAGAAAAAGGATAATCAGGTAAAACTTAAATGCTATTATAATAGTAATAGTGTTTCATTTTCATTTCGCCGAGCAAATAACACACACTGACCAGCGGTTTGTCTCGCAAAATCCACAAAGACAGGACTGAAGCAGAAAAGGCTCCACTGCCATGTATGTTTCTGCAAAACTGTCAATCAAAAACTGGTTCTGCCTTTCAGACAGTTCCTCCAGTCATATTTTAGAGGAAGTTGAGCTTCCCATGCTGTCTTCGAGCAATCACCATCACGCTAAACACACAAACAACCATGTCTTCAGACCAGGTGCAGTAGACTATGTTTTGCAATGGACCTGAAACTATAAGTTCCATAGTGTCAACAAAGGTGATGGAGACCTGTTCACACTTTGACAGGGGTGACATTCACCCTGTTGTAAGTTGATGTGCCATCATAATAATCTTACATACATTATTTGAAGGTTGTAATCCTACACTGTGCCGCTTAAAGGACTACCGCCCTCATACCCTGACCTCCACCATCCTGAAGTGCTTCAAGAGAACAGTCAGAGCTCACATTACATCTTCACACACGAGCCACTCCGGTCTGCCCTGCAGGCCAAACCGTTCCACAGACGATCGCGATAGCATTCACACGTTACTGTCTCCCACCTGGACCAGAGCAACAACTATGTGTGAATACCATTCATTGACCTTTAAATGCACAACACCCACAAAAGTCACTGGGGGGCCCCCCCCAGGGATGTGTCCTCGGCCTCCTGTTATTCTCCTTGTACACATGACTGTACTGCCACACACACATACAGCTTCAACACCGCTGTGAAATTCACTGATGATACCACCATCATTGGCTGCAGCACGGACAATGATGAGGTTGTAAGCAATCTAAAATTGCGGTGCAACACCAACAAACCTCCAAATCCACGTCAACAAGATCAAGGAGACGACTGTGGACTACAGGAGGCTTCAGGGCGGAGGATCCACATTGTGGAAGCAGCAGTGGAGAGAGAGTCAGCTGTTTCAAGTTCCTGGGGATCAACATCAATGAGGATCTCAGCTGTTCTCACCACACTGATGTCATCATAAGGACAGTGAGACAGCATCTATTCTCCCTGCAGCAACTGAGGAGCTTCAGCATGGACGCCAGGATACTCACAAACATGGACAGATGTGCCATCGAGAGTATCCTGGCTGGGAACGTCACGGCCTGGTATGGAATCTGCATCACTTTTAACCACAAGTCATCAAAGTGATACTTTAGTTTTATTTTATGGTTTACTTTATCCTGTTTATATTTATTATTTTGTATTTTATTGTTTTTTTTTTACTACCAATTTCATGCATATCTTGTTCTATTGTTATTTGCTTTATTGTGTATTCATTTTAACATCATTCACTCTATTTTTCACCTCACCCACGCTGCTACTGTAAAGTTGAGTTGACACAGAGCATTTCATTACTCATTATAATGTCGCATTGTTACTTCCCTGTTACCGTACTTACTTGTTACTGACTGATTTCTCTCCTGTAGCAGAACAAATTGTTGGTTTTTCTAATCTTGAGGAAACATATCAGCATGTGTCAGCAACCTGGCTCAACTGGAAAATAATAAGTGAGAATCCAGGCGTAATTAAAAAAAAAAAAGAAGAAAAATAAAAAGTCTAAATTAAGACAAACTCAAATGGGAACAAAAAACACAAAAGAGTCAGCAGGAAGAAAGGACCTCCATTAGCCTTCAGCATAGCTACTGATGATTGATATGATAGCAAGCCCATTCAAACTGCAAATTTTACACATGATTGAGGCTCTATTGGATGTAATGAAATGACCTTCCTGAATCCTGCACTTGAGTGACTGTGTGACCACCAGCACAATAGCTGCCATTATAGTTTTGGGACTTCAAGCCATTTTTTTTTTTTACTGTACCAGGTCCACCATGTTATTACTGCAGAACTCGGAGTGAACCCTCGGCTTTGGTTTCTTGCTGTTACGGATATGACCATTCTCTCCACCAGGAGCAATTCACAGAGTGTTAATTGACCACTGCAATCACTCAGCAGATTTATGGAAAGTCTCCAGGGTCACAGGAGACTTCCAAGGAAGGCCGTCCAGGGACCGGAGCTGACCCCAGAGCTGTGACTGGGGAATTTTGAGTTTTTGTAGCCACAATACAGGTTCATAAACTCCCTACACTCATATAGTGACTTTAGAGGAACATAAACTGTGTAGAATATAACAGAATGAGCTATAAGTAGGAAACAAAACCATGAGCTTCCTTGTTATCTCATTGTAATAAATCCACAATGATCACAATACATGAATCTGAAAAACAAACATTGTGTCCACACAACTGTACTCTACTGTCTTCTAATACAGGCTTGACCCAGTTTGTGGCTCTTTGTTAGCCACTAATACAGATGTGTCATTCGCTGGGGGAGGAGTTGCAGAGTGGGCACTGGGGTCCATCCATCTGGTCCATTCTAATCGCTTTAGACAACAGAGCCGCGCATGTGGAAAAAAACTGAAATTTGAGCATGAACTATCCTTGTATAAATTTAACGACACAGCATGAAAAACCATCCTCATACAGTAGGAGAATTGGTATTGGTGCTAAATTATGAGATACTGATGATAATGGCTGTGATGACTGTTTATCCTCCACTGTGGTGAGTCAGTATGTCATAGTATTAGTTCCAACAACTGCATCTGGACACTCTTTAATACTGTTTAATCCCTTTTTGTGAGCCAGCCAGGCTTGTCCTCATGCCAACACACTATTTACTACAGTGAGTCACTTATCTTCAAACAGAGAACGTAAGCATCCAGCACTGTCTCCGGTGATACTCCTGGGATTATAATAACCTGAGCTCTCTCTGTTTGAAGGTAAGCGTGAACTCCTTTTTCCAAATATTTTCACTCCAGCCTTGACTTGCGCAATTGTTGAAGATGGATATGTAGATTGCTCCGCAACAGTGTTATGAAAACAGGAGGTGCAGGTAAGCAGGTGAAGGCAGTGCACTTATTCTCATGGTAATGTATAAATACTGGCATAAATCTACACTTGATGGAATTTTTGTGGACAGAAATGCTTAGGAAACTGCTCACACGGTTTTAACATGGAGCAGTTGAGAATAATTGCCTCGGGCATGCCAATAACTCTACTGTGATTATGTGATAAGCGGTTTCATTATTTCTTTTTTGATGAAATGTGTAACTGCCTTTTTGTATGAGTTGCCAAGACCTCATAATTTACAAGCGCTATAAGACTGTGTTTTGCTGCATGGAGTCTGCATGATGCGTGGAGTCTGAACGCCATACTCACTTACACAGAAACACAGCACTAATGGGTTTGTGTTACATTGCTAAATCAACTCGGGCTGTGAAGTGACTCCCAGCAAACCTTTATGATCCAATAACCACCACGCACAGTTCTGCCAGGGTACCTGTGCCAGCTGGCAAAAACTGACAACCGTGTATCACGAGCAGCATCGGCCAGCGATAGCTTTAGTGAGGTTTGCAGAATTCCCCCCATTCTCTTGAGCTGATTACATAAATGTTGTTTTCTCATTAGTTGAGGCTCCTCATGGTCCTGTCTTGTGGAAATGGTTGATGGAACGAAGGTGAATGCAGTGTGTACAATATGGTAGACACGATGTCTGCAGACAGCTTGGGAAGAGAGACAAGTCTGTGGAGTGGTTTGAGTTTGGGTGGAGACAGCAGCATTTACTGTAGAACTGCAGACAAATATGCATGGACCCCACCCTAGGCTAGTGATCAACTCCTCTGTCATCAGTGTCTGTATCACGAAGACAGAGATTGATATCCAAGGATCAGATTTCTCGGGATTGTACTTGCAAGAGAAAGTCCCATTTTTCAAACATTTGGAAAGTTGAAAGGTTTCTGCAGAGCTATTTGACTGTTTTATTGTGTTATTCATGACAGCTGGCAGCGCTCTAAATTATCTACACACAAACAATCTCTCAATTCTCCGTGTTGCCTTTCGACAGTTGTCAGTGCAAAGCTTAGCTGTGAAAATGCACAATGAAATGTTCTATGACATATTTCCCAATGATGTAGCCTATTACAACTATATTTGCCAACCACACGACGCATCTAAGCTCTTCATGGACGACTGAGTCTCTCAAGTTTCATTGTTCACGATTAACAGGTGCATAAAGGTGAAGAGAAAAGACAACTCAACCACAAAAACATGTCAGGATTTTCTTAAATGATAATTACTTGGATTACCTTTAACCCTACAGTTGGAATACTTAGTTGTAATACTGCTTCTTCCCTTCTTCCTCTTTATGAGCTTAACCAACACGGCCAATCAATTTCAAACTGCATTTGTTTTATTATGCTAAAGTCAGATGGATGGAGGGGAATTCTGAGCAGAGTTTTATCACATTAAAAACTCTAGTCATTCTGTATGAGGATGGTGTTATCCCTACATGCTTCCACTGAGCAGATGTTGTTATTTAGGTCACAGGTGAAAAAGAGAAAAATCTGAGTTTTCCTCCTCCTCTAGAATGTGGCACTTTCACTGAGTTGGAGAGTAACTGAGATATCAGGATCGAGAGGAGCAGTGGGACATGGTCGGCATGAGCAATAATACAGAAAGAGACAGAAGACAATAGTTCAAAGTCTCTTGGTTTGTATTTGATCCATTGTCCCTGCTGGTCTTCAGAGACCACCACCAACAAGGCATCGTCTTACTCAGGCTTTTGTATAGCAAAGATGCCCAGAGAGATTAACTTCAGGTGAAGCCCAGGTTTGGAGTAGAGTGGGGGGTTTTAGGTTAGTTCTGTGAAACTGCGTTTGCTTACATGATGGATTTTCCACTTAATCTGCAACAGAAACTTTAATTACACCTCTTTTGTTCGAAAGAAATGCCCAGTTTGGGAAGTGCCTTCTTCTTTATATGATATAGGGACTGTAAATCTGTCCAACAGCATTGTCACAATGGTCCATTTCATTCCTCACCAGATTTCCCTCCTGTGTAATTATCATTTCCCTCTATCGCTTTCTCAGTGGCAAAATTGATGGGTGGAATATGTTGAGAAATATGCAAGCAAAAGCCAAAGAAGGAAACATCTCAGAGGCACACCACAATGAATGAGAATTTGGAGGACGCTAATTAAACAATGTCATGATTTACTGTCCATAACAAAACATTTACTGTTTCAGTCCCAGAGGCTTTGGCTTCCTGGAAAATGCATCATTTGGTCGCAGCTCTGTTAACTTCAGTTCTGGTTGCGGCAGACGGTTTAGAAAGTCAAGACCCGCGACCTACGTCGGACAACCTGCGTATCTTCATTCGTACGAAAACGTCATCATAAGATGACAGTTTGTGGGTACACTTTTCTCTAACTAACCATTCACCAAGTATTCAAGGAAGAAAGCATTGTCACAAGCCACAAAAAATCCACACCAGTTTAAAAAGCCAGTGAGTTCATTAAATATTTTACCACTGGGAAAAACCTTTGACGATTTTGACATAATAGACTTCCTAGAATGCTTCTCTACATCAATATGTGCTGCGCCCTGACTGCAGGACGCTGGCTTTTGGCTGGCTCATGAATGGACGGGACAGAGATGTTATCTGACCTGTTATCTGGGAGGATGTTTGGAGAGTGGGAGTGGAAGGCAGTGGGCTTCAGTGTGCTAATGCAGCTAACAGCCAGGAAGGCAGAGTGTTGACTCTGCAGATTTCAACCGGCTACTGATCGCTATGGGGCTAAATACAGACCCCGCGGTCTAATAAAGAAAATCACCTCAGGCACGAGCCGCAGGGGTCAGAGGTAACGGCATGGCTGGGAAAAAAACAGGCTGCGGCTTTCGATCACTGCTCTGCCTAATTGAAATGACAGTTGAAGACCGGCGGGGGTAACAGTGTTTATTTACGTCTTTGTTACATGGTGAGCAAACACAAAGATATGCCGGGATTAACCAGGGATGACATCGCTCCCATTTGCTCTCTGGCTCCGGGATCTCTGCTCTACTACAATAAGGACTTCCTGTCTGCCATCAGATTCCTCTACATTCCACCCAGGCCTGGGATGAGATGAGGGGGCTGCTGGGGACCTGTTTTTTTTTTTTTCTTCTTCTTTTTCAAAAAGAGTCTTAATCAAACCACTATGGACCTGTTCCTGTCCTTTCACCACCACCATGCTGACCTTGGGTCTGAGCTGTGCTGGGGGCTGGAACACACTGTGATCCAATGAAGCTGGAGTGAAGTTTGTTTCCTGTGCTTTAGAAGTGATGGCCTTAGGGAGACACTGGGTCTGACTGTCAGCATCCTGTTTCACTGCAGAGCTGATCCCACCTATTTCTGTCAAAGCTCTGCACCCAGTCTTATTGTGTTGCTGTACAGCTAATAATACGGCATTAAAGTATAAAAAATAATAAGGAACACAGTGTGATGATTTTTTTTTTTATTGCATGATCATTATTATGCAAGAAAAGATTAAAAGCAACAGTTTAATTGTTAGTTGGCCTGGCTCAGTCAAAACTGGTTTGCAGCAGGTTCTTGTTCTACAGCTCATAGATCTGATATGATTATTACAAGACAAAACATCATGCCATGTCATGTCATGCAAAACGAGCACGAGCTCCCAGTAGCTCATAATGACCCAAAAGTAGTTTGCTAATACAACAAACAGTGAAATATAAGAAGATGGCGCTGACCCAGAGGATTAACCCCATATTGCTACCAATAACAAACCAAGGAAAACAGAGGAAAGGCAAAGTATATATATATAAAAAGGAAAGAACAACAAATAATGGAAAATGACACGTATGCAGATTAAAAATTATTATTATTTCTAAGTTGTATTGAACACAGAAACAGTTGCTTTCTGTTATACTGACGTGGTGTTAAAAAACAACAACCCTGATGTGGCTATTTGAAGAATTGGGGAGGAAGGTATTCGGGCTCTCCTATTTCAGTGAGGTCAAGGTGAGAGAGCAACCTTCAGCAACCTGAGTAACAAAACAGCCTGCTGCAGTCTGGCGTGAATAGATATTTGGACTCTGGAGAGGACCATCAGCACAGGAGGAAAAGAACACCATTACTCCCCTCTCACACTCGAGCAGCACAGCCTGACAGTGGAGATTATATATGTATGACAGAACACTACAAGAATGCGGTTTTAATGGATTACACCCGTTTTAGCCGTAGCGTCAGTTTATTCTCAAAATTAGAACACACGTCTCCACTGACCTAGACGCTCCACACTAAACCTTTAACCTATTATCTGCACAATGTACCGTCTAAGGTACGCAGGTTCTGACACGAATGACAAACCCTGACGGGGTACGTTTATGGTATTGAATTAATAAAGCGTTGTCACAGGGATCGCGATGTAAAATCACCATAATGGATTTTTTTTTTCTTTTACAAAGAGAGCAACTGACAGGAAGAGTCCTTTGTGTCATGCAAATACTGACATTGGTAAGAAGATGAATACGCCTGTGGTCATTTCAAAGGACTATTCAGAGCAGGAAATGAGCAACTATTGTGCTGCCCCTTTTTCTAATTCAGCTGCTGAGAAGGCTCTGGTTTCTATCCACACCTCGTTCTGTGAAATTTAAGGATCCTGGACGACATGCATGCGCGCTGACGGTTGTCATAGGTGATTAATAAGTATACAGTACATTTGATGCTATACTGTGTTTCACCATTTGTGGTCGAGCCATGGGAGATGATGAGTTGACTTTCAAAGCGTCTTTCACACTGAAATGAGTGGGTATATACTTTAAACTCACGATTAAATCCATTCCCATTGTTCTGCCAAGTTGTGCTGTGCATGTCACGGATGTGTCGAAGACAAAATGAGTTGGGGTAAGAAAAAAAACAACATCACCGCCTCAGTTACAATCATCACCATCACCACCCTCAGTCATAATGTTATGATGGATACTATTATGGGCTAGGTTGGTGTAGTGGTTAGCAGTGGTTAGACCCCGGATCACAACCCGATCTGACTTTTTGCGTTGACTTTGCATGTTCCTGCTCATGTGTACATGTGGGTTTTCTCCAACAGTTCAAGAACATGCAGATTTGGGGATTAGGCAAATTGGTCCCCTTTCAAAGCAATTGAGCGCTGCTGCATTATTGCTAATGGCTTTGACTGGTCAGAAGATTAATGCACATCTGTGCAATAAAGCAGAAACATTTTAAAAAAAGATTAAGCAAATTACAACTGGGGGAAAAACCCATGTAAACACAGTGTTAGACAGGTTTGTTTGACTATAGTGGAATGGAAGATGACCTTTATGCCATGTTGCATCAGCACCAGTAGACCTGGAGGGGAGAAATGAAATTGAGGGTTGGAGGTAGGAGAAGTTTAACGATTTTGGCAATGTGCCAGAGAGTTGAACGGCATAATAGGTATAATAGACATCAGCGTGTATACAGTAGAGTATATATCACATAGCACAAATCAGACGAGTTATTGCAGTGACGTAAATACCGAGACGGAAACATTTTCATTGACGTAATACCTGTTTAGTTTTTTTTAACCACTTTGATTTCTTGTGTACAAAACAGGACAGGTGAAAAAAAAAAAATCAGACTAAAGTTCATTCATATTTATTTTTCAACTGTAGCTACTCTACCGTTTCTTCAACACAGATATTTTATTATATTTGCAGTCTTTTTCGATTTGGATATTGCTCTCGGTCATATTACGAATATGATTACTTCATTAGATCTTTATTCCTTTGACTACTCTGCCAACTGCAAACCCCCCTTGCTACTAATCTGTATACTGTGCATATGGCAGGGTCGCATCCAAATGCTGACAATAACGACTGATTATCCACAATACGCATTAAACTGAACACTGTTGCGCAGCCTGCTGTTTATATTCCAGCCACTGTTTATAACTCAAAGTGCTGGCCTGATGTTAAAGATATACAAAAGACAAAGGGAGCGATTCAGTTACAGCAGGGCTCAACACAGGATAATAGTTGCTTTATAAATGACTGTAGCTCACTTTAAAAGTATTTTACTCGTCTGTTAGTAGATCTTGTTCACTTCTTAGACAATTAAAGAGCTTCAGGATTTCTCCCTAGTCCCATTTGTTTAATTCACGGCTCTTTCCATAAAGTAAACACACCCCCTTCTTATTCTGCCATGGCACGAATCGAATTAAAAGCTTAGTCTTTGCTCCCAAAAAGGGTCAGCAACCTTAAAAAAAATAAAATCCGATTTTATTTACCCTTAAATGGAGGTGATTTATTTGTGTTTAAAAGGAAAAAGCCTTGTTTGTCACTCAAATACAAGCTCTCACTCTGCTCCCATAGAGGTAGCCAACAGACAAACTCAGACTTGCCCGCAAAAGTCTTTTGTCTTCCTAAATTACGCGCATGAATTGATAAACTGCAAAACATGGCAATTACAAATTTGTCATCTCATCAGCTGATCAAAAATAATCCAAACTACATGTAACCTTGAGGTGGCTTGCCAGGATGTACCTACTTTCCTTTAGATTATGATTAATGGCATGACAGACGATAGTTTTCCATGACTGACCTAAAAGTTGGCATGCAGAAATGTCAAACATGTCAAAACTTGTTTAACATGAAATTATGCGGTAGAGCAAACCGAAAGACATTCATTATATTTTCTTTAAAAAAAAAATAAAAAAAAATAAAACTGACTAAATATAAGCAGACAAAGCAAACATTTGATGTTGTCATTAGGAGTTTGCGTGAAATATTCAGACGCTATGAGTCTCTGTCGTGTCTTTAATGCCACTGACCTGTTGGCAGGCTTCACCTCCTAGTGGTAACACTTCAATGAAAACCTCATGAGGCCACGGTAAATTTATCCCAAAGAAAAGATGTCCACGATCAGTGCTGATTGTTGTGAGGACCGTAACTCTTGTTGCCATCTGCTCACTGTTTCCTGCTGCAAAGAAGATAATTGAATCTGAAATCACCTTTCTCTTGTGGTTTAAGAGCGAGTGAGGGTCATGTTTGTCACAGAAGTCTCCGTGCGTCTCGTGTGTGTATTCTTTATAAAGCTATTTACACGCGGTTGTCTCTTGCAACATCTGCCGCTAAACCCTCCAGATCAATACGGACCGTCTGAAAACCTGCCACACTTAATTAAAGACCCATCACTGCCTTTATATGAGGCATCAAAGGGCACCATGCCCAACGGGGGTCATGCCGATAAGACTTCAATGGTGTGCTTTGCAAGGCCTCTCTGCACAATAGAGGAAGCTAAAAAATCTTTAAGCTGGTTTGGTGAAAATAGGTCAGTGTTGGCAGTTGTGGGTAACGTGTCCCTGGCCTGGCCTGTGGTCCAGCATGCTGCTCGCCATATTCAACACCCTTTGTGCCATCCCCTCGGCACTAATCTGCCTTTTCACTGAGTGTTAAAATTAATTTGCAGTGATTTCTATGAGGGCACAGGCATTGTGGGGAAACCTCAAAGGAGCGACCGAGTGGACAAGTAGCCAATAGAGGGCCTTTGTCTTTGGGTCTGCCCTTTTTCTAAATGCCCATGACAGCAGCTTTGAAATGCCTGATGAGTCTCAGATGCTCTGGCCGTGGACATCACAGTTGACCATATTTGTCTGGCCGTAAAAAAAAACATCTCACGACAAAGACAAACCCAGCGCAGCAAAACAATAGCAGGATCTGGATTCCAAAACTTCCCGATGTCAGAGTTCAGCCCACATTGCTAAGTGATGTGTCATGATAGTCCTTGTTGACTCAGAAATTGGACATAAACATAATTTGATCCGACTTTATTTCCACACAAATATCTCAACAGCGCAGGTCCCAAAGGAGGACATCAGTGAAACTAGATAACCGTATCACTTCGGAGTAGTTGGCATCCTCACAAAATGGTGTTCTCATGGGAAAATATCAGACACGACTGTTTAGTTGAAGCTTTCCAGTGGTGCTCATGATGCCATTAATTGTGTGCCGGGACAGTTGGAGAAAGGACTAGCCATGGAGAGCCCTGGAGGAAGCCACATCTTGTAAAGCAGGTTTGTGTGAGCCTGCTCTGTTGTATGAAGTCAGAGCTTCTCTGGCTCATGTCTTCTGTCTTTTTTTTAAAAACACTCTTCCTCTTTTATTTTTAGTTATTTAATCTTTCTCCCAGTGTATATCTCTCACTCTCCCTACTCCTCAAACATAAACTCTCCCCAGTCATTTAACAAGCGAGGAGAATTAATGACACAAACATTTCTGACATCTGCAGGAGTGTGGGCCAACCCCCTTTTCTTTGTCACTCTCACTCTGTAAAAAAAAAAAGATAAACCAATAAACTTGAGAGGGAAAAACTTGAGAGGGAGAGGGAGAGAGAGAGAGAGAGAGAGAGAGAGAGAGAGAGAGAGAGAGAGAGAGAGAGAGAGAGAGAGAGAGACAAAAGATGAAGCAAAAACAAGCAAAAGAATACAAGTGAAATGAGGGCAGTTGTGGTTGGGTGTGGTGATAAAGATCCTCTCATCAAATTAAAATTCCATCACCGTCAAAGACATACTCAGATTCCAGCAAGCCAATCAGCCAATCTAAGACAAATGATTTTGCTGAGCTTTCCTGCCACACTGGGCGTGGGAACGGCACTGATTCTCATAAAAAAAAAAAAAAAAAAAAAAGAGCCTGTAAATTATTTCCCTCCTGCTTCAAAGACCTGAACAACAAAAAAAAGTTGTGTGTTTATGTGTTGTGTTTCTGTGTTGTTGTGTTAGAGCCTGTCGGTCTCGCCTGGATTCTACTGTGCATGTGTGAGTGTAAACAGTATTCGGGATCTACAGTAACAGCTGTCTGCTCACATGTTCAGTCTGAGAGATCTTTCTTTCTCGGGCGATAAATAAAACGGTTCAAGGGTCGTTTAAACCAGGGTGGGTCCTGTGGCGTTTTTGCTTTTCTCAAGGCAGCGTTTTGATCAAAGCCCCTTTGCAGGGACCTCTTTCCTCTCCCTTCCTCCACGCGCCACCCTTTCTACCTTCAGTGTCCCGCACTCCAACCCCCAAACCACGTCTGCCTTGTTGCTGCTAATCACTGGTGGTCTCCTGACTGCCAACAGTAATTGATTAGGGAGCGGAGGACTGGCGGGTGAGGGAGGCCTGGAGGGGAAAGTTCAACGCATAAGTTCTCAAGGTCACTGCCCTCTCCCCCCGCCCCCCCCAAACTCTTTTTCTCATGCTATTAGGTATCAGCCACAGGGAAACTGCAAATATTTGGCACACTTGGACTTCCAAGAGGTTTTGGTGGTGGCAAACACAAACAGGAAGATGTCTGCGAACAAAACGGATGGATCTGGTTAAGAGACGCTCGGTGGTGAGAAGACTCGATTTCCCAGTGTGTTGATTTATCTGTTGAGTCAGAAACTCAACATCCTTGGTTGTATATGCTTATTTTTGCAGACCCCCCTCACTGCTCTAAGAATGCGGCTGTGTTGTTTGGCCCTCTGTGGTTACTCAACATCCCTCACAATATAACAACAGTTGTGGATTCTATTCTGAAGTAATAGCTCCCTACTTTATTCACAGGAAGAGAGGACATTCTGGAAAATGACTCATGCTGCTGTCTTGTTTAGCATGATCCTCCTCTGTGAATTACAGCAGAGGAATAAAAAGCCTCTATTTCTTTCTCTTTTTGAGCGTGAGCTCTCTGTATGGCCAAACAGGGTCATGTTCACCACATGACTGCCGACTAGCCCAGCCCCATTGCCTGATTGTGGACCCAGATTCCGACGCCTTATGGAAACACGACTGTCACAGGAAATGTTCGACATGTTTCACAGGCGCTGCGACTGAGCAAAAGATGATGGTGTTTTAGAAAAAGGAGCCCTCCCAGAGCGCAGGGCTGGTGTTGATGTTGGCTGCACAGCCGCCTGGGGGCTGACCAGAATCCACCACTCTCCGGGTGTGAGACCAGTAAAACACACTCGGAGCATGCTCAGATACTCACAGACCTATGCCTAGACATGTACTCTAACCCACTAAGTGCCATGAAGTCCCACGGTGCAACTCAAAGGAGGTCACACAAAGTCACACAAACCAAAGAGGCCAAGTGTAGGATAAATAATTAGAATTTAAAAAAAATGTACATTGTCACTCAGACACTGCGAGACTTTTTTGCTTTCCAAGTCTGTCTCAGTCTGTTCTCAAATGGCCTCCGGCTACAGCAGCTGGGGAGCATTCATCTGTGTCTACTCTGTCAGTTACACTGTCGCTCAGCATTTATCATAAGGAACTCATCTTTCATAAAGCTGCCAGTAAGGCCACAGATTTCCAGCTAATTTCAAACATCACCACGGTAAAGAAGATGGGGGCATTAACCCTACGTACATCTTTTCTTTCCCCTACTGCTCACATATATTCAAACAACATGTAAAAAGGATTATAATAAAACTTGATATTGTTGCAAATACCAGATCAAGATATCTTGAAAGCCGGCCTCACTAGGCTACGAATGAAAAGCACTTGTGTGGTTTAACTTCATCCAGACTTGTGAAAACCAGATGAGGTAGTACTAAGAAGTGGTGGTTCCTGTTTTATGTCCTGCCGGTGTCGTGCATCTACTCTCTGCTGCCCCCCTTTGTTGGGCATGTGGTATTGACCACATAAAGTCAGGGAGCCCCCCCCTGCATTGTGCTATTTACACATTTTCACAAATAGAAATGTAGGTTTTGTTTGAGTTAAATTAGTTATTGAACTTTAATGGAATCGGACTGAGCTTGTGTGCAAAGATCCATCCTTAAACTTTGTCAAGTAGAAGGTGATTTTGTTGTGTGGTGTGTATACATACAAATGTGATCATTTGTATTTATGTTGTCTTTGTAATCTCACAAAAGAGGCAAGAGCAATTTTAGGCATTTGTCTAACAATAACATTATTAATCCTATCCTGTCCTTAATACATATCTTCCTAACCATTTTGACGTGCCACACTCAAACCTGAGGTAAACTGAAACTACATCGTTTCTCATCTGTAACTCATTTTGAGGCCTTTTCGCCCCAGTGGAACCCATCGTGTGTGCGTCTCTGACTTACATAGGTATAAAATCACTTTTACAACAAAGGGTCCTCCACCACGCAAGAGGCTGTCAAGATCCAGCTGGCCTCCCGTCTAAAATCATCTCAAGGTGTTGTAATTTGTGGCTGCAACAACGACTCTCTGGAGCTTCAATACCTGAAAAGCTCATGGCAGCTATAAAAAATAAAATAAAAATCCCCAGAATGATCTACTTTTTCCTTATATCGGCTGCCAGTGTGCACAAATTATGCTATTGCATGTTAATATACTGTTTAGGCTAATTTAAGACAGTTATTGTGTCTGAGGTCAACTTTTATTTGGGAAAAAAATAGTCAGCATTGTTATAACCCCAATTAAAGCAATCCTTGTGGTAGTTAATTTAGACATAGAGCAGGGTTTTCCATATGAATTTGGTATTTAATAAGAAGAAAGATGTGTAAAATAACTTGAAACCCCCTACAAACTAAAGATGTCAGGTAAATGTCTTGTTTCTAAATAGCTGATTATAAAAGCAGCTAAACTAAAAAGGGAAAGTAAAAAAAAAACAAAAAACAAGGGGGTAGAAACTGAAGAAAGTGAGGGAAGAAATGGAGTTAAATAAGTAAATAAAACTGAAGAGAAATCGCAAAGTGAATACTGCTGGTGTGGTAATTATTCCCATCGTTCAACTGTCACTCATGGGTGTGAGAAAAGCATGGATATCATCTTTTCGTATAAGCCCTCAATGTGGGTGGTGTGGCAAAAAAAAGAAGAAAAAATGATTTGAAGACTTTGGGAGTCTTATCATGTAGCAGAAAACAGGACTGGGCCTGTGGAATGAAGGAAGTGTCATCTGATGCCATAGGGGTTGTATGAGCCAAGCATCCGCCAGCCCATATTCTCACCTGCTTCCAAACACGCCGTTAGTCCCTGCCAGGTGACCCGCAAAGGAAGTGAACACCGGCTTGTAATATATTTTCGAACACACACATGCAGGTTCACACAGCTATCACTTTAAGGACTCTCGCTGAGATCCATTCATTTGGAAGGCGTTTCGTAAGAGTTATCCCTAACATTAACCATAACCAGATAATTCATAATCTGAACCAAACCACAAATCAAATCCCACACACACTCTTTGTATTTTCAAGCTTTTGTTATTATTATCTACCTTTTACAGTAATATTGTTTATGCCAAAGATTCTATTCTGGCAGGGTCCTGCTCTCCTATTATAACCCTTTGAAACCAGAGCTTTGATGCTAATGATGCTTCTTAATATATCAAAGCATGATGATTAAGCCGTGCATTCATTTCAAGTGTTCATCTGACCCTTCAAGCATGAATTGGCTTTTTTTTTTGTTCTATCTTTCTCCTAAGCAACACATGTTGCTGATGCTGTGGCGTCTCTCAAGGGCAGTTTTGTTTTCTTCTGTCAGGAAGAGAGGATGTCACTCAGCACCGGTTTGTCTGATAAAACTGAAGCGTGGTGAGTAGCGCACGGCTGCACATTCACCGTTATGGAGAGTGCAAATGCAGAGAAACAGCAGCGGCGAGGACGCCGCTGGAAAAAGACCACTGCACGTCTTTCACGCAGGCTCTTCTGCTGCTCGTGTTTGCCGTGCGAGGAGAGGGCTTCTCTGCAGGAGCAGGAAATTAAGATTAATGGGGACCCTCAGTATCCTCACTTGGATCACAAGGGATCGGGTGAAAAGGAGGCTATCCAGATTACAGTGGAGGATCTGGGGATAGTTAACACCAGCTTCAATCTCCTTGACGAGGACCCCCTGACCCCTCAAAACAACACGGGTCACTTAGCAAGCGCCGTGTCTGCCTGTGCAAGGGCTCTGAAAAAGAAAGGACTGAAGCCTCTGTCTTCACTCCCTATAGAGCCTCAGACTGGAGCAGACATCCCTTCTGCCAGTGGAGATGGTGACGCAGAAGAGAAAGAAGACCCCCTGCTGTATGAGAGTGGCACTGATAGCACTCAAACCTCTGGAAGTCTCCTAACACCACCTGTCATTACTCTGATCCCACCCACTCCCTCTGATGTTGCAGAGGACGATCAGTTCTTTGACATTAATTCAGTGGACAGTGTGGCACACACATCTGGCAGCGATGGGAGTTTTGCCGTCAGTGACCAGGAATGTTACGAGGACAAGATTGAGGGTGTGGTAGCAGAAGAGTCGGATGAGGGACTCGCGGGGACTGAGAGAGGGGACGGGGATGATAATGCAGCAGAAGCAGAGGAGGTCCTTAGTGATCGGTTTGCAGAGGAAAGTGAGGCTGTGCCAACCAAAGAGAAAACAAAACCCAGGTTCTTACGCAGTGCCTACCAGGTGGCTCCTCTCCCCGAGTGCCCCCAGAGAAGTGAGTGTAACAGTGATACCATCTCCAGTGTTTTCACTGAAATTCACACGCAAGGGAATGAGATCGTTTGCTTGAATTCCAATTAGCTCCTGTGTTCAATCGGGAACAGGCTGAGGACAAAAGAGCTCCAAAGCTGCACTGTTCACTGGCTGTGTGAAATGGAGGCTCGTGTCCAAAACAGAAAACCTGACTTAAAGGTGCATTATGTAATAAATCTAAAGCTAAGTGAAATCCTCCTAATATGTCACAGAGACTCAGGAATAATGTTCATATAACAAACTGAACTCACCAACAACAACAGTACAGACAAAATATTTGCATTAAAAAAAACATTTTGCAGACTGCAAATCATGTTTATGTTTTGAAATCATGTTTTGGCATGTGGCGCCACCTACCGCCGTCTACCAATCCTTGCAGTCAGTAGAGTCTCAGCAGCTGAACCACGGGTTGCCAGTTACGTCAGAAAACGAAACCTAAAAGACCTCTGTATTTTGAATTTGAATGAATATGGCACCGTTAACAAGATGATCAACGACACATTGCAACTTTACACACAGAACACATTGTAGGTCTTTTTTTCCAGGCACATTACAGAATGTCTAATTTTCTGTAAAGAGACATTTAAATAGTACTTCATCTTCGTTTAGATAGAACATTAAATAAATGGATGCAATTATTTTTTTATTTCAAAAGCATGTGTGGTCTCATTAGTTGTTGTATTCTTGTCTTTCTCTGTCACAGGAAGATTCAACACTGGAATCAATCTCTTGTCATTTACTGAGCACAACTTGGGTGAGTTCTCTTAAAGGTAACAACCAAACTCGATGATGATTGGCTTTATCCAGCTGTTGAGCTCATGCCGTGCGTCTTCGTTTTGAATCTCGGCCCCCATTCAGATGAAATTGCAGTCATTATGTGACATGGCTACAGTACCTCGAACGTCTCCTTTGGGAGTCGCAGAAGTCCCCCTTTGTTGGAGTCCCTTTTTAGCCTTTGTGTGTATTCCCAGTGCGTGGCTGGTCAGGCAGTTCCCAGGTTTTGGGTTCCTGTGACTCAGCATGCTCTCCTCCCTCAGTCATCTCTCAAAGAGCTTACTTTCTTTTCAAACCAGAGGAGGACAATACTGGAAATGATAAGCATCGCATTTGCCTATCCATTACATAAATGTGCTGAAAAGTACGGGCTCTAATGCACTGCTTTGTTATTAACCCCGTGTGTGTGTCGGTGTGTAAAATGTTGTCAAACTTTTGTAAAGCACCAGAAAATGAATCTGTATGTGGGAATGCAGGGATGCGACGCACGCTCGTCTGTGCGAACCAATCAAGAGCGAGAGAATTCACTGATGCTTGAACCTGACGCACACTGGCAACCATGTCCATCCCTCCGTGACTGATGATTTCACCCTTTAAGGCAACATCAGACTGTGTCCCTGAGCCTTGCCTACATTTTCTGCCTTTCTTTGTTTTGATTGGATTTTTCCTGGATGACTGTGGCAGCCTGAAGCATGGCTGTGGTAGGGTGGGTGCAGTGCTGTCCTCCATTACCATTCTCAGACATCTGTCCATTTTGTGTCCCTTCTCCCATGCAAGGAGAAATGAAGTCACAGAGCGACTGGAAGTCATTTTCTCAAAATGTTTGGGAGACACTGTTATGTCTGAGGTCGGCTAAATGAGGCTGCTCTTACACGTCCTAATATTCAGCCAGGACTCAACACTTTTCCCCACTTGGCCGCTTTAGTAAAGACAGTCGTGTTTTAGATGGAGAGTGTTCAGAATTTGCTATCTGTAAGCCAGACTTCTTCGTCCATAGAAGTGACTCACAGGGCAGCCAGGTGATGAAGAGGGTGCCAGCTCACCACACCCCTCCTCCTTATGTTCAGCTGTCTCTCCAAGACCCAGACAAGATTCCACTGCTGACACACATAAACCAATTACACTGTCTTATCTGATTCTGACTCCATCTAACTCCCATCCATGTCAAACTGGCCTTTCAGAAGCAGGCCCCTCAAATGAAAACCATGTGTTTAAGGAATTAGGCAGAATATTTGTTTGTATCTGAAAAAGACTACTGTTTTTCGTCGTTGTTGTTGTTGTTGTTTTTTTACAGTAAAAGAGGCCCCGATGCTTCAATTTGGGACGGTATCAGAGTTAAAGTGGTTATAACCTAGAATGGCGAACACATTCCATCATCTATCATGATCACATCACAGTGCTGTGTGGCCTGAGAAAGCTGGGGCCTCGCTTGGATGCCGTATACTCAGCCTCATTCGTCTTGCTTGTTATGATAGCGAGGAAAAAAAAAAATAAAAGAGATCTGCTCGCTGACTAAATGACATTTGGAAATTGTAAGAAAATGTGCTCTCTGTGGGAAAGAACTTGGATTGTCAGAGAAGTATGTCATCAACCAGACAAACGTTAATGTGTCTGACAGGTTGCCAAGCAACCCCATCTGGCTGTGTCCAGTATCAGCACCAGCTGAGGCACTGCACACAGACCTGGTGACCTGTACAATGGACAAAGGCAGAGAAAACCTGACACTGCGAGTACACGGTGTCTTAAAATGCTGAAAACTAAAACGACATCAAAAGGTTACTTTAAGGCTGTGGTGCACAACTTTTGTAGTGATTGCTGCTGTTATTCTACTTCTGTTTGGTCTTCATGAACAGAAATGATGTAACATTATTTGACTGAGGGAGCTTTTGTGTGTATACACCAGCAGCACTGAACAACTTTTTATTTGTTCAGTTACAAGCAAAATGTTGCTGTTTTCTCTATCTGTGTTGACATTTAAATAATCACTTCCTGTCTTGGGAATGTTGCCAGACAACACGAGATCTAAACACGCCATCTATCTATAAAGCAAGTAGCATCTGTCAGTCTGTCTGTGACAGGCATATCTTGCTAACTGTTAGTCAGATCGCCCTAAGACTTTGGACATAGTTTGAGCATGGCCCGATGGTGTGCATCCATGATTTTCAATTTTCATTTTCACTGATTAATCACGCTGCACTTTTTGCTGATTTATCACGCAACACCAGGCAGGCAGCAGCTCATCAGCAGCAGCTGTGCTGTCTGGAGCGGGGAGATGGTAGTGAAGAGGCTGTCCTCACGGTGGGTGAGACATTTTCACACGGTTCACCGCAGAACATGGTGTTATACTGACGAGGTGCCCATTCACCAATACGTTTATTCACATGTTTATTTTGCATTAGCATGCTACTACTTTGCTGCTAACTTGGCAAACCTGTTTCCAAAAGTAAGCTAGCAAGGCTACGATTAGCATTTGCGTAGGGCTAACATAATACAAACACTGTGCAACCTCATTAGGCACAACGGAAATGTTTGAATTTCCGATTAGCATTAGCGTGGCTGACAGCTAGATACGCTAATGCTAATCAAAAATGAAAACATTTGGGTTGTGCATAATGAGGTTGCACAGTGTTTGTCTTATGTTAGCCTTTACGTTCCTTATGATGCATTACCATAACTGAAAAATCTTCTTCAGCTCCCACTATAGGAATACATATTTCTTACAGGCACTGCACTAGTCGTGAGAAACACACATGGCGCTGATATCCATAGTCAGAATAGCGTGAACTAACCTGACAATGATATTTCTTTGTAATTAAAAGTCCCACATTTCAGTTTTAAAATACTAATTAAAACACCTTTAATACCTAGGATGTATTCTTATGCGTTACTTTTTCTATGACTGTGCAGATGACCTGAGCAACAAAGATGGGACCTGCACTGAGAGGCTGAAGGCTGAACTTTGCCTGCCACTTCCTGCTGCCAACATGGACAAGCTAACTCACCAAAGGGTATACAAAGACCAGGCAACATCTCATGATCACCTCATTCTATATATCACATGTTCTATCTATGGCCAACGAGGCCCACACATGCACTTTTAACGTATTTATGGGGTCTCTCCAAAGAGTCACTGCACATTCCTGGAAGAAATGGGCTTTATCTGATTTAGACTGTGACTGCCCATTGAAACTCGTTTAGTTAAAAAATATTGAGCGACGCTAAATCGATTAGACTGCGCTGGAGTCTGATGTTGACTGAAACCTCTGTTACATGACAGAGACACATAACTCGCTCCTGCAGCCTCGGTGACGCGCTGACCAGGAGCACCACTTTCCGTGCGTTAACCCATACCATAGAGCAACACCAGGAGGAGGAGGGGTCGCCACAGAAACGACGCATAACCATTGGTGAGTCTGGAGATTGTTGGAATAATAATCTGATGATTTAGATGTATATATGATTCACACACTGCTTTACAATACCCTTCTTCATTATCCCTGCAGCATCTTATGTGCCTCAGTCAAAGGATCAGAATGGAAACTTTGCTGAGAAGGTACTGTAAACCATCAGAGCAAGAACCTTCAGGGTGGCATCATCACACAGCCCAGAGGTGCTGCAATTACAGAATCTGCTTTGTTTATATTTCCCAGCGCCTTTGATCTGTCAAAGCAATAACACTGCAAATAGACATGGGATTTAAGTCTTTGTGTCCAGGATTTGCCAAGCAAGATTGCTTGTATCCTTAGCAATCCACGTGTTAGCCGAAACACATAACGGAAAGAAAAATAACCCTTTTTTTTGGGAGGCAAATTGCTCACGTCCTGCACTTATCATCTCCACGCATTATCAGCTGTCTTAGTTTTCTTCTGGTACCCCATCAATTACACATGTGTCACGGATGCAACATGTAGCTTAAACGCCTGACTCCACTGCCCCCCCACACTGGGACCCCAAATTAGACAAAATGACTGAAACTATGGATTATGTATGTGGTTTTGGTGAATTATGATCTAAGGTTTTTCTTTCAAAAAGTCTCTGTCTAATAACATATAATAGCAAAATCCCTACGACACAGGAAAACCGCTCACCCCAATTTACCCAAATCACTTTGCAGTCACCTTGCACAGCCTCAGCTGGCAGCAGGAATCATACTTTTTTTCCCAGGATAATCATAAACAAAGAATCTGTGACTAAGGTAACAATTACATCCAAACCTGTGTTTAGGTTTTCCGACGCGAGTAAATATGCCTTTGTCTTTTTTAAACATTTGTTGACAGCTAAACACACAAAATGTGTTTACACACTGTGTTGTGTCAAAACACGGGCATTCAACGTGTTCATGTTTACCTAAAGTGATTCAGTGGCAAAGACAGTGAGGAATTAACCATGTTATGACTTGATGTTTTTAGCTTTCAGTCTGAGTCATGTTTACGCCTCACGTCCTCTGTGCAATTCCCAATCACTGCTCGTTTTTTTGATAGAAAAAAAATGTATAATATGTCTGGGAACATTGGCTTAAAGCATGCGTGTACAGTCAGTGTATGAATAAATCATAAAGAACACAATACACATTTTAGACTAGTCTGATGTTTAGGAGAGAGAAAAAAAAATGTTTTCCCCACGGCATTTGTTCCAAGTCAATGAAGAATGTGACGTAAGCAGCAGGTATGTAACCACTCCTTCTCCTCAGGATGTGGACAGGCAAGTTGCCAAACGTCTCAGAGAGCTGAACACAGATGAACTCTGCCAGTGGTTTACCAACATTGGACTGCAAAAATGTCTCCCTTTCATCAAAGGTGAAATACACACACAACACACACACACACACTCTCCTCTCCCAGCCCTGTGGGTGTCAATTTGAATTGAATTTATCTTCACCGCAGATCAAATGATCTGTATTGAAATTAAATGTTTCGACGTCAAGAGAAAAGGAGATGAGGATGATAGAAGCACTGATTGCTTTTTTTTTCTTGCACAGAAAAACTGCAACATCTGCACACACACACACACACACAACATCCTATTTAAACTTGTGCAGAAGTGTTTGACTTCCCACTGGTTCTTCAGTTTGTCCTCAAAGGAGAACCCTTTTTGGCTCCAGATAGACCCTTTTTTTTATAAAGGTTCCACCTGGAACCCTTTTAAAACCCTTTATTCAGGAAAGGGGTTTTAAATGGTTCACTGGATCAATATGGTTCTCACTGGAACCATTAGTGTTACCAAGAACCCAGAAGAAAGGGTTTTTCAGAAGCAAATTGTAGAAGCCTTTGTAGAAGGACACTTTTGGAACCCTTATTTCTAAGAGTGTACGAACTTTGACATCTCAAATATTCCATGCTTTGGAGTAATAGGTTTTTTTCTTCACTTTTATTACATCTTCTGCCAAGTTACACTGTTAATGTATTCGCTTACACATACTTTTAGACACAAAAAAGGCTTTTTAACATGTCTCTTATGAATTATCCAGTACTACGAGTGCAGGTGCAATATGCGCTTGCTGTTTGTCGTGAATGGAATATCTCCTGCAGTTCTTATTCAAACAACGTCAAAGTCAGCACTGCAGTTGGTTGACAGCCTGTCAACCAACGGACAGACAAATAGGACAGATATTTTTAGGTAATGCACATCTTGATATAATGCAGGCGTATGACTCAATGTTTCCCTCACAGAAGCAAAACTGTGTGGCGTGGACATCGCTTCAGTAGATGTGAACACTCTGGACCTCCTCCAGGTCGCCACACTAGAAGACAGAGAGCAGCTGCTGTCGGCTATTTATAATGAACTGCACCCTCCCAGCGCCATCATCCTGAGATTAGACTCGCTTTTCGGTACACCTGCACATTTACAACACGCCAAATAAAGATGTTCCAGGTACAGTATGGATGCAAATGTTTACCCTCCTTCTCATCGTGGTTATAACAGAATCCTCAAATCCACCTAATGTTGAGACGTTTACTGCAAGATTGGCGTCAATTAGCAAGTCTAAGTCTGCTCCTCACGTGAGCTGCCTTTCTATGAATAGACGTTCGCTCAAACTCAGGTGTGGCCTTGACCTCTACACATACAGCACACCAAAGATAGAATAACAATCATTTTAAAATGAATAATTTTATTCTTTTTTCCCCACCCCATAATATAAACGACAGCCAGAACTACATGGCACAGAGGAATTCTCAGTTGATAGAGGTCACTATTAATGGTGAGTAACTGAATTGATGAAGTAAAAATTGAGAATTACACTGTACATGACTTTATCAATGCTAATGTGAGTACAGTGCACTGTATCTGTGAACGTTCAGTTTTTATAATATCACATTTAGCTACACAGAACCTAACGTGACATCATTTCCTATTGTCATCCTTTGTTGCAGCGTCGGAGCGGATTGTTCATCTGAGGACCCCAAGGGAAACCACAGCAGGAAAAATCCAGGACTCATGTATCAAAATGCTGGGCATCACAGAAGATAAAAGTCTATTCATACTGAAAGAAAAGCAAGGTGCACAATGCGATGTTCACCACATGAAATAGTCCTAGAAACACTATATACAAACACTCACTCTACTCATATACTTGATTTCAAGGCTCTTCAGAGGAGCTCCCAGCAGATCAGCAGATTGGGACTCTACTCACTAAAACAGCAGACAAAAGGCAGTTGGAGCTGTATTTGTGTAAAACGGTAGACTCCTTACACATAAATAACTTGTAGACAAGTAAATTGCATGCTACAGTCCGTGCATAATGGTGTTTCCTGTATGCTTCTGCTTTTTAGGAGAAACCAACAACTGCTGCCTCCCAAAACAGTCCAGAGGTAAAAGGGACCAACGGAAACGTAAATGTCAACATAAATGTTGAGGGGAGCCAGTCTGCTAAACAGGAGAGGATTAGGGAGCTGAACCAACAGGTGGACTCACTACAAAATGTCATCTTTCAGGTCACTATCTCCGCTCTACCGCTACAGCTACAAGTATGAGCATTAGATTGACAACTTGATTTAACGTCTTTGAATTTGTTTGATCCCAAAGGTCCAGGAGCTTCACCACAGTCTGGTAGCATTTTGCGCGGAGTTAAAGAACATGGATGGAGATGTGAATATAGACAGGCTTGGCTCAGATGAGCTGCAGCAGAGGCTGGAATCGGTCCAGAGCCAGTTGAATGACAAGAGGCAGAGTCTGCAGAATCTCAGAGACAACATGGACAACTTAGCAGCTCTCAAGAACAAGTAGGGATGATTTTTCACTTGTTTTGTATAATGAGTGAAAACATAAAAATGGTTCTATGCACTAATTTTGTTTTTATAATGAAATATTATCAATGAATCATTCATTCTCGTCCACTTCATTTGCTGCAAAGCATCCACTTAAAAAAGTAACGATGTAAAGGAACAGACCAGTTACACCCACAATTCACATTTTGTGACTGTAAATATGAATCTAACGTCTGGTCGTTTGTGGCACTTTTATTTGACCGTCATCCCCAAACACAATGTGAAGTTACTGTAAACTTGTACACGTTTGAACGAAGGATGACGTATTTGTTTAACTTTTACTGAAATGTTGCTTCTTGCCACTCAGACAGTTGGAGGTTTGTCTGTTGGAGAAGATGAAGCTCAACTGCCAAGTGTTTAAGGAGGACATTTCAATCGTGCACCTCAACAGGCAGGCGGCTCACCTGCAAAGCGCGTTGCAGGAAAGCAAGGTACGACCCATACCGAGTACAATCGCTAACATCTTCCACCGATTATATGCACCACTGCAGAACTGAACTAGCAAGTCGAAGGTCTGGACCTCAAGTCAGCCGAGTATAATCAACAGCATGTGAAACACAGTTACACCAAAATGTGGGAAAGCTGTTTGGTCTGAGTCAGAGCATGTTTTGACTGCTAAAAATAGACAATGAAAAACTGAGATTAGCATCAAAACAGCACTACTTATAGGGGGGAAGCATGTGTGGTATGGGATCCTAAAATACTGCTTCTGCTGAAGAAAAAAAGTTTGGTGTTTTTGGAACGTCGTAAATGTGGCTCTTGCCTTTGTCTTTCACCATATCAGAACGACTTGGGTACTTTTAACAGTATGGAACTCTACACATTAAAACCACAGTGTATTAACTACAGATGGATAATACATTCAGGCTAAATATTTGTTGGTCGCAATTTTTCACCGGTTCCTTCTTGACGTGCTAGGCCATCATTTAATACACCTATCACCTTTGATCTTCTCTTCTCTGTTCTCCTGATTGACATCACAATGCTCCTTTCAGTCCACTCTGTTTGGTTTAAGCTGCGCGGTTAGTCTGTTGTGAGAGTGGCTATACAAGGCAGAGTGAAGTCCTTTGGATGAACATGCACTTTTTCAGAGAGAATGTTCAGCGCTGACATCCGAGAGCCTGTGACCATACCAACAATGGAATGTGTGTGACAAAAGCCACTGGTCGATGCAATAGAGAAATGGGCCAGGGTGTGTAAAACTATCTGCATCTATCCCCAGAGGAGACCACTTCTTTTTTTAATGTGGCTCTTTTATCCCACTGGAGAAGCCCTAACGAGGTGCCATGAAAGGACACACGCGGCTTCAGCTTTGAAAGGTGCCCCGTGTCACGTTGCCGCCTCGGGGCCACGCTTTTTAGGTGCTGAGTTTGTGGGAAAAGCGGCAGCGCTAATGTTTATCATATGATCTAATCAGAGTTAACACACAGGTCAGAGCTGAGGAGCAGCCTGGGAACTGATGGAGCTGCCGCTCTAATAAGGAGCAGACCGCCCCGTGTTTGGTCTCGTAGGCTGCCCCGCATTACAGACAATAAGGAAATATTTCATCATCGGCAGTCTAATCTCCTGGATCTATTGCAACTGGAGAGCATCAATAAAGCAGCCAAGAGGAAAAGAGAAATGGGAGCAGAGGGAGAGCGTAACGGGAGGAGGGGAAGGACAACAAATGGTGGAAATTAGCAGTTTAGTCGACTCAAACCCTCCAGACAGACTATTAAAGAGAGGGTAAACTGGGAGAAGTATTGTTTCACCCAATGTCACGTGTTCTTTCAGGAATGATGGTGGTTTGAGAAACTCCTGACTTTATAAAAACGATATGGTTCAACTATAAAAACAGCACACACAACAGGAGTTGCGATCGATCGACGTGGTCAACTTGTCTCCCATTACTCTGTCCTCTATTTTGTACTCCAAGGTTGATTGGGTTAAAGATCTGTGCTGCTGGAGTAGCCAAGGCGTCTGCATTCAAAATGACAGCAATGACTTAAGGACAAATAACACCCATCATTGTAAATGAAATTAAATCCCTTCAATTTACCGTCTATGTTCTCTGGCCTGTCAAAGGATAATTTCTCTCACTGGGTGAAAGATAATCTTCTCGCAGATCGTGTTTTCTATGATAGAGGAAAATTATTTGATTTCACAACATTGCGGGGGGGTTGGGCTCTCCCTTTTCAAAGAGCTTACAGTATTTTTTTTATCCCGTGTCATTTTTTGTGATGTGCAGTAGCATGAGTTCAATCGCTTTCAATCAATCCACTATAGGATGAGTGTCCTGTGTTTGACCCAGGTAGGACAGGATTTGATTGTTTTCTATGCAAAAGGAAGAATATGAAGAGAAAATTCCTTGGCCTCTTGGTGTGTGTCCAACATTGAGGCAAACCAAAAGGGAAACTGATGCGTATTGGAGTGGGTTTCTCAAGGGGCTTCGGCTGTGTTTCCGTAGATATATCCTGTCTGGCCCACTTGTCTGAGCGGAGAGAAGTCTTAGCTTTGACCCCTGACCCCAGCAAGGCGGCATCTATTGCTGCAAGGCATTCACACGCCATTCAGGGAGAGGGGGGAGTATGCCAAGAGGCTGGATAAGGGAACTCTGGAATTTAGTGGTCAGACTCACAAGTTATTTCTGATCCTTGTAAGTTGCTCGTGGTGTGATCTCCTCCAAAGCTAACCATTACATCTTGGTGGTCTTCATGCTTTGACACAGCCTTAGTCTTATCTCTTAGGGAACCAGAAATATGGGTAATCTCTGAGGTTTCATTCCAAGAAATAAACTGAAATTGTATCACAAGGAAATGATTACAAAGTACCTTTCTTTGGGGGGGAAAAACCCCCACAGCTTTAAAGGTTTTCAGGACCCCTTGACTCCTTGCACTCAGTTTGCACTCACATTACCCATCTTCAGTTAATCATAAATGCGTGGTTTGACATCATGCTTATTTGGTTTCTGTTTGAGATGAGAAGACTGAAGCTATTCTGCAGTATCTCTTCATTACACACAGTGAGTTCTTTCCATCAATCTAACCCTAACCCTAACCCACAGCATGTGGGATATGCTTTAAAGCTCTAATGTGTAATTTTTCTTGCCCCCTGAGTAACTACCAAAACACAGCCGGCATCTCTACATGGTGTATGCCTGTGTTATCGTGCGCCACCCTCACCCTTCTGCTACCCAGTTGCATTTATCTTGTCAAACTGCTGAACATCCAGGTTTTTAAACTGAAGAATCCACCTCTTAAACGTTTCACGGGCATTTTCAGCCATCTTGTTTTGTGTGGAAATTCAAAACACTAAGAAAGCATTGTGCGAACTCTTACGATCCGAAATATTAGCATTAAAATAATGTAAAATGTGTATGCGTCTACATTCAGGACAAAGCTCAAAAGACGAGTCAGGCCATCGGCAGCCTGAGTCAGCTGGTGTCACCGCAGTCTCCCGCCATGCTACTGGTTGTACAGGAGAACCAAGGCCCTGACGGCCATTACGGCTTTTCATGTCGCTACGCAGAAGGCAACGGACTTGTGGTGGACAAGGTGGACAACACTCATCTTTGTGTAGACGACAGGTAAAACACAAACACACCTCGAGCTAAGTCAATCATCTCGGCTTAATGTGTTCACAGAGTCTACTTAGTAAGACCAAACAAGTATTAATGTCTCAGTCACTCACTCATTCCACCCATTTCTTTTTTATACTTGGTAGCCATGGCAACCGTTAGGATATTGGCCCCAAAACAAGTACACATTGTAATGCAATACTTGAATGCAGGAGAGAGTGAAAATAAGCAGATAAAATGTACTCTCTCTCACACACACACACACACACACAAGTTCTTTACACAGCTGACATTAAAAAAAATCTATTTATCTGTCACTTTCTCAGTTGTGGTTATAAATAAAAACCAATGAAGGGTTTGTTTTAATGTTCTCTGTGTATCATGGTTCGTGATATGGCAATTTCTTACTCGTTTCTTGTTACCCTGTCTTTACATGCAGCAAAAATGCTGGCAAATGTTGAATCTGGCAAATGTTTTATAGACTCTGAAATTTATTGACGTGACACGAGAGAATTCAGAATAACCGAACAGTTAAATTGTTGAACGTACAACATAATCCTCATATAATTCATGTGCGTTTTGACTTGTTTCATGTGTGTGTGTGTGTGTGTGCGTGTGTTTCTGATTGTCCTCGCAGACTGGTGGAAGTCAATAGTGTGCCTGTAGTGAACTTTACACAGGAAGAACTGACTGACCTCCTGCTGCAGGGACCCACCGCTCAGATTGTTGTCCTACGCCAGCCAGCGCCCACACACACCTGCCCGCAGCACCTGGTCAACCCCGATCCCGTGAATACAACTTGCCTGCAAAGTGATGCGGTCGCCATGGAAACCCCTCCACGTCGGAAAGTGATGGCAATCTGATGACACAATGGAGAGAAATGAAATAGAGTGTAGAAAAATGTTTTAAAATGTCTGTAATAAGACCAACACTGTGAAGTACGATATTATCTTCTGCTAGTTATTTCCCTCCATATGTGAACAGTTTTATTTTATTGAACAAATATTCCACATAGATTGTTTCCAAATGCCTTATATTAATAACTAGTTACATGGCTGTGTTTTTGTGTTCCTTTTATCCATTTTGAAGCATCACCACATGTACATTACTTTGTTCTTGTTAAATGATACCCACACTGTTTCAATATTGTGTGCAGACCCTTGCTTGTTGGGAGGAATTGAGTATTTCTTCAATTTGGAACTCTACATGTTTATTTCATGTTTGTGGCATGAAGTAAAATGAAAAAAAACAAAATCATTGCTCGAGTGGATATAGCTTCACCTTTTTAGATTACGGAGAAAATACTGCACGTGACACCGTGTGTAGACACATCTGCCAGCTTTGTATAATATTTGCAAGCTTTCTCTTTGCAGATTGGACTCTCAGATCATCTGGAACAGTGTTCAGAGGAGAACATTTCATAAAAAATGAGTCACGTCTCCTCCTCGCATGTTGTAATGTAATCCACTGTGTTGCAGGAATAAACCCTTGGGCCCGGAAATGCCTCATTTCTCAGCCTTGTTCTCCCTCGTTAAGTGGCAGTGGATCATGTAAGGCTGACAGAAAAAACAGCACAAACGCTATCAAACCCTGACCCAGACCCCCGAGGTCCAAAGAGCCTGAGAGGAGAAGTGATGGGACCAGTTTTACTTGTAAGTCGATGAGAAAGTTCACAGATCAGTCAAACGATACATATGGCAATCATGGTTTGGAAATCATGGGAAAATTAGCTGCTTATAATCCGGGCGATAAACAAAAAAGGCATCTTCAGGTTGCCAAACAAACATCGCATGGCAAGAGGAGTACAAAACTACAACTACTGACTGGAGACTGGAGAGACTTAGCTGCGTTGTCCACTTAGCCACTGGCACAGATGAAGCATAATGACTAACCTCAAGAAATGAACTGAAAAGTTATCCAATGTCACAGAATAATACAAAATCAGGATGTATAGCATGTCGGAGACATTGCAGGGAATAAAGAGAACAGACATGGAGAGAAAAGGATGGGGAGAAATGACAGTGATGATCACGCTCATTGTCAAAAACGACCATGCAGAAGGACTGAGGTCGATCTGGGCTGCTCTTTCATTCAGCACAGAGAGACACGAACAGAAAAAGTTCTAGCTCCGCAAAGTCAAGTCACACAGAGGCAGAAGGCAGAGGAGAGAATGTGTCATGGCTGAAGTTATGGAAATAAATTAACACTGGAGAAAATGAAACAAAATCCTATAAACACTACTGCTGGCAAGAGTAGAAAGACGCCAATGACCAAAACACACCCCCAGAACACACACCAACAGTCTTTGATACTCCAGCTATAAACCACTGCATGTTGTCAATCTAAAAAGCAGAAGAAATCCATCGGGGTGATTGAAGTGACACCATGAAAAACCCCAAAGCTTTGAAAAGATGCTGTCAAAACAACCTAACACTGAACTGTACACTGCACTCGCAGGGAAAACATCTGCAGTGAATTGAACCATACGCCGACTTCCTCCTATACTTCCAAGGCGCCTCAGGTTGACTCGGGCTGTACCTGACACGGCGTGGCACAGAGCAGCAAACACTGCATCTGGTTTGCCTTAGCAGCCTCAGTGAAGCTACATCTAGCAAAAAAACTGATAAGCTCTGAGCCCAGGATTGCTCTCCTTCGCCCTGTAAGCTGCAGCTTCTCGACCCCCCCCCTCTCATCTCCTTCAACTCTCTAACCACCCCATGACATTTAAGGCTGCCTGGCATCCGTTTGAAGTGGAAGAGGGGGCATTAGCTCTGATTTCCTGCCCAAATCCCATACAAGCCAATAAAATACATACAGGTCTGAAGCAAACCAAGGAATTCCTGTCCACTAAGTGTTAAACAAACTTGGCATTTAGCCTTTTATTAGACTGTATAGACAAACAATTGTGTCCTGTTTTGATAATGGTCTGTTTGGGTTTTACTGTCTGTCCAGTCTTAAAGACCTAATGAGACACATTGTGAGGTGAGAGAATAACAAATATAAGAAATAAATAGCTGTACAGCATTATGTTGTTAATACAGCCACACAACTTCTAGACTCTTATATTTTAATAATCACTCAGAAGCAGCGTGGTTCAGGAAGGTCAGAGTAAAATCCTGAGGGCTTCTGATTTCATTTTGCTGAGGTAGAAGTGGAACTTTTGTCTTCTCCGCTGGTAAATCTCACACCAAGCTGCGGCCTTGGCACTTGAGAAAGTCTCCAGACATGTTGACCCCCCCCCCCCCCCCCTCCTGGTCAACACTGCTATGTTGTTGGACGTTAACATTATTTGTGCTTGTTATATTTTCACTCCAACCACTGCAAGGTCAGACAAGCTGAGGGAGTACTGCCATCTACTGGCCGCACCACAAAAAACATATGCGCACATCTGGGAATGCCTCTCTCGGGGTTAATTATGAAGTGATTTTGCTTAGATCCAATTATTCATCGCAGGCGATGTATAGCAATTATCTTCCATGGATGAATACCCAGGGTTGGAAAAATCACAGGCTTTAAAAATACAATCAATCAGTGATGTGATCCGGTGGGAAATTTATGATCAGTGTGCAAAATACACATATATTTATTTTCCAGGAGTGAAATTAATGCTCTTAGTTGTTGTGAAAAATTAAAGCAAAGAAACAAAGAACAAATAATGACCCTGTTTTTTAGTGAATGGAATGGAAATACATTTAAAACATAGTGTTGGTCCAAACAATCCATCACCATGTAACACACATGGTAGACATCCAGCCAGGTGCTTCACTCTTAGAAATAAGGGTTCCAAAAGGGTCCTTCTACAAGGGCTGAGGTTCTACCTGGACACATTTGCTTCTGAAAGGGTTTTTCAAGGCTTCTTGGTAACACTAATGGTTCCAGTAAGAACCGTTTTGATCCAGAGAACTCTTTAAAATCCCTTTCTTGAATAAAGGGTTTTAAAGGGTTCTAGGTGGAACCCTCCAAAAGGGTTCCAGGGGGAACCCCTATAAAAAGGTTTATAAAGATTTAATTATTTATCATAGTGTATTTTTTTTAGCTTCCCCTAAACATTTTAGAACAGAAACACAGCAAATTAAGTCACGATAAGGCACTTTTTGCCCATATGAAAGAGTTCATACACTCTTAGAAATAAGGGTTCCAAAAGGGTCCTTCTACAAGGGCTGAGGTTCTACCTGGAAACATTTGCTTCTGACCTTTTCCAGAAGAAAGGGTTTCTCAAGGGTTCTTGGTAACACTAATGGTTCCAGTAAGAACCATTTTGATCCAGAGAACACTTTCCTGAATAGAGGGTTTTAAAGGGTTCTAGGTGGAACCCTCCAAAAGGGTTCTCCTATGAGGCTGAAGAACCTTATATAGTTCTTCTTAGCAATTTTATTTCTAAGATTATTGATTGTTTACAGTGATTAAAAATAAAATTGCTAGCATGTGCATGGTTGATGATAAGGACCTGAAACGCAGCTGAGCGACATTTAACACTCTCTTTGCTGTTCGATTAAAAGTCCAATGAAAAGGCCATTAGGATGTAGTTTCAGGTGTGCTTTGGAGGAGATAAATATGTTCGGGGGGAATTGTGCTGCCAGAAAGCAGCGACAGCAAAAGGTCAGCGTGTGATATTGGTAATTTTCCAATCCATTTTGTCTGAAATATATCAAACATAATTGCCCAAGTCTCTGTCCAATAAATACTTTAATTAAAGCAAGATGGAAATGGTGATTTGAAGAAGAAATCATTGTGGAACATAATCGTCAAACAGTCGCTGGAATATTTGAAGTGCAGGCTACAGAGAAAAAAAAAGAAAAGGAAATACAATAAAAGGATAGAAAAGAAAAAAGCCAAATGCTATGATCATTGACTTTCTCTCTCTTTTTTGCTGAGTTTATTTGAATAATAGAACGCAAAAAACTTCCCACACGCTGAACAAGTAGTTCATTTATAAACCCCAAGGCTGTTTCTGGAACCAGAATCTGTTCTGGTTATTACTTCTGTGCTGTGAGATATAGGTTCATCTACAGAGGAGTAAAAAATCATATTGAATTATGGATCCAATACTGTTATCTGAATACAATTTTGACAAATGAAACAGAGCTATGTCTATTAGATGCATTACATGGCATACGCATTAGTAACCACACAGATTCCTCACATGAACCATCTGCATTTACACTCTAGGTGGCAGTGTAAGACTCAGTATTCTTCCCTGCCATCAACACTACACACACTTGAAAGTCAGTGAAATCCTGCACTTGCATAAAAGGACGTTTCACAAGTATCCATGTTTGCAGAGACTGCCAGGCAATTTCCTCAGCACAGCTGATCACTTGCTCCTTGACGGTTTTGGAAAGTCGCTCTGCTGATTCCGATTAGCACTCAGGATTTGACGCAAGCAACAGAAATGTAAGGCATCACGCTGATGTGTTACATCCTGTTTAAGATAGCGTTTCCCCCTGTTTCCAGCTCCAGCTTGAACAGCTGATGGACAAGCACCTGTATTGGCTTGTTAGCTGAGCCTGTACAGACAGGTCCTTTACACAGCTCTCTCTCCACAGCAGCACCTTTGTAGTATTAGATATCTGCATTTTGAGTGCTAGCCCTGATGTTATGTCCATTAAGAAGACATGCAAATTCAGAATATGTCTGAATTGCAGGGGAAATTAGACATTGTGCAGTAAATATTAAAACATAATTTAGATTTGCTCTGGTTATTTTTTTAACTAATGTCAGAGCCCATTTTACTCCACAGTACACACTTTATACGTCCCATTATATTTAGTCACACGGACACACATGTAAAGAAATTGTGACCTGTATGTGTTTCGCATGCACACCTGTACTTACACTGCCTCTGTTTCTGTATACTACACACTGAGGCACAAACACACAAACAAAAGGGTTTTACCGAGAGTGGCTGATGGTGAGTGAACAAGCCAGAGGAGACTGGAGAAGCACACTGGGGGGGAATGATGAGAGGAAATGATGCGCATGATGACCGCTGAATGGTCGGCCAGTGGGACAGACCGTGTCAGACAATCTGCTGAAAGGGTGAAAGACAGATAGCGAGTTGAGTGCATGAAAGAGACACAGGGCATGAGAAAGAGGAGGAAAGTGTCGAAATACTATTACGCCATGACACGTAATGACCTCCGTGTTTCACGCTTTTTACGACTGCTAAACTTGTGTGATTGTGCTGCAACTCTGCCACTCAGCTATAGCCAGCCAAGGGATGGTTCCTAACTTGAAAGGCTCAGATAGAGAAAAGCAGGTCAGCAGCATGTTTTATTCAGCTCTTATTGCATAAATTGTATGATGCCGTTCCGATTCGTCCTTTTGCGTGAGTGTCTGTAAAGACCAGAAATGTCTCAGGTTCCTGGTGGTGCATTGAGCGTTGTTTGCTCCTCTCGTCTTCAAGCTTTTAATCTGCAGAGTGGGCCCTCACACAGAAACAATGATGACCCAGTTCTGAGTTTTTCCTCTGTCTTACAGCCAGTTCTTTTCTGTCCTAATCATAGTCCCTCAGCTCCAAGAGCTGCCGCGCTACCAAGACACGGGATAGAGAGGGGGAGGAGGAGAAGAGAGATAAAAAGAGAGACAGAGACACGTTAAAAAAAAAAAAAAAAAAGTCAGCATGAGATGAAGGAAAGAGAGATCATGTCTGAGGAGGAAGGAGAGAAAAGATGGCAAAATATTAGACGGATAGATGCGGCATGTTCACAAATAAGGATAGAAAGAGAGAGGAAGACAAACAAGTTTAAACCACTGCACCTTCTTTGATTTGTTCCCTATGGAGAGCATATCTAGAGGCAGGATTGATTCCATGACATGCTGCAGAAAAAGGAAATGGAGTCCTGATGCACTGTGCTCCTTCATCATGCACAGATGTCTCAGGAGATACAGGAAATCAGGTCATTGTGATCATCATCGGGTATACCTATACGTTTGCTGGCAGGGCTGAGGAACCCTGTTGTGCTTATGCAATATAAGGACCACACAGTTCCACGAGCATTCCTGAATATTAAATAAGCACATCCAGGTCTGTTTTGAAAATAACAATAAAGATTTTAACATTTATGGCCGTAACGTTATTGCCCGGCAAAACCAACTTGAACTAAGAGAGGGGGAAAAAAACAGCTTCTTCAGTGAGCAAATTCACAGTTCTGTAATCTTGATTATCTGCTCAGATGAGCACTGTAGTGGCCCATCTGTAGCTAATTTCACTGACATTTATTTCAAAGATGCTTTTTAGTGGTGGAATAATGTGGAGGGAAGCAGGAGCACTACTGTATTACCCACGCTGTGATATATTGAAACTTTGTCAGACGATGCAAATCCACAGGTATAATGCATTTCCAATCCCTGAAAGCTGTGCCTCAGCTTGCAGATTCACAGTATAGTATATATGCAAGAAATGGCATTCAAGCTGTTTTGGAGGTTCTGACTTGGTTCAGAGTTAAAGACCCAGTTCAACATAGCATATTTGCCTTCCTCCACTAAATATACACTACTGTAACACACACTGGCAGATTACTTTGTGGGGTTCAAATGTTCATTAACGGAAATTTCTAATTAGCCAAACACATGGCAGCAACATAATGCATTTAGACATGCAGATGTTGTCAAGACAACCTGCTGAAGTTCATCACCAATTGGACACACTTGGCACACAGGCCGGTGTGAGCATCTTGGGGACCTTGGGGGATTTATGTAGAATGATCAGAAAAAGAGGACAATGTCAGAGGAGAAGAGCCAAACTGTTTTCATAGAAAGACAACAGAAACTCAAACAAGCACTCATTACAACTTTCCACCGTTGAAGCAGATGGGTTACAGCTGCAGAAGACCACACCGTGTGCCACTCCCGCTACTTTACTGGGTGTCCTGTGTCGCAGCTGTTTGTGTATTTTGCGCTAGATCTGTTGCACCGTGTGAGGATTGTGGCACAGGATATCAAGGAGTAGCAAGAAGAAGAAGATGGAGAAAAAAGCAATAGCACAGTGTGCCAGTGGCTTCATGTTGATGTCACTCAGGTCTACTGTTAGTGATGCAAATGGACAGGAGAGTAAACACTGGCTCAGTTGTGCATCCAGCCTGAAAACATCTCCATCGCTTCAAAACACCCTTGTCACTGGGGTCAGTGCCAGCTGGGAACCCCGGGGATGGATTTGACCTTCCCTGTCTACCTAAGTCTGGCACAGGACACAACAAAAGGATGATACTTCATGGGAAATGGAAAAAAAAAACAAACAACGACACCCAGAATACACCATCTCCTGCTCAGCCGTTCTGTCATCATTACATGTAATGATACCAGACAGGATCACCAAACTGCCTCACCAAATCATCCATGTCTGGGGGAGGGGGAGGTGTGAATTAGATAGAGTCAGTGGTCAAGGGTGCCAAAGCTGGACCAGCACAGAGTTGGCATTGTGTTGGCAGCGAGCTGGTATGGGGGGCAGGGGGAATTCCTTGCCTGACAGTGTTTGTAGGAGTGGAGGGACCACATCTCAATGACTCCTAAGCTGTATCTATTATGCTAAGACATGTATCCTTGAGGGAGCATGGTTTGGAGTTCAAAGTCACGTACGAGGATGGAGATTTAGCAGCGGCCAATCAGAAGACACCAGCTACACATCCTGACGACATATACAGCCTACAGCATCTGCATAAACTATTTTTGAACAGCTACGTTTAAGTGAAATTAACAATAAAAAAAAAAATGTATGCAATAAGCAGAACTGACAGTCTTTAAAAAGCAACAGCTCAGTCGGCTCATAAATATAGACATCTGCACTTTGTTTGTGCTATCTGTGAATTTAACTGCGTGCGCTTCGATTTCCACCATGTGACATATATCGCTGACATGTGGAGATGAATTACACCCTCAGCTCATTTCCTCCTCCTTCCCAACCTTTACACAAGGTGACCTTGCACGTAACATCATTTACAACTGAATGACATGTTTGCTGTTCATAGGGCTGCCAAGCTGCATCAGCCGAGCCACTGCTGTGACACATTGCTTAGCTGCTCTGTGGCACTAAATGGTACAATTCAGCGAGTGGGGAATTGTTTTTTTTTTTTTGTTTTTTTTTTTGCTTCCATACGCCTCCCATCTGCTTTGCTTTTCACTGATTCTTTCTACAATGAGAATGCAAACAGTTACGGCGTGTGTGGGTGAATAAACAAAGTGCAGATGTTATTTCAGTGTGATTGGCACCCACCAATTCATCTTCCTCTAAAATGTGAGCTGAACTACTACAGAGCAGACTGACTACCTGGCTCTTGATAACCTCTGTAATATACATCATATGAGTGCAAAAAGAAGCCCATAAGCATCAACTGGTCCTGCTTGACTTCTCATCCGGTCTAAATCACTGACAGTATTGGCTGCACCTCAATAGCCTGTCCCCATGCTCCGCCAACCAGTGGCTGACGACGTAAAATATTGATTTGCATGTCCACCCATATCACCATGCTTTGGCTTTGCTGTCAAGTTCATTTAGAAGAAGCCTCTTTTAAGGCTTTTGGACGCCAAGCTTGTGGCAGTAGCCAGTCTAGAGGTGGAGAAGGAGGGAGGAAGAGTCCCCGAGGGGAAAAAACACAACTCACAAGGCTGTGTAGAGAGTGTCGTGATCCAGGATTGGGTTTAAAATGACCGACGCGATGGCTGCAGCTGCGTAAGCGGCCACACGTGAGGTAGTTGGGGCATAAACCTTCAGTTATTTATGCAAAGGGAATACGTTGCTTAGTGCATCAAATTAGGTTGTACACTGTATTTCCCAATTAGTCATTTCAGCATGGATACACTCTTCTGCTTCATATAAACAGCCAACAGCCTTGCCTGAACTTAGACACACACACAACGACAGATACACACATAAATGGGTACAAACACACACACTCAGAGGGTAAGAAACACATGGTTTATGAGTTGATTTATAGATAGTACAGTCTTTGCAGAAATCAAGAGGAAAGGGTTTACTCTCTGATCACCGTGTGTTATCTCACTGTTTCAGTGGTCTATGGAGAGATTCCATACAGGAAACTAATGTCACAGGAAACAACGGGAGAGATAAGGGAGTGACCTTTACGTGCATGTGATTAACATGACAAATTGATGTTAATTTCTCGACTCAAACTTCTAATTTGGTTTACTTTCAAACAGCCAGAGAAAGCCTGCTGCAGTCTATGCTCAACAGCCACAGCAACCTCTCCCTCTGTGAATTTTAGACGTCGCCTTGTTACTCGTGGCCTTTATTCTCTCGCTGCCAGAGTGCCTGACACCGAATGAATGGCAGAATGAAGAGGAAATCAACAGAGACATCAGAGCGAGGCAGACAAGGTGGAGGGGTGGGATGCACAAAGAGAGGCAGGGGGGGAAAAAAGAAAATGACAGACTTATGTCTGAGACAGAATAAGAGAGAAGGGCCACATCACCATCAATGAGACAAAGACTCCAAAAGCCACCTTCTGTCAATATTCTGCCACTTGGAAAAAAAAAAACTACACTACATTAAAAGCCAATGCATTCTTTGTGGCTAAAGGGTGCAGAGAGGGGTGAGTCACAATATACACTTAAACTGGGAGTGGCCAGTTTAAACAGATATTGCACACAGCAGTGAGGGAGATGAGCGAAAACTGGGTTGGTCTCCATTATTCTGTTTCGCTGTGAAATCCAAAGTATTGTTATAATGTCATTAGTTGACTCGGTGTCCCACTTCTGAAGATTTGCACCACCCTCTCTAAACCAATGTTTGTTTGTTTATTTATGTATTCCCACAGAAAATGTAGGTCACACATTCATACAGACCATACATTTTTAATAGATGTGCAGCTTTAATTCAAAATGTCTGCAATGTGACCCCGTGAGGCAATCTGTGTGCAAATGAACCACAAACTTATTTAAAATACATATTATGAGTAACTGCATTCTGTTAGTTACTATTTAAATTGGTGGCATTTAGAATCCAGTTACATTGTTGACATCAAGAGATCACACGACGGTACTCTTCTGTTTTACGTGCAGGGATGTTTCATTGAAATATAAAAATATGAAATATGAAATATAAAAAGACACAGCAAACTCACAGTCCACACTTATATTAACACTTTAACACCTAAGTCTCCAAATGTCTGTCTGGACTATTTTTTTTTTGGCTTATTTTTTACCATAAAAGGGCCAGATAATGTCCCGTGAATAAGTTATTTTGCCCATTTTCCCAGAATAACTTTCAATAACTGGCAGTCATTTACAATTTACTGCATGTTGAAATGGTGTATTAACAATTTAAAGGGAAGAAAAACAAGGTACACAAGGTTTATTTAAAAAACAAAACAAACGCTGTAGTTGTACATGAAGTACAAGTACCAGATTTTAAGTCTTTGTCTCAATGTCCAATAAAAAGCAGTAGACAATACATGAGTGAATTAATTAATTAATGTGATCATTATTATTATTAAAGATAGGTTCAGGATAGTCTAACATAGTGCCAGTGCTTCCACTGAAAATTAATGGACCTATGCAATAAAAGTAATCCAAGCATTCAGAATATGTTACTCAGATTGAGTAATCTAATCTTGAATACGCTACAAAATACACGATAGGGCATGTATTCAGTATTCTGCAGTGGCATATGTTTAAAGAAGTCTGCTTCCCAACACTGGCAGTGGAGGAAGCCTGCTAATTATGTCTTTGGTGTGATTAAAACACCCTCTTCAAAATAAATGTGTGTATCATGAAAAACTGCAGGTTTGTTAGTCAATGGTAAATACTGTATGTTGTGCTTCATGCGAGTCACCGTACATGACAACGCACAAGGCAAACTGAGAGAAATATAAAATGTCTATGGATCTGCCTGAGAAAAAAAAAAACAAGCAAAAAATATGTCAGAGATCACCAGAATTAAAGGTGCACTATGTAATATATCTAAAGCAACTGGCCATAAAATCCTCCTAATATGTCACAGAGACTCAGGAATAATGTTCATATAACATACTGAACTCACCAACAACAACAGTACAGCCAAAATATTCACATAAAAAAAAAAAACTTTTGCGGACCGCAAATCATTCTTATGTTTTGAAATCATGTTTTGGCATGTGGCGCCACCTACCGCCGCCTACCAATCATTGCAGTCAGTAGAGTCTCAGCTGCCGAGCAACCACGGGGTTGCCAGTTGCGTCTGAGCTACAATGGCGGAGAAAACAAAACCTAAAAGAAATCTGTATTTTGAATTTGAGTGTAGTAACCATTTTTGGCCACATTCTTACATATGGCGCCTTTAAGATAAGCACACTTTTAAAACTTACAGAGAATCTGATCTGCGTTTTTCTCAATCAGTCTTCCTCCATATCCTGGAGGCCGAAACTGGCTCTTCCCCCCTCTCACAACATATTCTATCATTTTAAATCTTCTACCTAGAGTATCACTGAAGAGAAATGGAGAGGGAACAGTGTGCTACTTCAGCAACAGTCATTACCACTGTGATTACTGTATATACAAGTCTAACACGGCTGATCAGTCACAAAAGCACTGTAAATCGACCAAACTAAAGAGGTTTCTGTGACTTTTAAGATTTCAGAACATTTTGTGTCACATTCAATGTCTCTAAATGTGACAGAAAATGTTTAAATCTTGAAAGTCAATCGAGAGATTTGCATATATGGGGTTTGTCGGCAAAATTCAGAAACCAATACAATGTACTAGATCAGACAACAACCCAACTGTGCAGAGTATGAACAGTTGTACTGGCACTGGAGTGCTGCCTTCAAGTGCAATATCTCTGTGCTATTTCAGTGGGAAAGAAAGGAACAGGGTGGATATTGTGTTTTCCACAGGTTCATTTAACAGCCAATTAAACCTGAATAGACTTATCTACTCGTACAGACCTCTGTTTGATGAAAAATGAAGAGTGTCTTCATAAGGTTTCCTCTGGGAGGCTACAAAGCAATAACTGTTTTTTTTGATAACAAGAAATAAAACAACAGTGAGAGGAAGAAATCATAAACTATTTGATCCCCCTTTTATTGCATTTCACACATCAGCAGTTTGCCAAATGACACGGCATTTCAATTGACACTGTTCTCCCGACGATGAGGCCGTTGTTTCAGTGAGTGACAAATCAACATCGACTGCCAAATCTTTTGCTTTTGATCTCGGCGAATTGGAATCGCAACATGTTAAAACCTGTACGCATCAGTGTCTGTTGTGATCATTGCTGATTATATTTAATGGCAAATAAAGGGCAACAGAGCGGGTTCCTACGCACTTTAACAGCTGGTCACGCTCTTTTGCATTTTCGTGCAGTAAAGGAAAACATTTCTGTTACGACCACTATCGTGCAGCTGCGGTAACAATGCTATTCTTAGCTTGATAAGAGGAAGTTGGACAGGTTCCTCAGCTGCACGGAACCCGCAATATTATATATTGTATTATATTCAACAGTGTTATATTAAATCTGCAAATCGATACGTCTGCCTACCAGAGCAAGAAAAACTATTTTTCTTTTTTTTATTTCACGCTCTGTCAAAAAAATGTAATTGCCAAGAAAACAGAACTTAGCCGTGGTTAAGTTAAAACATAAGAAATACAGTTACATTCACTGTATGACTGAGCTGTGTCCATCAGAAACTCTGATTACAGCCTCTTGATTGAGTGTTAGAATCACATAAAAAGAGAAACATCACACATCATCAGCTTGTCTTTGGCATTACAGATGTAATTCTTTATCATAGTGTAGTTTGTAGCTTCCCCTAAACATTTTAGAACAGAAACACAGCAAATTAAGTCACGATAAGGCACTTTTTGCCCATATGAAAGAGTTCATAGACTCTTAGAAATAAGGGTTCCGAAAGGGTCCTTCTACAAGGGCTGAGGTTCTACCTGGAACCATTTGCTTTTGAAAATCCCTTCCCCGAAGAAAGGGTTTTTTAAAGGGTTCTTGGTAACACTAATGGTTCCAGTAAGAACCATTTTGATCCAGAGAACACTTTAAAACCCCTTTAATGAATAAAGGGTTTTAAAAGGGTTCTTGGTGGAACCCTCCAAAAGGGTTCCAGGTGGAACCTTTATTAAAAAAAAGGTTCTACCTGGAGCCAACAAGGGTTCTCCTATGAGGACAAGCTGAAAAACCTTATATGGTTCTACTAAGCACTTTTATTTCTTAAGAGCGTAGCCTCATTTAACACCGTATGACCAGGTTTGCTGATAGACATCGACTTACGTGATGCTATTTACATGAAACTATTCAAGACTGTCACTTTTAATGACCAATTAACCAACTAATTACAGGTCAAAACTAAAGTTCAAGGTATTTGTAAAACTAATTCCCATATCACCCATTAATCAGGAGATGGGTCATTCGTTTGGGTTGCAATATGTAAATCTAAATGCCAATAAAGCTTAAACTGTGGCATATATTACTTACATAATAGACTTGGACATTAATATGCTAATAATAGCAGGCTGCTTAAGCATGACGGCATGCTGGGGATGTTGAAAAGATAAAGCTAGAACTGTGATATCCTCTCTTCGAAAATATCCTCTAAAAATGAAAAAGAAAACGTTTATTTTTCATTGAGTATCACACGTTTTAGATCACTGTCATATGTGTATCCACAGCTCCGTATCTGTGACACGAGTGATATGTGTCCATGTTTGAATACAAATTAATCCATAAACGAGTTCCGGGAAAACAACTTTGGTGCCTGTATCGTCCTGTTCGGACAAAACGGGACCCAGATGAAAAAAAAAAGTATAGCCTGAAGACAACAGACAATGATTGTAGTACAATTTGTACTTTATGGCAGACGACCTCCAAATACAGAACGAGCCAATAATGTTCCATTTCCAGACAACAATTCATCCTCTCCAGGATCGGCAGTGTTACTTATTTGTCTTTTTTATTATCGTCAATAACTAACAAAAGAAGAATGATATCCTTAATGCTGAACACCCCAGCGAAATCAAATGTAGCCAGCTGGCTTAACAATTTATCAGGATACTCTGTAATGTTTTTATACCATATGGTAGTAGCTGGACAGGAGGCATCAAAGAGAGAGAGGGAGACAACACTGTTATTGTGTGTGATTCTCTCTCTCTCTGAAAAAGGAAGCATATTAAGATCATTCAATGGAGACGTGTCTCGTACACCACTTACCTACAACTGCTTGTATGTTGCACAATTAAAGTCACATGCAGTGAGTAATTATTGTTTGGTTTGGTGTGCATAATAAAACTAGTGAGGATTATATGACATGTTGTCACAGACTGTATCTCTGAAGACTGGTAATTAGTAGGAATTGTGGAATGCAAAGATGGAAGGGAAATCAAATGATTCATTTTATATTAACCTTGGACTAATTAGTGTGTAAATGTACGGATAATTTCGCGGATATCCAAGTCGTCGCAAACTCAACTGATTTCTGTCGGATGGTAAATGTAGCCACAGAAGTTATTCCAAAAAAAAAAATCTCTTTTACAAGTGAGACCGAGCCAAATAACATAAAAATAAAAAGAAACTATAAATACAAATATAGACACCTGATGTGTGTTGATGCATCTTAACACCTCACTGTGACAAAACCATGTTGTTTCACGGTCACTGTTTCACTATTTTTACATTTATAGCAGCACATTTATGCACCATATTTGATCTCACAACAAAGCCTCTCCATGACAAAAAAAATCCATGCATTTCATTTGGTGATATTGTATGTATATGTGTGTGTGTGTGTGTGTGTGTGTGTGTGTCAGCTTGTGTAGCGACATGGTGTTACAGTATGTATGCATGAACATGTTTTAGCCACACCAGTGAAGCAGCTGAGCTGACGAGCACACCGTTGGCCAAAGGTGGCACATCGGAGACAGCTGGATGTTGTCATGCTGCAATAACACTGATGGAAATGGGCTGATCGCAGCTCATGGGATCCTCCCTCCTATAAATCAGCTTCACAGCACTCATGGGTGGAATATAGTAGAGGCAGTCTGCACCAGAACTATGGTACAGTATAAGAAACACTGCAGCTATCAGTGCACAACTGTTTGGAAGATAGATGGGAGATATTGGGAAAAGGCAGCTTTACTTTAAACAGGTAAAATCCCCATAAATTAGCTTTTTAATATGGTTTTGGCTATTAAAAATGTGTTGTCATTTCTTAAAACCCAACATAATCTGTAGATCTATGTAACGGTATGTTCATATTAAGATGAATCCTGACCAGTTCATTTGAAACTCACTGTACACCCACGTATCCTGGAAAAGGAAATGTAAAACTTGTCTTGAAGAAGTGAGTCTATGCCAGGCCATACAAAAAAAAACAAAAAGAAAAACAACTACAAGACAATATTATCCTTTTATACTGCAACAATATTTTTTCTCTCCCATAACAGGCATATGCACTCCTCTTGGCATGGTGAATGTGAGCTTTTACACCGCCCACCAGAGCTGCACCCACTGTCAAACAAATCAGGAAATTAAAGAGAAAAACTGCAGCTCTAAAAGCAGCATCAGCTTAGTTTGCAAACAGTCTGAAAAGGTTGATTTGTACCCTCAATGGCATTATATTGTACTGACATTAGCACTTTTGGGAATATGAAGGGTTTTATTTGACCACAAATATGGCACAACTTCAGGGTAACATCACTTGTTATTCTGTGCAGAGTATGTAAGGTGTTTAACTGTGCGTCAGTGCAGTCAGGGATACGTCAGAGAGATGCACACAGCATGAGCAAATAGATCCACCCATCAGTTAGCTATACTGCATATCCTTGAGTGTCCTAAGTAAGATGGAGTCAATTTAAGCCAACTGTGGGCAAAAGGCAAGATGTATATCCTGTACAGGCTATTACAAGGCTGATACATAGACACAAACAACTACTGACATTTTACACCATGTTTAACCCTTAGTGCTCACGCGGCACCCATGGTAAAATTGCCGTGAATAATACACAACTATTATATGGACGTTATTATATGGACATCCTGGGTGTGTGTGTTTATAGGTCACATATTCAGGCTTTAAAATATGTGTTGTTTATTTGTCTTCTTATGTGTTGTTGATTGTAATGGTAAATTCAATTTCTTTGTCTCAGAGCTACAACTGCCCAACGCCCATTTTCTAACACAATATACCAGGTCTTTTGGTGTATTCAAATTAGGATGTCTAGACCCAACTCGCACCTAACTACAACATATGCAGGATACCTCTGTGGGAGTCGCCCCCCGTAGGCAAAGGGGTGTGAAAGCACGACCTAGAGGGGCAGACCCCTTCCCAGACAAAGAGATCTGAAAGGGATGTTCCCCAGGTATAAATGCTGAGTGCTCACTATGCTCTGGATCTTTCTCCAGCTACGACCACTCATGTGTAGATTGGCCCACATTTCTCAAATTCAATGGGATTTTAAATTTTTTTTATTACTTTTTGCTCAGGTGTGTTTATATAGTTGGTGATTTTTTTTTCTCCATTAGATTGCCTAGTTTGTGCTGAAAAGGGGATATGAGGAAGGATATGAGAAAAAAGCAGCCCAAAACCTGACGTGAAACCTGATGTGTACGTTTTATAATCTTGCTGCGATGTAACGGTGTCAACCATTGCACAGCCATGCAAGCTAACTTTTTTTGAAAGATTCCTTCCGAACAGTCAACAAAGTAAACAGAGTAAACGGCTCACACATAATCAAAGCAAATATATGTGAGTTTAAAACAAGCCATAATCCATCATTTACCACTGACCTTTTCACAAGGTCTACAGAAATTATTTATGCTGAGAAATTACCAGATGCCCTGCGGCTCAGTGCAAACAGCAACAACATCAACACCTGGATCTTTCAGTCGTGTGATTGGCATTGTGTACGGTCTTTGCATACATGTAAATGTTCGACTCTGCTACTGTACCTGTCACCTCTGAGCTTCTTCAGAAAAGTGAATGTGTGTAATTCAATGAGACTCATTTAAGTTTAATTTGTGTCTGTTTATTGAACATAAAGTGATACTCAGTGCTCTCTGATTCAATAGCTGTGTCAACAAGTGCATTTTAACTGCATGTTTCCGACCAATAATAAAAATAAAAAAAATCTACAAAAATACAAAAAATAAAGTACATTTAGTCTCTACATCTCCTTCTCGAAGTCCCAGGGGAAAAAGAAAACATAACAGTAAATAGCCCTGCCGTGTAATGTTAAATTCAGCTTGGGGCCCCATACAATTTAATGTTTGGGCCGGCCCTGGAGCTAGCTAATAACAATGTAGCCACATAACTTTCTGAAACGCACAGTGGATTATTAAAAGACAGTGATGAAAAAACATGTTTTTAATCCCTGTATTTGACTTCGAATGAACACTAACGTAACATAGATTAACAACGTTAATGAAAACTCACCCCATAAGAGGATATAAGGTAAATAAGAGGCTAACTACTGTTTCTGTTCCTCAATGTGTCCAGTTATTCTTATGTCCTGCTCTCTTCTGCCGCTAAATAATCCCTCCGTTTGTTGGAGAACATTTGCGACAATGAAGTCTGCTGACTTTTATGCTAATGCGTTAGCCTAAAGTCCACTAGCTTAAATGCTAACGCGTACCATAAAGTCCACTCACATAGCAGAATTGACCAGCGTCAGCATGACCAGAAGCCTCTGTCTTCATTAAGATGTACAGCCACAATTTTGTTCTTCTGCGTTTTTCCTTGTCCATCTTCATTCAACATGTAGTGGCTTCTTTGAAACTTCAACTTGCATAATTTTTAAAAAAAACGAAAATCCCTAATTTTGGGAAAAAAAATAATAAAAAGTAGTATTATTTATTTACCCCATTTGCGCTGGGTCGACTTGTTGCTACTTTTACCGCGGCGAGGTCACATATATGGTCAATGTTCATAATCATTGGACGTTTCAAAGATGGCAACACATTATCCTGATTAGTGTCATTTTGTGTCATCATGCTTGTGTTGCTGATAATAAAATTGGAAAAGGTCAGGTTATCGCCCTGGGGGCTGCGGTGTGGCTGTGGGAAAAAAAAAAAAAAAAATCATGAGAAATTAGCAGTGAGAAGGTTAAACCTTCTACTCCCATCCCGGCAGTAGGTAATTAGTATAAATGAATAAATCTAGGTGGTAGTGGCTTACGCTGAATTCAAATTGCTGTGAAAAATGTAAATGTTAATGCAGTGTCAGAGATTAAACTAAGGGAAGGAGAAGGGAGGAGGTCTGTGCTACAAAAGGATTAAGAATCAGCTTTGAAGGGCTTTTCCCATGTGCTTCACAGAACCATATCTCACTTTTTGCTTTTCCATTGCTGACTATGGAGACTGTTTTCACACTCAGTTCAGAAAACCCAATCTCCTCTCTGACCTTCTCTTGCCCAGCAGTTTCTGTTGATTACTACCCACACACACACACACACACACACACTCACACACACACATTTCATATTGTAAAATGTCCACATTGCAACCACCTACAGCTTCAGAATGATACAGAATCTCAATATGCAGTGAACAGACTGCAGGGTCTGGATTTTTAACATGTAATTGCATGTTTACAAACCAATATTCCTCACTCTCTGCCTCTCACCCTCTCTGTTTGCATACAATCTATGGATATGACCGAGACAGCCGAGCGCATCTTTATTGTCAAACCCACTGCCATTCTTCTGCGGTTTTGTTTGGACAGTAAGGAGACGTCCCCTCCTCTCTCAACAAAAGGACCCTCATCACAAACAAGTCTCTGTATCTCTTGTCATCCGTCTGCTCCCTCTCTCTCACTCTTTCTCGCTCTTTATTTCTCAATGCGTGCATGTGCTTGGTCAGCAATCTGCTCCGCCGGGGCTCCTCTGGTGCAGCTTGAACACATAAGGAGTCCATTTAGATACTCGTGTACATAATTATTACAATATAAGACATGCACGTTGTTGATGAGTGCTTCAAAAAAGCAAAACCAGAGGATACAGTAAGATTATTACAACATGGGTGTCTAATGTAAATACACATACAGTAGTTCCTGCAGCTGATTGGGATGCAGACATGACAAACTACAGGCCAGTGTGTACAACATCAATGGGATTCAGTGGTGTTTGGTTTGAATGAAAACCAGAGTTTCACCGTGTTCCACTGGAATATTTAATATTTTCAAACAACTGAGTGATGGAGCAGAGGATACTGTGTAGGAGCGATGACTGATGGCTGCGCTTCCGTATCTCCTTTTTTCCTCACCTCCATTTGTTTACAAAAATGGAAAAGTCAGCTCTTTCCACAACACCTGAACATTTCGAAAGAGACTGTACGCATATATCATGAGTACTCTCATTGAGCGTTGTTGTTGATGTTTGCATCTCTCACAACTGAAAACACAATTCCACTGTACCGTCTTCTTCTTCTACCTCCAACCATGGCTTGTACTAAACTGAACTTCTACCTACTATCGGTTTAGAGAAGCATCTTATTACACCTCGCCAGAAAGATATCACAAATGCATTCATATGGCAACACTGAGGAAGGACCAGGTGCAGAACAGGGCTTAAAAGTCTGCTTCATCTGAACCTGAGTCAGCAGAGAAACGTGTGATGCTCTCTCGGGGATGGGGACATTCACTTCACAACCTCCCCAACCACTAATGATATGATACATTTCACTGAAAGTGGAATACTTTAAAAGCAGAGTGATAAAAAAAAGGGCTGGACAACCCCATGTGGCTACCTCAACACCCACACTTCGAGAGGCATCTCTTTGTGGAAAACTCTGCGAACACAGTTTTAGTCTGAGTAGTTCCACTGCATTAGAATACAGTAGCATTGCAGGGCAATCAATGTTGGTTATGAAAATTGACTACAGTACACACGAGTGATTTTAATGAACGATAGGAGCTCATAAAAATAGTTATTACTCTTCTAAATGAGTGCAAAAACAGACACTGCTGCCAAAAGTGTTTGTAATTTATGAATCACATATTGATCTTTCGTGGTTGTAGAATTATGGACAGGATAAGAACGTTTTCAGTGTTGAATCTCACTCACTCAATCCCCAAATCTGCATGTTTTTGAACTGAGGGAGGAAATCAAGAAACCCAACGCACACACGGGAACAACATGCAAACTCCATGCAGAGTTGCTGCAAAGGCAAGAGTGCTAACCACTACACCACCGTGTGACACAGTGTTTGAATCTAATACGTAATAATCAAACACAATCTTGAGCTCTACAGGATTGAACTCAATGTGCATCACCCCAATCAACCCCCGTACTGCTGGTAGCATTAAATGCTATTCACAGATGCCTCTTCAGTCTCTCCACGCAACAGCAACACTGTTTGCATTTCGCCTTCAAAAAATGTCTCCAGAGAAATTTCAGCATTTCCCCTCCATCTCCATCTCCATTGAGCAACAACCTTCCCACCTAAAATTGTTCTCTTTGAAGTTGAAAAATCTGAAAAATTATTTTCCCTTACCTACTCTGAACCCCTCCCACAGCTCACTGACCACTTGTGTAACAGCAGGTGCTCATGGCCTGCCCGCTCCTGTGTGCAGAATCAAAAAGCCCCCGTCCACTGCTTGGCACCACTAGATTTTACCAGTAATGGCCGGATTTTGTCTGAAAAAAAATAATACTTTTAGCTCAGATATTATAGACAGAAGTAGTACACGATGTTCCCAATACAAGATAGATCAGATTCACATTTACGAGTATGAGCTCTACCATGCAAAATTGAACAACTTGTTTACTACCACTTCCAGTGGATGCACGAGTCGACATCACTTCACTGCTGACCACCCACTTAATTACTGTTGCTATGCCTCTCAAGTTGTTTGCTCTCACATGGCGCACAAGCACTAAAAAACAATTGCACAGGGGCAAACTAAGACACTTTCTAATCAATGTTCAAGTTGTTGGCTTTTGCAGGTTATTTTATAATCTTTGACTGTAAATTTCAAGTGCAAGCAAGTGCGTTGCAGTGTTTACCAGCCATCAAATAAAGTGCTTTGGTGTTAATCGTTGTCTAATCATTGAGTTATTTTGAGATCGAATCATTTGAATCATCAAACCAATGACTTACTGTATAAATAAGGGGACAATAACAGAGGTAACCACAGGTAGGGATTACGTCATACATTTAAAAATACCACCGCTTACCATTTCGCGAAAATACTAATCACATCTGAAATAATGGCCATAAAGTCCTGTACACCAGCGCAGAGAGAGTGAGCAGCCGTATAATGTGTAGGAGTCAGCGTGTGAGCATGTGGTGGGCCAGGGTTAGAAGGTCTTTCCTACACTGTCATTACTGAGTCCACGCACTCAGCGCGCACACACACACACACACACACATGCAAGAAGGACAGACAGACACACACATACACATTTATACAAAAATACAGTTTGTGTGTGCGTGTGTGCTCTCTGATTCACAGGGGCTTGTGGCTCCCGCTGCCACAAGCTACAGTCTCTGGCTTTTCTGTGCGCTCCAGGCAAGTAAAATTACCCCCATACATCTTCCGATTGTGACATATTGATCGTATAAGCCAAAGGAGAGGCTATCATCTCATCTATGGCATTAGGCCATTTGCTGTGCAAGACACTGGTACATGCATGTTGAACAATAGATAATTTGGTAACATAGGCTTAATCTGAGGTAAAAAATGACTGCTGTGTTGGTCCTTACAAAAAAAACAGAAAAAAAAAAAACAGAAAGACAGTATTAGAGAGGACTTACAGACTAAAGTGCAGTTTTTAGTTCCATAAATGCATTAGACTCCATATAGATAAGTATAAAACACACCCTCGCTCACAAAAACATTGTGCATGCACACAAGTGCACAAATCTCACACTGCTCCATGAGTGCATGACTGCCAGCTCTCTCCCTGACCCTGCTGAGAAACAGTTTTCCTTTTCAGAGGTCCTGAGCCCCTTCTCTGGGCAGATGCCATGACTTCCAACACCCCCCCCCCCCTTCCACCTGTCAGGTGTACTTGCCTGCTTTAATAGTGTTGGAGGAGCAGGCAGTAGGTGTCTGTGGGTGGGTGGTGGAGGTTGTGGTGGTGAGGGAGGGAGGAACACTGGACAACCTGCTGGACCCTGTCCCCGTGTCCATGTGCCAGAGCTGCATCACAGTTCATTTCTCAGCCTCTTCTCTCCTGCACTGTGCTCAGCCAAGTTTCTCAGCAGGTGCTTTTCTGCAGATCAGCCTTCGGCCGCTACACAGGATCACAACTCAGTGCTCAAAATAAGAATGGAAAGCGCAGGGGCCATTTGAGAGAAAGACAAAGCTGAATTCTGAACTTTAAATATAGATACTGTATGATCTCAGAAAGAAAGACTGTATTCTTGGATAAAGATGCGAAACAAACTCCGGAACTATTTCTTTTTTTGAATCGCCTCTAACTGCAGTTACTTCCACAGTCACTTAAAGGGGAAGGTGCTCTGCAGGATATAACTACTCTCAAGATAAAGATGCTGCACTGAGTACTGTCATCAAGAAGTAATCACCAAAGGCGCAGCTGGAATTGTGCTGCTTTTTAACTTCATCTTTTGAAGTTTTTCAAACACTGATTCGTTCACAATGAGGGAAATGTGCCTTGTATATTTAATGTATTTAATATCTTGCTACTGACAGTTTCAGTGTTAGTGTGATGACAGCTGAAATATTATGTTGAGTATTTGTGTTCATTTACACATGATTTAATAATCATTCTACTCAGGATAAACGCTCCCGTTGACTGTAACACTGACTACTGTGCTACTACGTCGCTGCTAGTGTTTTCCTGTTCTGCGAAAATGTGCGACTGCCTGATGACAAAGTGTGAGACAAAGGTGATGTTGACGCCGTGGCAACGCCATCATTACCTCCTCCTCCTCTCACTCCTACCTCCGATTGTGTGAATAACAAGATTAGAATTTCTGCTGATGAATGGAGGGAAAATGCAATTAAAGAAAGCAGGAAACCAGTCTGGGTAATATGGAACGACATCCTATTTATCACCTCCTGGACCACAATGCCAGATAAATCAGTCACAGTTGGTTTAACATGCGTTCTCCGTCTCTAGTTGTTGCTTTTTAAATGTTTCACTTTAGCGGTTTGTACATAAGAGCTCTAGGGTGACTATGAAATAGCAAGAAATTTAAAGCGTAAATATTTACCACAGTATATTGCTTTGGATTCACTGTCAAAAACTTAATGGTTCAAAGCTGCAGAGCAACATTAGTGTTATTATTTCTGTTCCCCCCCCCCCCCCCCGTACACTACATTTCTATCCTGCTGTTTCTTGTGGATGTGGTTACCAAGGTAACATCTCTACATCTCTAGGGGCCTGCAATTTGAGAGCACGATGCCCTGTAATGTTGGCTCCACGTTACCGAAGCAAATTTCTCTGTTCTACGGAACAAACTGTACAGTGGGGGCTTATTGGACCAGTGCACTTCAGCGGAGCAAACACTAAGACAGTTAATTAGGCTTTATGGAAAAATCTATATAGTGACAGTGGTTCACGAAAAGTCACTCTGCTAGTCTTCTTCTGTTTGTTTTGCATTCTTTAAAATATATTAGAATCTTCTTCTTCTCATTTAGCTGTCGCTCCAACAGATCATCTGCCTCCACCATCCCTTTAAAATATATATGTAAAAAAAACAGCTTTTTTTTCTCCACATTTCAAACCAATAACAAGAAAAAAAAGCTAAATCATCCCATGGCTTTAAATAGAAAACCACCCGTGCACAGGCCAAACTCGACAAGGAGTACAAATAAACTGCATGCATTATACATTGTGCAGAGTGCATTACATTTATAGCCCCGTGTACTCTTGAAGAGACATAAGCTTAAGTACAAGTGTACATTGGTTGGGACTGGAAGTGGCTGATTTTTACCCCCCCCCCCAAAAAAAGGTCCAAGTTGTTACAGAACAGTTTCACTCATTTAAAATGCAAAATGTGCTCGATCCAGCGACACTGGCTTGTTGCAAAAACACAGCACTGTCATATTCTGGTGGCATAAGTACCGCTTATGTGCTAACAAATTACAAATTCACCTCTTTGTGAATACATTTGTGCAAAGCTCATAAATAAAGACCTGCAACTGTCAACTCTGCCCTTAAAAAGAGCACATTGGCCTTTTCTGTGTTCGCTGTGGTGCCAGATGTTATTATGACAATACAAATCCACTATAATGAATTGCAATATTATTATTTATTTTAAAATAATGCATATCATGTTTAATGCTAATAATAATTCACTTTGCATGCCAGAAGACAGGCAAGTGAATTTGCTTCCAGAAATGAATTCTATATTCTAAAGAAGGCCAAATAGGCTTCACTTGGATTTCCATATAAATATGATAATTTAATGTGTACATACATTTAAGTAATGTATGTTTAAATATTAATTTTTTTTTTGTCTTGAAATCGGAGCATATTTGTACAGAGAAACTTTGATCTCTAGATCTCGACTTTCCAAAAAACAACAGAATTTTTTTGAATTTTTTTTTTTTTCCAAATAATGTTTTTTTTTTTTTTTTGAAACTCGAGATTTCTATTTTTTTTCGTCATTTTTTTTTTTCTCATGTCACTTGAAGGACAGATAAAGCAATTTGCTTCCGTCTGTGTCTATTCAGTCACTGCTGTGTATTGTTTAACTTAAATGTTTGCATCTGTGTGATTTAATATGAAGCACTACTACTATTAAATACTGAAGTTTCAGGTAAAGCAAACAGACGAAGTAAAACTACAGATTAATATATCACTCTTAAGAAGCATGGCTGTCACTTTAATGGAGACGTTGACTATTACATATTCAAGCATGTGCTGCACTAGGCTGCATTAGCCAATCGTGACCGCTGAGCGCTGCCATTGGCTGTGCTCCGGAGAGAGCTGAGAACTGTGCTGTGAGGGGAGGGGAGGGGAGGGGAGGGGAGGGGGGGGTTTCTCTATCTCCTCTGCACTCTTCCATTCAACCTCTGTAGTCAGCAGAACGAGCAGCTGAGCAGAGCGACACAGCATCCGCAGCTACAGCATCCTGCTGAAGGAGTCTGCTCAATGGAGGAGAGGAGGGGGTGAAAAACAGAACAAGTGCTAGAGAGAGGAGAGGGGGAAAAAAAAGGACGGATCAACATTTGGAGGGAGACCGAGAGATGCACAGAAGGAATAAAAGTGGCAAAAGAAAGGACTTGAGTAAACACCGGCTGCTCCGACTGAGGACCACTGCAGCTGTACTAAATCTGGGGCTGTCAGGCCAACCTCAGCAGAGCAGGGAGGGAGTGAGGGGATGAGATTTGAAGAGCTGGTCGCATCAATATGGACAAACAGGGATGGGAACCCCAAGAGCTTCTCTGTCAGCAGATGAAACTTCACATAGGTAGAGTGCTGTTGGACCCCCAGGCTGAGCCCACCTCTGCAGAACAGTGAGGAAAACAAGAGAGTTGGTTGAATCCTCGCACACATTCTTTTTCACTACTGCACTGCCGAGTTCAGCTCAAGTCTCTGTCCTTTTCCCAAGGACCCCTTTGGTCCTCCCTCACTTGCTGCTGCTGCTGCCGGTGAATGCCTTCTCTGCATGAACTCCCACTGCTCGGCAGTTGAACAACACTCATGGTCGATGCCAAGGGAAGGAACATGAAATGTCTGACTTTCTTCTTAATGCTTCCGGAGTCGGTGAAAAGCAAGTCAAGTAAGAGCTCCAAGAAAGGGAATGCCAGTGGCAGCTCCAAGCTGCCTCCTGTCTGTTATGAGATAATCACTCTGAGGAGCAAGAAGAAGAAGATGGCAGCAGATATTTTTCCCACCAAAAAGCCGGCGTCCACCACCACAGTGCAACAGTACCAGCAGCAGAACCTCAACAACAACAACACCATTCAGAACTGCAACTGGCAGGGACTGTACTCCACTATAAGAGAAAGGTAGGTGCAAGCAGCAAGAACTAGAAGTAACTGCTAATCCAAACAGTGGAGATTCACTCCACAATGGCACAATTCAGTGGAGATGTTATAAATAACATCATTTTAAATAAAGTCCTGGTCAGGACATGCATTACATTTATTAAGTACCGTGTATGTGTGTGAGCAGAGAGTGAGAGAGTGTATGGGTGGGTGTTCCCTGTGCCCTGCCCTCTCAGTCTGTTGGGGGTATAATCTCTGTTTACACTCTCTCCTGCTCCTGCAGACTCTGCTGTTCTGACATAACAGAGGGCGGACAGGCACCGGGTGTGTTGGATATGCACAACAGGCAGAGGCTGCTCTGGACTAAAAGCAAAAATATTTACATTGGCCTATATCAGAGAGAGAAAAAAAAAAAAAAAAAACACCAGCTGTCCAGTGCAAAATGTGTGTTTTTGACCCGTCTTTGTTGTCTCTCCAACATCACTCCTGTGACATGTTCCACTTACTCAATAATATATGAACACAGCTTTATTGTTGGTCCCATTGGTGGGATTTTCCATTCATTCTTTGTGCTGTTTTGCTGTCTTTATACAAATGACATATTTCCGTTTTTGTGCGCTCTTTAATAGACTTGTTTCTCTTAATACTATAACTATTTTCACAATTGACCTTTGCTAAAGTGGAAGAGCGATCATATATAGCAGAAAGTTCCACTGAACATCTCGTTATCCAACACTGTCCACAGTAAAAAAAAAAAAAAAATATATATCATCACCTGCTGTTTATCTTTTGTGTGTTTTCCTCCCTTTATAGAAATTCAGTGATGTTCAACAATGAGCTGATGGCAGATGTTCACTTTTTGGTGGGTCAGACTGGAAGAACCCAGCGGTTGCCGGGACACAGAGTAAGAATTTCATCCACCAGTAAAAAAAAAAAAACATGTTTTTTTTCCAGGAGGAAATGAACGCACAAACAATCCTCCAGCCACATATCATATCAGCATACAAAAAAAATAATCAAACTCATTGCCAGCAGTAATGAAAATGAAATCCTTTGTGTTCCACTCTCACTTCCGCACCATGTGTCTTTTTGAGACAGTCCTCAATTATTTATGTAAATGAGGCTGAAAGATAGAGGCACAGAATGAATGAAGGAGGAGAACATATCCTCCTCAGCAGTCGGCTCATAGAATATATCTCCTTTGTCTCCTCTTGAGCTCAGCTTTTCAAAAGAAATCACTCAACTTTACAACACTGAAGACTGAAAACATTTGCGGTGGTGAGACGCAGAGAAACATTGAACATTCAACACCCAAGGAATGGTTTTGTACTCATTTACTTGATTGAATTAGACCGACTTTGAAGTACATCAACATTAAATAGCTTTGTTTATTGCAACTAGGCCCAGGTAGTATCCCGGTAGTTAACTGCAAGTCACCATATGCCGACTTCTTTGTTTAGTCCACCCTCTGACCTCATAAGTCTCTCAAGATGTTCACATAAATAATTGCTGTAATGAGACCACAATTAAAATGGCTTCTCTATCTGAGAAGCCATGAATTTGGCTTGATATCCCATCCAAATCTACACTGTCGGACGATCCTTATATGAGTCATCAAATTTATTATCTATTATTGGTAGCTGCTGAGCATTATGGAAGGTCACTGTCTGCGACTTGACTGCACTTTAAGCTGAGACATTATGCCAATGGGATATTACGACATCCGGCAGAGCAATATCTTTTGTGTACATTTGGCAGGAAGTCGCAAAATAAAATGATATCCTATCCAAGATGGAGGATGCAGCCAGCAGCTAAAATAATACAACATTATACTGTCTGTAAAAATCTGCAAAAACACAATGGGTCAAGAGGTGGGACTCTATTCTATCCTATTCTAATAAGCATTTATGTGTGTACACATCTTTGAATCCGCCCAGATCAGATCATCTCAGTTGACTTCCCTACACTCATTATTTTTCAGAAACATATTTACAAACTTCACAATAAATTCACTGCAATTTAATCACTCAAGAGAAAGTCTGTGTGCCCTCTGTCAGGAAAACACCCACACACACACACACCTACACACAGTAACACACACACACAAACGCACACACACACACAGAGAATCCATACTGTAAAACCAGACATGTGCACAAAGACCTTGAATGAGAATAATTACATGATTCACACTCGGTCTTGTATATTTTATGTTGAAACCATATTCACCATAAACTCATATTTTAGTTATTCATTTCTGTAAATGTAACTTTTGTTGCACTCAGTTCAGCTCTGGACTGGACTTTTTACTTTTTTTGTCCAAAGCAATCTTCTTCTATAGAAATCCGTGCTCATAAGTAACTTATGAGCACTGCTCATGCTCATTATGTGAGTTATTATGTGAGAACTCAACAGGTTAAATGTTTAGAGGTTATTTGAATTGAAACACTGAATGTTTTTTTTTTCTGTATAGAGAGAGAGCCACACATGAAACAAAGTAATTTTAAACTGTTTTCAAAGGTTTACTCATTTCTTATCTCTCTCTTTCACTTCTCTTTTCTCTTCTTCTTCTTCTTCTTCTTCTTCTTCTTCCAACAGTATGTTTTGGCGGTGGGCAGTTCGGTGTTTCATGCCATGTTTTATGGCGAACTGGCTGAAAACAAGGACGAAATCCACATTCCAGATGTGGAACCAGGAGCATTTCTGGCAATGTTGAAGTAAGGATTCTCTATTTTTAAACACCCTGTACTTTCTTTGTATGGCCCTGTTCAACTACTAACCAATATTGTCACTTTCATATATTATGACATGACAATTTTGTAGTTTCTGCTATAGACGTTGTCTGTTTGCATTAGTTTACCAAATGTTTGCGGCCAGATGTGTGTTTTATGCTCGTTGCTTGATCTGTGAACCTAAGAAAGTCAAACATTTATGTCAACAGGTATATTTACTGTGATGAGATTGACTTGAGTGCTGACACAGTGTTGGCCACTCTTTACGCTGCCAAGAAGTACATTGTCCCTCACCTGGCACGTGCCTGTGTCAACTTCCTGGAGACCAGCCTGAGTGCCAAGAATGCCTGTGTGTTACTCTCCCAGAGCTGCCTATTCGAGGAGCCGGAGCTGACACAGCGCTGCTGGGAAGTGATTGATGCTCAGGCAGAGCTGGCGTTAGGCTCGGAGGGTTTCTGTGACATCGACGCCCAGACCCTGGAGAGTATCCTACAGCGAGAGACGCTCAACGCTAAAGAGATAGTGGTTTTTGAGGCTGTGCTTAGCTGGGCCGAAGCTGAGTGCCAGAGACAGGAGCTCACCTCTTCAACTGATAACAAGCGCAAGGTTTTGGGCAAAGCAATGTACCTGATACGTATCCCTACAATGGATCTGGATGATTTTGCCAACGGAGCAGCCCAGTCGGGGGTGTTGACACTTAACGAGACAAACGACATCTTCCTGTGGTACACAGCAGCCAAAAAACCTGACCTGCAGTTTGTCAGCCAGCCCAGAAAGGGCCTGGCATCCCAGCGCTGCCACAGGTTCCAGTCCTGTGCCTATAGAAGTAATCAATGGCGTTACCGGGGCCGCTGTGACAGCATACAGTTTGCGGTAGATAAAAGAATTTTCATAGCTGGGTTTGGACTGTATGGATCTAGCTGTGGCTCAGCAGAGTACAGCGCCAAAATTGAATTGAAACGTCAAGGAGTACTTCTGGGCCAAAACCTCAACAAATACTTCTCTGATGGTTCCAGCAACACCTTCCCGGTGTGGTTTGAGTATCCAGTCCAGATCGAGCCCGATACGTTCTACACTGCCAGCGTGGTCCTGGATGGAAACGAGCTCAGCTACTTTGGGCAGGAAGGGATGACAGAGGTGCAGAGTGGGAAAGTAACATTTCAGTTCCAGTGCTCCTCAGACAGCACTAATGGCACGGGGGTGCAGGGGGGACAGATTCCAGAGCTCATCTTCTATGCTTGACATGACCTGTGCACACATTGGACTCGTTCTCGAAGCACTTAAAATGAAAATTGGAAACTGATTTCTTTCTGCATCGTATCACTTTATGTTATTTATTTTTGTCACTACATTGCAAAAAAAATTTGATTTCAGACCAGGAAAACGGTCTCGGATACAGTGGTTTTAATTTTTTGTAAAAAAAAAAAAAAAGGAACACTTGTAGGACTGGGGTTTATTTCAAGATGATGGATTGCTGAATATACATGGAGGAACACATGGTCAACAAGATTAAAAAATATCTTGCACTCGATGTGCATGTATATATGAATATATGTAAATTCTGAAATGTTTATGATGCCACAATTGTAGCCTATGCTGGCCACAAAGACATATGATGAATATGTATGTTTAATATGTCTATGCTTGCATAGAATGCACATATAGCGCAGCAATACTTCACAGTCAGTATTCTACAATGATCATTTCCTGTGTGGAAAAAAAATTGGTATTTATAGAAGTCCAAAAGCAGCATTTCAGGCCATGGTTACAGTCAAAAACATTGTCTCGCTGTAGTGTGCAACTCCAATTAGACATTTGTGTTGAAGTGGTTTCACTTGAATCTGCAGCTTTTTGATACTTTGGATGGAGTCGCAGGGCAATTAGAGACAGCTTGAGGGGTCTTAGTTTAGGAGGCACTATATATAATAATGACACACATAACCCCTACATTATCTCTCTGTAGCATGTTGCTCTGCACTACTCCCATCTCAGTCACATCTATTTAGATCAGCATCGTTATGTTTACAGTTAAAATTAACAACATAATTACCACCATTTGCCCCAGTGAGGTGAAGTGAAAGATTTCTTTGGGTTTTTCTGTCTGTACTGCAGTACTAACAGCATGGGCAGAACAGTTTTGTTTCAACCAATGTGGGATATTAAACTGTATTTGCACCTTGTTTTTTTTTTTTCTTAGTTACAGCTAAAAGATTAAAAGATTTTAATGGAAGAAGCTGTTTATTGTTACATTCACTTGTCTCTGTTGAAAACTCTCTGAAACATTCCCTCCCAATGTGATCATGCAGTGTCAGTATTTGCATAAGCATTCTGTACATGCTACAAAATTGCACTGTGTTGGTTAGTAACTGATGATTTTTTTTAGGTTTCTCTTTTTTTAACGATTAACGTTTGTTTTTCGATTTAACGTGCTACTGAATATTCTTTGACGTAGGATAAGCATCCACAGGATTTGTCTGCTGATGACCATAGATGGGCAAACTGGTGTTCATGTCCTGTGTTTACGTGCTACAGTGCCGGGAGACCAACGAATGTGTATGATTGTTGATGATGCAAATAAAAAAAAGAAAACAACAGCAAGTGGTTCATATTAGTTCTGTACACTATCCTACATCAAACCCTACATACGTGGGCTGAAATTAGAACACACACACTTAAGTGATTTATAATGCCAAGGACACCTGCCTCTTGATAGATGTTGCCTGTGTGAATGGGAAATAAACGTCCTGATTTCAGTCTGTCAAAGATCCATCTGCATCTGCTACTGAACGACACACGCCTATAGCTCCCATGAGGCGTGTTAGTATATGTTCACCTTGAAAGTATAGCTTTTTGCAGTCACTTAGTGATCGACCGCGTAGCAAAACAATTGGATTGTTGAACCAGCCTTGGATTTTTGACTGCATTTGTAAGGACTTCAGGAGATAGAGAAAGAATGATAATATGATCCCAAATAGCTAAAAAAAAAACTGAAAAAAAAGTTTGGAATTCCTCGGATACCACACTGACTGTGCGCCTGGCTGCCTGTCTGCTGATAAGAAAAAGACAGAGAAGAGAGAAGAAATTCTACACTCGTTCATATTGTTCTCTCGCAGACAAAGCTTAAAATTTGTGCCCTTGTCTTACAAGGGCAGTTAAAGCCATTGTTCATACACTGACAAAACTGAAGATGATTCATAGATTTGTGTTTTTTTGAGTGGCTGATAACACTGTAAAACTGCAAAGCAAGATGACTCACATAATCTCTAGACTTTACGTTTAAAGAGAGAATCACTCATCGGAGCTTTTAGCAGGTGTACATGATAACCGAGGCACTCAATAACAGTGAGATCAAGAATACGCTGCCAATGAGCATGAAGCCCTTGATGAATTAGAGTCAGTGTTCTGGAGGACTTGATGCTCTAGCATGGTCTTTCTTGATTGTGGCTCTAATGTCGATTGCACTGACGGCATCAGAGGATAGGAAGGTGCCAGGAGTTGCAAACGAGTCTGTTTTCCCCAGATACATGTTTTCATTTCACAAACATTACCGATCGGTGGCAGCGAAATGAACATTTGTGTATTGTTCAGACACTGTGAAAATGTGAAAAGGAGAACAGACTTTCTCTCTCATTTTTCGTTTCTCCCCAAACAATTCAGTCTCGGCTCTACTGACCTGACATTTGAGGTGTTGATCTCAGTCAGTTCAGAGAACAACAGTGCAGGCAGAGCTCACTGTCGGAGCGATAGAGGAGGCAGCCGTGCTCTACATTTTACTGACGACTTCAGTCAGCACACGTGTTGTGAGATTACAAAGCAGTTATTAGTCTTCAAAAACCCTTCAATTTATCAGTCCATCTTTGACTAATTATAGGATAAGGCTTCACGTAAAACCTTGGCAATGTTAGGCTGCCATCAGTATTATACCTTCATGATCGGAATTGATCATTTCTTTATTATTACATTGAAATTTACCCTCCCTTATGTCACGCACACTTTTCCCATTGTTATTACTAAGCTATTACTATAAATAAGAAATAAGCTGGTATTACCCTAATGCTATTACAAAATACCACTCACTTTTTTAGCATTAGATGAAATGCAAATAAATTAATGATTAGATATCTAATTATTTTGTTAAAGGATAGCAAAGTGAAATAATGTCATACTAATTAAAGGTCCCATATTATGCAACATCAACTTTTTAATCATTTTAATACCAGAGTATTTGGGACTCTGGAGGCCCTAGCACTCGTCAAAGCGTGAAAAAATATGTTTTTGTGGTCCTCCTCAGTACAGGAGATAAAACACACAATGTTGACTTCCGCGCTACTTGGGACGTCACAAGATGCTAAATCCGCTTTGTCCATAAAACACCAGAGAGTGCTGGCGAGGGCAACAGTATCCAAAAAGCGGAAGTCGGCGAAAAGTTCTATTCTTGGCTCCACAGTGCAGCACAGAGTCCTACACAAACTTCCTGTTGTGTTATGACGGCAATGTGCCTGCTAGAGCCTGTAAATGATCCCTTTTCCAAATGCTAACTGCTGTTAGCTCCCAGTAGCCTCTTTGGCTGATGTCATTTCCTGTCCCTTAAGTTTCGTTTTACATTTTTTTAAAGAGATACTACTAAACAGAGCGTTCTGAACAGGGCTGTTTTGGCAGGGTGATTGAACTGCTGTGGTGCTTCATCCTTAAGGTATTTTGACCAAAGCATGTCACAGACATGTTCATTAGGACACCAGGGAACTAGGTTAACTTGGAGAAATAGGATATAATATGGGACCTTTAAGAAATTCATCCAAATACTGATTATGATCCCTTATTGGTTTATCAGCATATAGTGGAAGATGATATTCGACATGTAATATCTAATTCAAGCGATCGATGTGATTGAGAGTTATTCATAACACAGACAAACTTTGGAATAAACATGGGTTAAAGGAAGGGAAAGGTAAAAACTTTGTCAAGACTGATCACATATTGCACCGGAAAGCCTCATTGAGGATTTAATTACTGTTCAATAAGAATTAGGGATGAAAAGATTCAGTCTAACTAGAAGGAGGACTGGGGATTACCATTGATCCACATTCTTATTGCTCTGAAAGATTGATTGTTCCAATCGCAGACAAGTGTGCGAACAGAACAGGAGAGGTCCAAGAGGAATGGTGTTGATTCTTCCCTCGCTCTCTATTTAACATACAAATGAACACACACTCACATCACTGAGTCATTTTCATACTAATATGGTCATTTGGTTAAATGGGATAGAAATGTCTCCTAAATCCACCCAACTGAAAAAAAAAAAACACGACTACAAGGGTAAGGGAAATGGCGAAAGGAACTGCGTTCTGTTTTTAAACATCGGTCTGTTGACTGCAGGCAATCGCATAACCTTTCTTCATCCAACATCCAGATCATTTCCATCCTGGCAAAATGTCAATGAATTAGTAATTGCCAAAAACACAGCTGTGGGTTTATAGTATTCCAAAGATAATTATTAGAAAATATGTTTTTTAATTCGACAAATCTCAAAGGAAATCTCAACGCCCTTCCCTTCCCTTCCCTTTCCTTTCCCCCCCCATCTCCCGTTATACCATATGTTTCCTCTAAAGGTTTATGTGTATCTGTACACTGTGTGCAATAGTAATAAAAGTACAGGTTATATCACATACTGTACTGGTGCACAAGAGAGTCAGGCAGGAGCTACTGAAGGTTAAAATGAAGTGCTGAAATCCAGACAAATGTTTGGGTTTCTGAGACCCACACTGCTCTCATGGCACTACACTCGCAGCCAAATAAGAACAAGGAAGAGAGAGAAAGGAAAATGGAAACAACAGGGGAGGTAATGCAAGTCCAGCCTCACTAGTATTCAGGTGACACGGTCATTCCTTTGATAATTACCGAACAGATTATATAAGTGGACAGCCAACCTAGCTATTAATCACATGAGTTGGGCAAGAAGGTCAGATGTAAGATGTAGATGGAGGTGGAGGGGAAGACACAAGTTTGACTGATTACAGCTACCCTTCCTTCTCTGTCGCCTACCTTTCAAACATTAAGGTGCTAAAGATCTGCAAAATGTAAAGGATATAAATTATTCCAAATCATCTCCTATCACAGAGCTGCTGCTGCTGTTTCCAGTCACCTGTGGTTAGGATTCACTGGAGGATCGAGCCTGGGATTGTGTTTCTCGTTCATCTATTTATTTATTCATTGCTACCAGGCAGAAAAAAAAGAAAAAAAAAGAAAAGAAAAATCATTCCAACAGGGTGGTGTATCGAGAAGCCAGCTTTTATGTCAGATTAGCCTGTTCATAGTGATGTTGCTCAGCTCCAGATGGATCAATAAGGCCTGGGATTTCTGCAGGTAAACGCTCCGAGTACCGGGTGACTTATGATCATTGGAAAGAGTGGAAATACGCTTTGGGTGGACAATGGGATGCAGCACAGCTTATTCAAAGCAGCCACAAATACAGACGACATTGTAACAGAGCACACACTAGTAGTAAATTATATTATCTACCTATGGTGCAGCCTGTTTACATAATCATGTGTGTTTGTCCTGTGTGAAATACAATGCCAATACAAAACGTGACGGTCTCTGGAAGTTGCAACACTAACGTAAAAAAAGTATTTGCTTCCGTCAAAGCGTCGTGAAAACTGAATTTGTCGGTGATGCATTATGCTAATCGCACTATTTATTGCCACAACTACGGTCTTGTGCTGCATATCTGTCAGCCACAGCCAATACAGCGAGGGTTTGATCAAAACCGTGAATGTTTGTCAGCTTCCCCGAGCGTGCTACATTTTGTATGTACTCTCGAGCCTTTATTCATATCGAAGCATGTCCTCCAAGGCATCGCCGTGGCTTTGATAGTAAGGAGTGAGAGGTCCCCTCTCTCCCCAGGGTCTGATATAATGAGAGTATGCTTACGAAACCATGATCTGCAGCTCTCTCAAATATGCTACTTGAAACAGGTTCAGTCTGAGACAACTGCGCGCAACAAACAGCACAGATTCAGCCGTACTGTATACGCGTGCTCTCATTCTGTTTTTCTTTCTGTGTGAGCTATGAAGAGGGGATGTGTAATGTGTGACAGAGAGTGATGAAGAAAGAAGAACAGGGGAAGACGGGAGCTTTGGTTTATGTCCACTGAGTTACAACTCCAACACAGGAAATGTCTTCCCAGTTCAATTATTTCCTATTATCTCAAGCAAAACGCGAAGTGACAGACTTCTAAATGATTGCACTCATGCTTTGCATTATACAAATGTGAATAGAAATGTACCATTTTATCATGTCTTCTTTGGGATCTTATCACATGGCTGCAGCGTAATCAAGAGACACATTATACTGGGAACAATGTGTGCTTTGTCAAACAAATTCGAAATATCAAACCGACTGTCAGCACAATTAAACAATGCAGGAGTACAGGAATGCTTTCCTGGCCATGAATACACATCTACAAAAGTTAATTTTATTTGCTGACTGGCAATTTGCTCTCCATTTAACCTTTAAGTGACCATAGATTTCCCACACTGGCAATTTTTATCTGAATTATTGCAAGTGGTATAATGGCATCCACAGCAGAGCGATACTGTGCCAGACTTCTTTGAATTCCAATGCAGCTCTAACAGCCTGCTTTTCTGGCCTAATTTAAGAGGTGGGACCACTGTCTCCTCTTCCTCGCCTCCTATTTTTTTTTTTACGTGCCAAAGGAAAACCCAGTGAACTGCATTTAAATGTCCGTACAAGTTCAAAAAGATATTACCCAGTGAAAAAACAGCTTACATGGCACACAATTAATGAGAGCAAGGTTACACCCACATTTACTGCAGCTCCACATGTCTGTGATCTGTAAACATCTTCATGCAGGCCCACATGTCAGGCCGATGATGAATCTGATGTTGGTGAAGCAAATAATTTTTTTACCACTTACATTATTCAGATAATTAGCCATCGCTGCCACGACTGTCAGAAAACAAAAGCAGTCTTAAAGTTGATCCAAAGAATGTGTTTCTTGATGTTGAATCAGATGAAGAAAATCACAAGTCACGGTTTGGAACATGATGACATCAAATGACTGCAGTAATGCAGTACAACTGTCTAAATGGCAGGTGACAGAGTGAATTTAATGAGGTCGCTTTTGATCAATGATGAGATTTATTGGAGCTGCCACCGTCATTCATCTGACCTAACTAAAATGGTTTCTGTCTATTTTCTTTTTCTTTCTTTCTTTTTTTTAGGAAGCCACACACTTTTATTTCCTCCCTGCCCTCAATAATGGCCTCAATCTAAGCTTAACTCTACCTTACCTTTTTCCCTTTCCGATACAAAAGCTTTTTTCTCTGAGCTGCTGGAAATAATCAGGGCATGAGATGAATTAAAGGTGTTGTTTTTTTGGGGGTTTTTTTGTGTGAAAATTCTCAAGGTTTGTTTTTTTGTGTTCTATTATCTAACTATTGAACACGCTTTTGTATAGTGCGGAGGGAAAAAGCGAGCAACAGCCCTGACACATGCAGCCAACTGTACTGAAGTTCCTATGAAAATAATGAAATTGTGTGTGAGTAATAGATAAAGAGCATCAGGCTTTTATTTCAAGCTCTCGTGCCGAACAAACCAAAGAAGCGGAAGATGGTGAGTAATGTGTGTATACATTAGCAGGCAGTCATACATGTATGAAGGCTTGGGATGATTAAAATGTATTAATTCAGAGAGGTGGAGTTTATGCTTCATATGTTTTTTTTTGTTTTTTTCCACGTGGATGTGAAGGAGGGAGAACTAAACATGGTTACATGATTGACAGTGCTTAGGCAGATGTCATTTCAGGGGCATTTTCTGCTGAACCATCATGCTGTCATGTTTATTTCCTGGGTAGTAGTAGAGGGACGAAAGGTAAAATAACAATAACTCAGTGTCTAACTGAGTCAGTAAACCGAAATGTAAAAGTACATTTTCTATTTCTGCTGTGATAGATTTCAAGATAATACATTGTGTTGGTAACACTTTAGATTAGGGAACACATTATTCACCATTAACTAGGTGCTTACTAACATGCATATAAGTCGCATACTAGCCCTTTATTAGTAATCATTAAGCACGTATTAACACCTTATTCTACATAACCTTATTCTACCTCTATTACAACATGAATTAAGATTTTTCCAACATAAGGTGTTAATATGTGCTTAATATTTACTAATAAAGGGCTAGTATGCTACTTATATGCATGTTAGTAAGCACCTAGTAAAAGGTCCCATATTATGCAAAATCAACCTTTTGATCATTTTAATACTTTTATTTGGGACTCTGGAGGCCCTATGAGTAGGCTAAGTGCGAAAAAAAATGACTCACTCATGTTTTTGTGGTCCTCCTCAGTCTAAGTACAGGAGATAAAACACGCGATGTTGACTTCCGCGCTCATTGGGACATCACGATGCGATAAATTCCTTGAATTGTTGTCTCACAGAGCTCCGCTTTGTCTGTAAAACCTGCTAAAATGCTGGTGGGGGGAACGGTATCAGAAAACTGGAAGACCGCAAAAAGTTCTATTCTTGCCTGCTCCATGCAGCACAGAGTCCTACACAAACTTCCAGCCTCTGCTGGACTAACTGCTGTTAGCTCCCAGTAGCCTCTGTGGCTGATGTTATTTCCTGTCCCTTAAGTTTCGTTTTCGTTTTTTTTTAAAGATACTACAAAATATGATACTACTAAACAGAGCGTTCGGAACAGGGCTGTTTTGGCAGGGTGATTGAACTGCTGTGGTGCTTCATCCTCATGGTATTTTGACCAAAGTATGTCACAGACATGTTCATTAGGACACCAGGGAACTAGTTTAACTTGGAGAAATAGGGTATAATATGACTCCTTTAATGGTGAATATGTGTTCCCTCATCTAAAATGTTACCAAATGGTTTTATTATTCAGATGTATCTGTAGTGGACAAAAAAAAGGACTTTTCATTTCGGAGGTTCTGACAGATACAGCAACTTGTGTTTGAAAGTAACCAGCAGTGTGTCTATTCTCAACACAATTTCTTTATTCCGTTGTCACATGGGACAGCACAAAGGTAAACAGAGCGGCGGTGTAGAATATTTATAAGCACGCACTTCTAAAGCACAACTGCATTCATGAATAAAAGGTGGAGCAATGGAAAGGACTAAAATATGCTCAAAATGTGCACGGTCAGGAAATGTGCACTGGAACAGTAAGCAAGACACTATGCAAATAATTAACATCTTTCATCAAAGTAACAACAGTCCATTCATTAAAAAAAAAAAACTGTACTTTTATTTCCCTCTCTCTACATCTACAGTACTTGTTTGAACACAGAGTTGCCAGCAATGAGCAAATCCTCCACTACCCCCTGCCCATCACTCTATTGCATTGAAAAGGCACATGAAATATCAAAAGGCCAAGTACGTCAGAGCTCAACAAGATTGGAGTAGAGGGGATTTTCAGCCAGAGTGCCGAGCTGTACCTCCAGCAACACTTACAACCATGAGGAGGAGGAGGAGGGGCAGCTGGAATCCCATTTCTCAATGATGAAATTCTTTTCATCATGGCTGTTTTGCATAACAAAGGTGCATAAAATGCATTATATATGACAATGTGTAACTGTAAACCGCCACAAGAAAAGCTGTCTTCCCAATGCACTTCTCCGTTTCTCGGAATAGAAGCAAACACTTATGCTGCACAAATATCCTGCTGCCTTGGCAAGGTTAAAAATATTGCCTCCCACCACCATCGCAACACGGCACGTGGACACGAGTCTTTAACAATGCATTTGACGTGATTAGAGCGCTCATGTCATTTCAAAAAAGTAATTTAACCAGTGACACGTACAGTATGTGAACATTGCAGACAGTCCGATGGCAGTAATTCCTATTTGAATACAGCCGTTTAAATGACTACATCATTAAAGTCTCATGAACCCATGACTCGTTTCATTCAACCCCCCCCACACACACACACACAGTTCAATGAAGCAAAGCGATATGGAAAAGAAGGTTTGTGACATTTCATTAGGGCTCTATTATTCTCACAGAGGGGATGGGATGAAAAGAAGCACCATTACAGCCGAGGATCCACGCCAGGTGTCACTCTAATTTAATCAAACTGCGTAAGACAAAGAGGCGGCGCGAGAGTAGCCTCTCAATGACGGACCTGAATGCAGATGACAAGTGCCACAGTAGCCTCTGAGAGAAGGGGCAGAAAGAAAGCTTTTGGGCAGTTTCACTAAACTAAAAGCTAAAAGAGACAAAATGTTTGGTGGTTTTATTTCCTGATTGAGAAATGAAACAGTTTCGCACTTGAAAAATAAATCAACTAAGAGAAATTCATTATTTTCTGTGCACACGTAGTATCACAGCTTTTTGAACAAAGAGGCAGTTTGTTCTCAAGACAAATAAATATCAAGTCAACAACACATTACATAAGGGAAATATGGTAGAATAAAAACTTGAGACGGCTGCTCTGTTTCTCTCTGCGTGTACAGTGCTGTATGACTGAGGAGCAGCGGGAGAGGCAAAACTAGGTCAAACCAGGACCACAGTGTTATGGTAATTACGCAGAGGTCCACAGAGTGCAATACAGGTTCCACACCGGACCTTTAAAAGTGTTTCATACTAATGTGCAAGTGCAACTTTGCCCTCTGTTTTCCCCAGTTCTCTTTTATTATAATGTGCAGGCTTCAATCAGCTGTTGATAAATGAAAAACATCACATTCGATTTAGCCCTGCAATCAAAAGCCTGAGATGTTTCTTTATCTGTAATTGTGTGCTATTTAGATTGAACACATCCTTTTTTTTTTTAGAGAGAGGACTTCTGAACAATACTCCTGGCAGGTAGAAGATAAAGCTCAAAGGTTTTTGTGCCAAGGCTCCGGTTGGGAACGTATAGCTAAATATATCCTGCACGGAGCGAGGTCCTCCACTGCGCTTGAAAAATCACCAAATACTCGTCGAAGTGAATGCGGGATGAGGCCAATACGCAAATTATTCTTAAGCAGTCCTATTCAAGTCATTCAGATATTCAATACAGCACTTCAGGACATCAAGAAGATTTGGAGGATTAGAGGTTGTAAGCCAGGCCAGCTCGATATATCGATCCTCCCTCACTGAGAGCTGCATTCAATTTCCCAACAATTAGATGCACCTGAAGGTTAATATGGTGCTTTGTTAATCTCTTGTGTGAGTGTGTGCGTGTTTTTTTTTTGTTTTTTTTTGTCTCTGTGTCTGGTTTTCTCTCTTTGTTGTTCCTGCATGTGCTGGTGTCACTGTGCTTATGTGTTTGGCTGAAACAGGCTAAAATCTGTATTTACAGAGGCCCCTTTATAATTAGTATTGATACATTCACTCTTTAGATGCGTTTTCCAAAGAACCTAGCCAACATTATGTGTTCTTCAGTTTATTTTTAGGCAACATTGGAGGTCTGACTGAATTAGCTTGGTCTCCCCGTTGACCTTGTAACCGCACCGACTCCCCCACAATGATTGCAGTATGCTTTAATAGAGCTGCCTATTACACCCAGTGGCAATTTTGTTTCCATCCATTTCTGCTGGCAGGTTTCATATTCTGAGAATGTTGCTGGACTTATAGCTGTGTGAGAATGAAAATTTCTCCCTTGAGACTGGGGGGTATTTCTCTGGTGTGACATACATTGAGCTTTGAAAAGTAGAAATGACAGCAAAATTACATGGTTGAAGTGAAACCCCCCCCCCCCCCCATAATGTTATCCATTTTTATTCATAAGAAGCTATGACATGCTTCTCAATGGTTTCAGTGTATGAATGCTGAGCGGTGGAGGGGATTTTGATGCAATTTTTTACCTCTAAATCACAGACAACTGAGAATTATGGGGTCAAGAAAAATATAGCGTGACGGTGCAGCCGTGAATGTGCAGCGCTCATGGTTTGATTCCCGGCTCACGTGTTTTCACTTTATTTAACTACAGCGCAGACCAATTCATACATCCTAATCTTTGCTGGGAAATAAGCAGCAGAGCAAGGAAGACGCTGATACTGACCAACTAGGAAGGAGATTAGCTACAGACGCTTTTGCTGCCGTCTGCTATTTTAGAGGGAAACTAATGGTGACTGAAAAGGGGAAAAAAATGACTAGAGAAAAGAAAGTGGAGGAACACTGGGGGTATTCAATACCCTTCCAGGTGAAAATGGAAGATAATGCCTGTAGTTACAGTCGCAAATGCTTTTCTCTGTAATTCCGTTATAACCATTAATCCAAGGACACCTAACTTTTCCACTAAAGGACTCTTTCCCACTAAAAAAAAAAAAGGCTATAATTGTTATTATTGAAGCCGTGTTTCTTCTATAAAACTATATACTGCACATTTAAATAAACATGTCATTGTTGCCTCTTTAATGTCGCTATTTAATCATTCATGCACTATTTTTAATCTGGTTAGTCGAGTTGTTCTAATACTAAAATAGTAAAATAAATAGTCATTGGCTGCAGCCCTTCAGTGCATTAAGTGGCTGTTTAAAAATGCACAGTAAAAGGTTTCCATATTTGTAACATTTGTAGAGAAGCCAGAGTCATTCCACGTTAGCTGTGCAAGCTGGGTAATAATGAAGACAACGGGCTTCATGAAAATAATCTATTATAATGTCCATAAAAGCCTCGGTTTTACAGTTAGAGCGCGGTAAAAGTATTCATCTCCCTCATTCAGCTCAAAAAACACATCTTCAGGGGCTCAACCGTTTTCAACTGCTGAATTCAAGGTAATGTTTATAGTGTTGCTTTCCCCCTAAACAATATTAACCTTGACAGAGTGAAAAGGTGACAGTTAATCCAAATCCTGAGTCCAAGTCCCCTGCTCCCCTCAGCACCGTCACACTGTCACCTCTGTTAAAGCTGAGTCTGCAAAAACGCAGGAAATGAGTAGAGTTGTGAGTGTGGTGTTACTGCACATGCAGTGTATATACAGTACATTCTGTACTCAGTTTACATCGCACACAAATACAACACAAATATCGCTCATCTAATGAGACTAATCGAAGACCCACAATCCAAGAGGTATAGTCAACGAATGACTCACACAGATAAAGTGTAAATTCTATATGTTTTCCTCGTGGTTACCGATTCACACCACATCCTGTGCTTTGGCTGTCACTCTTCCATTTGAAGGGATTACATCTCACATGTCCCTTCAGGGAAATATCTACTGTAGCATGTGTTTACCCATGTGTAGCAGAGTAAATGTCATGCTTGTCTTACTGTCACTGCAAAATATAGCATATAGCAGAGACCACCTTCAATTTATACTCTATCCTGTACAAGTGCTAAATTAAACCATTAATTCAAACTCACACTGTTCTCGGAATTATTCCATTTCCTCTCACACCCTCCTGCTCTGCCTGCTGGTGGTGGTTGGGAAAGCAGTTGGGGGTTACTGCCTCGGTAATTGGAGAAACCTTCAGAAACATGCAGATGAAGCAGGGTTGAAGGAGAGAAGTGGAAAAGCGGAAAAAGGAAAACAGACCACATTCCTAATTATCCTAACCCTTTTTCCCCTCTATTCCCTCTTTCTTACCCTGAAAATGGATTGAGGCAATACAGTGGAGGATCCTTCAACTTCTAGATTTAGCCTAGACATAATTAGCCGATGCTCATATAAAGGCCTGAGTGAGCAAGCAGGGTTCAGAGGAAAGCCGTGAGGGGTTTGATGTAAGGAGTAAGAGCACTGTCAGCACACTCACTCTTACACATGTTACAACGAAAAACACCCCGTCAGCCGGCACACGGGTTTTCTTACATGAAACGTGTGTATACTAAACACAAAATACGGAGAGGTAATATGAGAGGTAAAGGTTAACAGCCAGTGCTGTGCATTTGCAAAATAGTGGAAATGAAAGGAGGCGCCGAATAGCAAAATAGGCCTCTGAAATAATATTACTCCTCTGCAATGAAAAGGAGCCCGTTTCAATGAGGTAAAAATCCATTTCCTTTCAGGTGGTGAGAGGAGGATGAGATAGGCTGCCTACTTTTAATATATCTCACCGTGTCAGACCCCCTGCAAGGAGAGTGAGCACACAGGGAGATGGAAGACTGCGTTTCTTTACTCACAGCACACACAACAAACTGCTGCTATTTGCATAAACATAAAGCACAATGTGGATAAATATCACAATTTTTGGGGCCAAGTGATTGTGTCTCTGTGAGAGTGTTTCGGTGGTGGTGGTGGTGGTGGTGGTGTGCTCGTCTCGGTGTGTGCACAAGCTACTCATGCATATGCATGATGAATGTTAAAAGTCCGGATGTAAATTTTCGTTTGCCTTATGAGACGAGAAGTACGCGCCAGCTGTTGTGACAATTCATAAAGTCAAGAGGGGGATGAGCTTTTCATTTTGACTGTACATAAAGGTTGACACGCTAAGATGGATTGTGGCTACAAACACCTTGTATATTACCACTAAATAAAGACAGTATTTCTATTAGGTGCACACCGTTAAAGGGGACATATTATGCAAAATCAACTTTTTAAGCATTTTAATCTTTATATTTGTGACTCTGAGGGCCCTATCAGTCAGCAAAGTGTGAAAAAGATCACTCGCTCAGTTTTTGTGGTCCTCCTCAGTCTTAATACAGGAGATAAAACATGCGTTGACTTCCACGCTCATTGGGACGTCACAATGCTATACATTCCTGGAATTGTTGTCTCGTGGAGCTCTGCTTTGTCCGTAAAACGTGTGAGAGAGCTGGCGAGGGCAACGGTATCCGAAAAACCAAAAAGTTCTATTCTTGGCTCCACAGTGCAGCCCAGAGTCCTACACAAACTTCCAGCCTCAGAGGATTTATCTGTCCAGTGGATACATGTTATATATGACGGCAATGTGCCTGCTAGAGCCTGCAAATGATCACTTTTCCAAATGCTAACTGCTGTTAGCTCCAAGTAGCCTCTGTGGCATTTCCTGTCCCTTAAGTTTCATTTAACTTTTTTTTTGTAAGGTGGACCTGAAGAGATACTACTAAACAAAGCGTTCTGAACAGGGCTGTTTTGGTAGGGTGATAGAACTGCTGTGGTGCTTCATCCTTATGGTATTTTGACCAAAGCATGTCACAGATATGTTCATTAGGACACCAGGGAACTAGTTTAACTTGGAGAAATGGGTTTTAATATGTCCCCTTTAAGGGTTCAATTCAACTCCCATTCTGTCTGTTTTTCCCCTACTGTGAAGTGCAGCTCTGTTTGTTATTTGTTTTTAATCTTAATGTCTATATCAATGCTTCTTATGCAACAAATTAATTGACAGCTATTTCCTGGTTTAATTCTCTCCAGGCAATTTCATCTTAAATAAACACGCACACATCCTCTGAAAAAGCTAATTCTCACTGAAATGATGAGAGCAAAAGCTCTGTGGAACATTTTTCCCTTCATTAAACCAGCCACCGCAGCTAAGGGGGGCTCAGCGCTGCACCTCTCGCAGGGTGCCGAGCTGCTCTTATCACCCCACCATGAGGCTGTAGAGGGGTAATAGGATTGTGACTCATGGAGAAAGTGCCATGCTCACTAAGCAAGCGAGGGCTGAGGCACAAGTGTGAAGGGTCTCCGCTGCTGTCCAGCATCGTGAAAGCAGGGAGGAGCAGACAAGGAGAATGTGTTCTCCCCACTCCATAAATAACCCTGCTAAATTGCAGGCTTTGGAGGGTCAGTGGGACACTGGACTGCCGGGGTATATGTGAAGGCCTGGATATAAACAGTAATCCTGTAGTCTAAAAAAAAATGAACAGCACAGCAGTTACAGCAAAATGTCCTTTCTGCAAAATGGAAGCCTGGATGTTTATGGGCTTGGAGAGAGGGAGACAGAGAATGAAAGAAGAGAGAGTGAGAGAGGGCGGGGTGGCAGGACGGGGCTGATTTTATAGTTGGGAGGCAGTGTCTGAGTGGTAAACTCCTTCCTTGGCTGGCTGGGACCCAGCAGCAGCACAGCATTCACTTTGTAGTCGGAATAAGAAGATGAAAGCAGCACTGGGTCAAATAGGGATGGAAGGGGAGGAGGAGGAAGGGCAGATGCACAAGGCCAGATCAATTTGGTTTCGGATGCCAGCTGGGTGTTACTGCCTGTTCCTTAACTCCCTGGGTTAAGCAAGCATTCACAAATTAAATGCAGACTTTAAAAATCATCACACTGATTTTCCTCGCTGATTTGAAATGTATGCTCAACAATGTTTATTTGCCGCACAGCACAGCATTCGCAGCGCTACAGAGGAAACAGACATTTGACCTTACGGCAGGTAGGTAAGTGGAAGTGTGTTTTAGTTACATCTGTGCCGCAGCACTCATGAGAAGGGCAGTAAAAGACACTGCAGGAGGTGTAAGACTGAGATGGCCGTGCTGGTTGTTTTGATAGAATATAAGTGGCCTGGGGCAGTGAGCATTGGATGGAGGGCTACAAGATTTAAGGTTATTATTGAGAGCCAGGCATGGTGTAATTCTCAAAGATGCACACAGGCAAACTCTTGATAACTCTATCCGACCAGTGAGATAGGTGTCCTCGCCTGCAGATCTGATTGCTTTATCTGGAAGGTCATAAAGCACACAACAGGTGAGGACAGTGCACACTGTGATGATAAATATAGCCTACATGAAAATTAAAGGTGTCACACATAGAATATTTATTACCACTGCTGCGAAGAAGTGATACCACGTAAGAACGATGAGATTGGAAAGATTGGGAATGACGGGCAAATTTTGCATGCATTCAAACCCACGGTGTGCAGAAGTCATGTGCACATAAGCGACTTTTTGATTATGCTGAAGTGTCCTCTAATCTGCATGGCGTATTATGCCATAAGCTGTCTTATTTGGTTTGATTGATGGTGCTGTTTACTGCTCGCACTCACATCTGCACAGTGACATTCATGTCACACACACTGGATGAGGCCTGGTTGCTTGCTGATGAAAGCTAAAGCTGGATATGCCTGTCCTTGTGGATTTATATATTATTGTTAATTATCTGAGGGACTGTACAAAAGACACCCCCCCCCCCTCCCCCTCACAGAGGGCTTGAATGAATGGGATTTGGAAGGAGAAATGAGAAAAGAAAGAGTTTGTCATTGCAGGCTTAAGAGTTCAAATGTGTGGGTAACCACAGAAAACAGCTGGATGACCCAGCAGTGAAAGAATCTGCACTTTCACCTTTGGTCATCTGCACTGGAGAAATTCTCACAAACGTCAAGATATTCTGTTATAGATATAGAAGTGTGCACCAAACTGTAATTAAGCTCAAAATGCATTCATGGCTAAATTGTGACACTTCCAGACAATATTATGTCCGTCACTGCTTTGTTTCTTGACAAGCATGATGAGATAAAGCGATGAATGATGGGATACGGTTGTCAGGAGAAGACAGGCTCTTTCTTTTTCCGGCTGTATTTTGGGTGGCTATCATGGCTCCTGATCTGGCTGAGACCATGGCGGCCACACATAGAGGGGTCAGTCTCCTTCACACTGCAACAAAACATGTTTTTGTTCCCCCGAGCGATGTCGATTCACAGCGTGTACGACTGCATAAACATCTTAACGGCGAAGAAAGGATTTCACCATCTGTGGGTGAAGGAAGGAATGAATAAATAAGGGCAAGATGGAAATGTGAGACGGTGATTAATGAGACAATGGTGCGATGCTTCCATTGTTATCTAATGACACACAGTGAAAGCAGAGAGACAAGCCTTATGTGACAGATCATATCACAATATTCTCCGCACTAGCTACTGGCATCATTTATTTATTCACACGATTACAAGCAAGGAAACAAAAGCAAAATAAAAAATGTCACCCAGCATTTATAAATAATATATAATATAATTATTATGTTGATGGTCACTTGACAAAAGGATGTATATTTTTGTCATCAAAGGATGTGGCTTTTCTTTTAATTATCATGTATGAATAAAGTTTCTCTCTTCAGTTACGTCTCCAAACTTGTCACATGAAAGAAAGAAAATATTCTCTTCTCCTTGGGTTTCTATTGTGTTATGTCTGGGAGTTGTATCCACCGGGTTACAGCACGACTTTGATATCCTTTGTATAATCAGATATTTGTACTTTATAGCAGACTTCCACTCATCCAACATCGTATATATTTATTTTAACTCTTTCTTTCCTTTTGTTGTCATTTCTCGTCTGTCCCCTGGTTTCTCATTCTCTCACTCTTTTGTCGCTGGGTGAAGCTTATGCTTCAACACACACAATCCTGTTAGGCATTGGCACAGCTATGTCCATTTGATGCCAGTCAAAATATTACAGTCTGTTCAGCAATAATAAGCAATAGCCACAATGACTAAGCATGCTTTTCTATACCTGATGCAGAAGGTAAAATATCAATTTTCTTTGTTTAACATGCGTGTGTGGATGTGTTTGAACTGCAGCAGCAAGACATGTACGCTATAGGGTCAAAGCGATGGGTTTTACTAATATGATCCAAACAGTCTGATCGAGATTCAGAAGGTGTTCTGCATAGAGGAGACTGACGTCTGCATGGGACCATCCATCAGTGCTAAATGGCAGATGGTCTTCTCTGTGGCCAGGCAGGAAGTGCACTAACACAATCGCTGCAGAAACACAGGGAGCACTCTACCTGCTGATAATCCACTTATGCACAGACAAAGCTGCTTTAATCTGCCCGCTCCCTTTCCTGTACTCCCCCCCAGAAACACCCCCTCCCCCCTCCTCCCCCCTCGCCACACGACAAGGCCAGGCTCCATGTTGGACAATCACTACTGATCCACTGCACACATGCACACAGTCTGTGCATTGACAGGCCGTGTTACAATGAATCCCCTAATCACTTATGCGAGGAGGATCACAGTAGACACATCTTTGTAATCCTGAAAAGAATCAAGAAGGAATACAACTACAACTGGTCTTGAATTAAAAAGGAAAAATGGAAACTGATAGCAGAGAATGGTTATTGTTTTGACCCATAAGAAGTAGCCTATAGGCAAAGGAATCAGCTACAGCACATACTGTAAATTAAACCCTGAATTAAGTGGCCATCTGCTTGTGTACAAACACAAGGCCCACGTTTGACGATCAATGAAAAATTACATTTTCAAGATGGAATCTATCATCACAAGGGTTGATGCTCATTGCACAGTTAAACAAAGGCGAATGCATATGCAATCCTTGTGGCTGCAGCATATTTAATGTAAAACACTTCATTAAAACTTCATTATTTATAGCCATGGATGGAAAGGTTGGGTTGTACATTTTGACCATGGAAAGAAATCCTTGGAAAAGAGATGATAAATCTCAATGGATATTTCCTGTGTAAATAAAAGGTTAAATAAAATAAAAAAAATGACTTGGAAATACAGGAACATGTGCATTTTGTTGCACTGAAATGAATCATTTCGGGCTTATTGCTTGGGTGGAATACTTTTAACAAATTACACATTAAATGTTTGTGCAGACACATCTATTCTGTCAACTAATTGACAAAGCGATTATGATCCTGTGTTGTGTTGTATTATAATTTTTAAAGGTGCTTCACGTTGTTCCATTTGTAAAACAGCTAATCAGTTCGTTTGAAATATTCACTTGGGTCCAAAAATATTCTGTTTTAGAGAATTCAGATGCCAAAAAACAATCTTGCAAGTCCTGAAATTCAAAAACAATCTGTATGTACAGAATACAACCATTAAAAACAGCCTACCACACGATAATCAAAAGGTAAATCACACGGTCTGCACTATTTGATCAGAAATTAAGTAATAGATCAATCACCCTTGAAACATAACGAACAAACGTCATGGCAGGTCATATTTGGGGCCACATGACATCAAAAAAGCCGCGTTATTCATGATGATAGGGCTTCATTAAACAACACAGAGTTACAAAGAATGGCAGAAGGAAGATGTATTTTTCATCCTGCCATCAGAAAGGTCTGCTCCGTTGAAACCTTATCCCAGATCAAAACCCATTTATAGTCGGTGTCACTGTTTCTGCATCCTGGGGTGCAGAGCTACTCGCTCTGGCTTATGAACCTGTTTAACTGTTTGAATAACGAGTTGTTCTCTTTTCTCAAGGCGTGCACACTGGAGCTCTACAGGGAGAAGGTGTCAGAGCGGGGGGGGGGGGGGAAAGAGGGGGAGAGAGAGAGAATGAACAATTAGTGTGGAGAGGTGTAACAGCTCCATGATAAGCAGGAACCAGGGGGAGAATAAAAAGAGAGGGAGCCCTGAAAGAAAGCCAGGTGCAATATCACATCCTTCCTGTCAAAAGGCTTAAAAGGAGAGCGGAGGAAGAGCATTTAGCTCCAGGGGACGCATGCGGAATGCTGACCACAGGTTGTAAGAATCGACTATTCAAAGGGCGTCCCTTCCATGCGTCCTATCGGGTCGAGGAGGTATCTGCCAAGTAAAAACTGTTGCCAATGTCTTCTGAGGTGCTTGGAATACTGACAAGCAAAGTCAGGTCTGGAGGATGAGAGCCGACCTTGATCACAGCGACTGTGATGTTCTGCTATAAGACTGCATGCTATTCAAACGAAGCACAAGACACCACGAGCTTGTCTTTTAGTGTTTGGTGGTATGATGAAAATGTTTCTAAGGAGTGTTTTTTTGGCCTTTTATCTTCCCTGGATTCTCATGTGTCCTAGGTGTCTCTGTGTGACCGCTCCTGTTTGATTTGCAATGTATTTTATAAGAATCAATACAAATTGCATTTCTTCCATGTCAGCAGACATGCTACACCTATTTTCTACATGCCACTCACTGTGCTGTTCCAATCTGCTCCCCTTTCCTTTTAGATCTATGCACTCTGTGTTATTTTACACATCATAAAATATGAATTGGATATCGAGATAACTTATATAGGAAAGGCTCATAAAAGTATTGCCATTAAATATTTGGAACAGATTTTTACAGATGTACAAATTATACATTTTGATTAAATAATAATTTCAATTGCCTGCAAGTCAGACCAAATGTTGGCACCATTATTTAGATCTTCTTCAGTTGTATTTCTTGTTTTACATCCTGTGCTTGGTCCCACAAATAACGCGTTCTTTCATAACTTTGACACCTCTTTGAACGTGACTGGATGTTTACATCAAACATTGTAGTGCGCGACATAAATCGGTAATTATCCTGTCACAGAGATTAAAAAGCCTTTTCACTCTTGAGCAGGGAAACCTGATTCTTTATAACATTTCCCATAAAAACTGAACCACTGTGGCAGACATTAAATATCCATCCTCTCCTCTGCAACGGCTATGCGTCCAAATAGTAGAGGCTAAACCTAATGGTCTTTTAATTTCTGATTACTTGTCTCTTTGATTGGCTTTAAGTGCGACCCAAACAACTTTCAGTTGTGATTACTACGGGAAGTTATTTGACTGGTTAATTGGTTCTATTAGTAGCCTTTTTCTCAAAAGGGCCTCCTGATTCTCCCAAGGGCAGCAGGTGTTGAATGAACAACACTTCAGCCTCTTGATGTCGGAGGGACCGCTCCAAATTACACTCATTACAGCAATTCAACCAGAGGAACATTTACATAATGATGTGCTAAGTCAAACACATTTGATGTTAGTTTAAAAAGACCAAGTCAATCCACGACTTCATGGAGAGCTTTGTTCGTACTCACAGGCTGGAAATGTTTTTAATTTGACAAAGGTGTAATCTGGCTTTTTAATCATCAGTGTGGTTAAAAATGTTGGAGGTATCTTTTAAGTTTCTGCCCCTGCTTTTCTGAAGCAGAAGAGGCTCCCTGCTGAGTAGTAATGATGTTTGGCCGTCATTGATTAGGTGGTCTGTTAACAGCATGCACTAACATCTCAGTTCTCTCGTACGATTGGAGCCTGATTCAATAACCACTCTCTGCTCTCTTGGCCAAAATGTCCTTTCGCTTGTTTCGAGTATGCAAAGCACAAGTCTTGAGTCTTCATTGACATTTTTTGTTCAGCAGTCAATATCGGCCACTTATTCACTCAGTCTCATGTAGAGAACAAGCCTTGACACAGTGTTCTTTAAGTTTTTGCCTTTAAAGACAGCTAAATGTTTGGGTTTTTTTACCTTCCAAACAACCAAAAAAATGCGAGATAAATTGTGCTTTAATGGTACATGCATGGTTGCATTCTGCAGCAACTGCAGAAATATCAAGAGACGTTAGAAACTTATATCCTAAGACTTTGGAAATCTCAAGCACTTCAACAATGAGCACTGAGAAGGCAAAGGACAAGCTATTCTATCAGACAGTGAAGGGCACTTAGAGTACAAAAGCTTTAAAGCATCTTATTAGACTACCATTTTGGACAACAATTGCACAGTCTGTGATGCCCGTGGGTGGTCCTCTTACTCCTCACATTGTTTTTATATCACATACTAGTCAGAACTGTAGCCCAGAACATCCAATATGCCCTTGAAGCTACAGTAAGCAGACCACACAGAGTAATGACCCACTCACTTGAAGTAGGACAAAAATCAAAGCCTGGCTTTTCGAAGTGCTGCCCTCTGGTTCTGAGAAAGAAAGAAAAAATCCTCACTGGTCCAAACCTTTAGGAACATCTTTTAAGAAAGATGGACATACAGTAGGTCATATATTTTGGGTAAAAAGGCAGATGTGGAGCATTCTGCAATTGCAGTGACCGAGCATTTCAATAACGCCGAGGCCAAGCGAAGCAAATAAACAGTAGCTGTAATGGTGTGCAGTGAGAACTAAGGACTGTAAGAGAATCAGTGAAAGCTATGGTCCATTACTGAAAATCAAACTGCCCTGTCCATCAAAACAGCATGCACTGACTCCATTATGAATCTCAGTGATGTGATAAAAGTGAAAAGTGTCATTTGGACTCAATCTAATGAAAAGGAAAGTATGATGAGTGTCAAGGCACGTCTTTAGCGAGTGTTCACAGCAATAATATAATATAATACAGTGTACTTGTACTGACAAAGGCCAAACACACTGTTGCTTCCATTTAAGTCAATGTGCTTGAAGTAGTTCTCCTTCCCTGAGTTCTCGATCAATGACACCCTTTCCTTACCTACTCACAACCTCTTAAATAAGGTAAGAACAAGTCAATGTTAATTTAAGGTATTAAGACCAAAGGCCAGAATAGTGAGACAGGAAAAAAAGAGAGTAGTGCATATGGAACCAGCTAGACATGGGGACAGACAGCTTTTAGTCAGTGGGCCCAGAAGAGGATCAAAGTTAACAGCAACTCCTCTTAGCCAGGTCTGATCTGGGAACAGGATAGTTGAGCACAGCTCTCCTTGCACTCTGAACATGACTCATGGTATATTGAATATTTCATGGTAGGTGTCAGGGAGCTGACAGCAGTGCTGGCCACAGGGCCGTTCTGACAGACATAAGAAACGGGAGTATAGTGAAGATGTTGGAGGGGCTGGTATTCATATACTGTACAGTTGTGGCACAGCTCCACTCTACTCTTCTTTTTTGTCTTGTTTTCTTTGCCATTAGCGAATCTGAATATATGCACTAGACATTCCACCATCACACATACAGCAGTACATCAAATGTTATATGACTGCACCACATTAATTAAAACCATTAAATGCATGTCTGGTCTTTCAATAGCTTCTAAGAACAGGATTCAGCATTGACTGTGCTGTGACATGCTCTCTGGAGAAGTGAAATCATGTAGTCTTATTATAGACAAATCAAGTGTACCAAAACCCTTTTCTCCAGCCCTACTTTCTCAAGGTTATTCTCAAAGATAGCTCACGTCTTGGTACAGTACAGTATGTGGGTTGGGCTTTATAGTAAGCCCCCGTCACTCGGGACATGGAGTAACCCTATGCAGTAGTGGTGAGGGGGCTTCAAAAGGCACACAGATACACGGGTGTGACTAATTTAAACCCCTGGGAGGCCTTGATGGGTGCTGGCTTTTGTCCCAGCAGAATAAAAAGTCAGGCCACTTTAGATCCGGGTGCTTTGCTGCTTCACACACACGCACAGCAAAGGCACTGTTGACCTCCATGTCAGCATTATAGCACTTAAAGGTAATGAGATTTAGGCTTTCTGCATCATTAAGTATGACCGCCTTAAGAAACCCGAGAGACAATAGGGCATGTGTTCTGCCGTGGGCCGAAAAACAGACTTACATCATCGCAAAAATGCCCACATTCTACAGTAAAATACGGTTATGGCCTCCAGAGAGACATGTTCCCTTTTGTCAGTGATATTGTAGCCATCCCACTGTATATCTCACAACAGCATGCTAACTAGCTGCACTTCAGCTCGCCTGGGAAGGAATACCACTTTTACAGCTCACTGAACTCAAAGAGATGAATCCCTATAACTCTGCCCACTCTCATAAGAGTCTTCTTATTTACTCAATTCACGGGGACGCATAAGCAATATCGTGTAATAATAAAAACAGTCATTCATTCTCTATTTTTAAACACATCGTGTTATTTTCATGTGGACATGAAAATGAGCAGACCACCGCAGCACTGTATCACTTTGGGGGTACGATAAGCATCTCTAGCCTTCATTTCTTTCATTTTATCCTGCTGTGTAAATGAGCTACCTTCAGTTTAGACGTGTAACCATGGACAACTGTCTGACAACATCAAATGTATGCGACCCTGAACTGTAACCTGATGACTACATGTTGGAAAATGGGGGAACCCGTGTGCAAACTGCCTGCATGCATTCGTCTCTGCTTCTCGAGCTCATGTGATCAGTGTGTAACGTTTGCTCAGTTTTATTCTTTCTAGGTGTTCGTGTCAAAGGAGCTATTTAGAGAGGAAAAGAGATGCAAGCTATAACCTGGGGGAAGGATGTGTGTGGATGTCCTGCTTCCAATATTATATCACAACTTTGATTTCAGTCCTACTAGAACATCTTTTTTTTCCTATAAAGTCTTGCCCTGTACAAAAAGGCTTTTTTTGACTTAACTATTTAAAGCTGCAGTGCATAAACCTTGGAGATTTTTGTTGTTGATGATGTTATTATTCTGTCTTTGTTTAGTATTCATGAACAGAAATGATGTAAAAATTATTTGTCTGAAAACAGCCTCTGACTGAGGGAGCGTTTGAGTGTATACACCAACAGTGCAGGGGTGGGGGGGACAAATGTTTATCCCATTAGAGTTCACTTCTCAAACTTTTCTTTGTGTTTTCAGTCATACTCCAGCCTGATCTCACTCTACTACCACAATGTTGCTGTATAGCCTGTGTGTGTCTTGACGTAAAACAAATCACTTCCTGTGTGCAGCATGAGTCTCTGGATGACACAAGATACAAACTTCTTTAGCCCGAGACACACAAAGTGGGTCATGTGGAGGTGATGAGCTTAATCAGCATTGTGTGAACTCATTTGACAATTATTTGAATTTAACAGATATCTTAAATTACATACAACAGTTTTAACGATGAGTGACTGTTTCACCCACCCGTGCTCGTTTCTCTTCAGTGAGTAGACATCTTTTTTTTCCCCCCTTTCCTTTTTCAAGAAATCACCACATACAAGATTTGACATATGAGACTGCAATAGTTGTAGCTGGAGGACCACATTTGTGTGGCCTAGAAAATGATGCATTCATTACCATGTTATCAAAGTAAGCACTGCACACTTGCCAAATCTGACTTATTAAGAAAATGCCTTGGTTAAAAAGAGCTTACTTTTCACTGGTGCAGTCCAGACTATAAATATTTGAATGGCTAGAAACTCAAAAATGTAATATCTTGCACAAAACAAGGTCTCATCTGTGGATCAGAGTTGATTGAGAGTTGCAATTTTGATTAAAGGACTCATATTATACCCTATTTCTAGTTAAACTAGTTCCCTGGTGTCCTAATGAACATGTCTGTGACATGCTTTGGTCAAAATAGGTTAAGGATGAAGCACCACAGCAGTTCAATCACCCTGCCAAAACAGCCCTGTTCAGAACCCTCGGTTTAGAAAAATCTCTTTTAAAAAAAGAAAAGCAAAACAAAACTTAAGGGACAGGAAATGAGATCAGCCACAGAGGCTACTGGGAGCTAACATCAGTTAGCATTTGGAAATATGATCATTTGCAGGCTCGAGCAGGCACATTGCCGTCATATATAACATGTATCCACTGGACTCTGTGCTGCAACGTGGAGCCAAGAATAGAACTTTTCGGGGACTTTGCGGACATTTTCCGGTTTCCGGATACCGTTGCCCTCGCCTGCACTCTTGCGTGTTTTACGGACAAAGCGGAGCTCCGCGAGAGACAATTCCAGGAATTTAGAATATTGTGACGTCCCAGTGAGTGTGGAAGTCAACATTGCGTGTTGTATCTCCTGTACTTAGACTGAGGAGGATCACAAAAACACAAGTGAGTCATCTTTTTTCACACTTTGCCTCCAGAGTCCCAAATATAAGGATTTAAATGATTAAAACTTTGGTTTTGCATAATATAGGAAATTTAAGGATGGATTAAGGAACTCAGAAATCAGTCATGAGTGGATACAGTAGCTGTCTCCCAATAGTCAAGGCTGCATCGTGCATTCTGCATGTGGAGGACACGGAAGTCAGACGCTGTGAGAAACGAGATGGTCAAGCCCACACAGGGAGTATCTGGTGCAGAATGTATGCACTTTTAAACGAAAATTGAGTATTATGGATGCAGAACAAAGCTGGGTCTTGGCACGTTTTATTTAAATTTCCATTTGCTGAATTTCAGCAAACAAACAAAAAGTCAGGTGCACGTTTGAGAGCTGGGGGCATCACTTCCTGTTTTTAAATCAGTCTTACAGCAACAACAAATCTCTTATCTTTGGCATTCGAGTTGTTCTGTTTATGTCCTATGTCTTTCCCTCTCACCTGTTGTCTGTGTTGTGCTCTATTTGTGTTTTATGTGTTTGCTTTATTGCAGCACTTTGGCCAATAATGTTCTCTTTCAATGTGCTTTATAAATAAATTGGATTGGATTGGATGAATTGCGTGAACACATGAAAACTAAAGGTTCTAAAACGTGGAGGCAGAAGATATACTGAGTGCAGCTGTTATATAACTCTTACATAAAAAAAAAAAAAACCCAAAAACAAACTATAAAACTATACAGGATCTAGGTGACAGCAGGGCAGCACTTCACATCAGCCTATCTTGCCTGGGGCTGAAATAAAGAAAAATCCAGATGGCAAGTCTCTCTCTTTGAGTGTTTCTCTTTCTTTCTCTCCCTCTCTCTCCTCCACATATCATTATCAAGCACATAGAGTGCCACACACTATTGTATGTTAGTAAGTGATTAAACACATAGATCAGATGTGTGTTTGTTTCACAACCAGCTTGAATTATAGAAGTTGACAAAAATAACAATGAAGTCGTTTTTGAGATGCAGCGTGTCTAATTCCATTTCAGGGCTAGATGCTGGTCTGTGCAGTACAGCACAGAAGATGCACCGGCCTCTTTATGTGTATGCACTAAGCAGGTCTAAAGAATTGTCATCCAGGCAGGTAATTGGCTGCTGTTTACATTGCCGTTGGCATATCCCCCCCCCCCCTCGCCTGCTTGACACATCTGTAGTGTTCATTAGAGCCGAGGAGCTCTGTGCTACACAGCGTTATCAAATCTGGCCTCTAAGGCTGTTCACTTTGGAGGTTCCACTTCTAGTCATCAGATCTATGCTCAGTGCTCACATTCGTGTTGGGTAAAAATCAAACAAAATCAAAACAAAAGAAAAGCAAAGAAAATGCATTAAGATTTTAGATACAGTAGTATTCAGAATGTGTGAGATATAACGCACTCAGAGGTGTTTTTGTATGTGTGTACGTGCCATTTTGGTTGCTTTAATAATGTTACTGATTTACTGGAAACTAGCTTAGGAGGATTTGGGGACACGAAGACAGTATAGAAGCACAAGAAGAAAAGCAAGGCTGGAAAATGCTTCTTCACAGAGAGTTGTTGGGAAGGCAAGGGAAAGCATTTTTATAGAGGACAGCTTACCCCAGGTACTCCACTGCCAGATGGAGAAACAGCTGAATCAAGTCCAGGGAAAGAGACCCGTCATCAGCTCTAGCCGCCAAGTCTTTATTAAAATCTGAGCCAAAATGAGATTGACAAAGTGAGGGAGAAGCGTACATACAGTATAAACTCCAACAACAGCTCATGAAAGGACAAATTAAAATTCAGTGGTTTCATGGTCGAGTAATTTGACTCTGAAATCCAAGACTTAATGGATTAAATTGCAGAATTATTTGCATGCTAACCTTTTTATTAATTACTGATTTCAGAACATATTAATTATACAAGTGCAGTTTATGTGCATGCGGTAATTCAATGAGGAAGGGATGAGTGCTCTTTATTATCTTCATTATGGAAGTTAGAATATTATTCAGCAAATGCATCCTTTAATGAATTACACTATGTATATCATATCATTAGGGGGATTTGTCACACCACATTCCCGCTTGCCTCTTTCAGAATGCAAATTAAGTTGCATTGGCCACAGATGTGCTCGTAATTTATTTACGAAGGGAGTGAAAGAGTTTTGTTTTAATCATATTAAGTTTGTCCAAAAAAAATAAAGTGACTGTTTCTGGTTGTGCACATGGCAGAGTGAGATATCATTATTTTGCTGCTCAGCTCATTTTCTTTGAGACAACTCTGTATTTCTTACAGTTAAGCTGAACTTTGTGTCCTGGTTTATTTCCAGGCTGCCGACTGTGATTATCACTATTATGATGGAGAAGGCGATGCAAAAACTGTATGTAGACAAGAACTATTAAACATATCAGACATTTACAACAGGCAACAGGGATGTACATATGATTTTGCACCAAATATTGCAAACTCAACACCATAAATGTAACTTAAATGTGCATTATGTAATAAATCTAAAGGAACTGGCCATAAAATCCTCCTAATATGTCACAGAGACTCAGGAATAATGTTCATATAACAAACTGAACTCACCAACAACAACAATACAACTAAAATATTCACATAAAAAAAAAAACTTTTGTGGACCGTGAATCATGTTTATGTTTTGAAATTATGTTTTGGCATGTGACGCCTCCTACCGCCGTCTACCAATCATTGCAGTCGGTAGAGTCTGCCGAGCAAACACGGGTTGCCAGTTACGTCTGAGCTACAATGGCGGAGAAAACGAAACCTAAAAGACCTCCGTATTTTGAATTTGAGTGTAGTAACCGTTTTTGGCCACATTCTTACATATAGCGCCTTTAATCTTCCCAAAAATCCAAACATTCTTCTCAGAACAGTGATTAAACGTTGAAAAATGTCATATTTTGCAATGATAAGGGAATTATTTTAATAAATTGTATTCTTTAACTGGAATACATATCTAATTTACTAAGCTTTTCCCTGGCACATGCCCACATCTCTCCGGCATCCCTCCAACTCCAAGTGGAGGGTTACACGTTTTTTTATAATTCACAATAACTGCCCAGTGGTTGCATATCTCCGCTGTTACAGTTGTCATATTTGTTTCCAGACTCATAACGTGCACAGTTTAATGTTGAAAAGGCCAAAATAATATTTTGTGAGTCCACAAAGGCCTTTGACTTTTGACCACCCAAAACCAAACACTTAATCAGTGAGTCCAAGACGTCCTAAGGATTAAGCATTCACAAGACAAAATATGGTACTAAGAATGTCTTGAGGATTCTCTCAAGATGTTCATCTTGTGGATTTATGTGTTGGCTCTTGGAGCTCAGAAGCACAGAAATGGAGTGGTGTGATCTTGAAGGTCATCTTCTATTTTATTGGTATTACTACTTGTGCGATACAATGTCCCCATGATTATATCGTTATTTACACAGCAGTTCAAACTATATATTTTTAAGATGCACCACTCTGCAGCTTCAAAAAAACGAAATAAACTTCTGTCAAATGAGTTTCTCGGCGTAAACCAAATGCAGTTTAATGAATGCATACTGTTTATGGAATAACATAATGAAAGCTAACGCTTCCATAAACAGTGCCAGCTGCCACTGAATGCTTTGATGAGAATGAAAAGGATATGAATCGCAGGCTACATGGCGACACAAATCTGATTTAATATTGTGATGGTAAAGGGCCATTCCATCACAATCCAAACACCGAACCAGCGAAACCTCGTAGATGAATTCTGGGACACATACAGAGACACATCTGCATATTGGCCTATGCCTTATGTGTCCCGTCTGTCTCGTCTTTTATGTCTCAGTAAAAACAAAGACAAAAAGATTAAACAAACTCCCCAGATGTAAAGCGGCTTTGAGAAAGCGTTGCTAACCGAACACATTACAAAAACTTTACTTTAGACTTGTTGACCCTGCGTATCTGTTGGATCCAACTGCATCCAATCACATTCGATGCTACTGCGTAAAAGGGACGGGTGACTAAACGATCTTGAAATAATAATAATAAGTTCTGGACATATTTACCTGGCAAAAAATACACATCATCTGCCAGTCTTGTCACTCTTAGAACGCCAGGAATAGTGTGCCTGTTTAATCCCTTATTCGCCAAAAACAGCCACAACACCACTTCCCAGAACAGATGCCCATGATATCATTAAACTGTGTCCAATTTCCCGAGGCATTATGAATAGAAAACAGCTTAATCCCAAACTGACGCGAGTGCTGCAACAGTTAATGTACATTGATAAACAGTAATCAAACTATTTAACCTAAGGTTTCTTCAGGCTTAAGCCAGGCATCAATCATCAGACTCTTCAAATTAAGAGTATCTGCAAACAAATCAGGAATGTCAATATTAATATTTGTCATAGCTACGCTGTGCACGTAATTTATCCCATGAATGTGTGTGATCGCATGAGAAGGGGGCATCAAATACTGGCCCTGAAAATGGGTCATAGCCTGGGACCATCAGTGCCAGTGTCAGGGCCTGGACTGCCCCAGTCAGGGACCTTGCACTCATTCAACTTGCCTCACTGATTGCCATGAGAGATTAGCTGACCCCAAGACCTGAGGTGAGCTACTATTACTCACCTCGACCATTCCCTCTCTGCTTTGCAGCTTTCCAATCAGAAGCAAAGCCAAGCTTACCATTCCCTACAGCAGCCACACTCGGAGGTCATGGTTCTCTGAAACAGCTGCTTGTGACAAATGGCTGCCAGGGGTTGGTCCGCAGAGAAAACACTGAAGGGTCTGTGTAATGGAAGACAGGGAGAAAATGTACAGAGGTGAACAAAAGGAGACTGAGTGGAGCGCTCTCCCAGGCAAAGAAACAATCCTATAAGCACCCATTGTACAGAGCGAGAGAAAACAAATCGTAGAAAATCTCTAAAAGTCTGCTAAATGGCATGTAATGTAATGTAATAGCATGGCTTTTTTAAATGGCCTAAACTCTTAAATGTCATCGATGACGCATTAATCACATGCTCACAGTCTTGAACTTGACTGATATAGTCCACTCTGATTACCATCGTAGCATGTCTTACCTTGAATCATCGCTAAAAAACACCTCTGGATTAAGCCAAAGGGGGAAGCGGCGAGTGAGAACGAGAAATGGCAAGTCCAAGGATGTTTTAAACATGAGTGGGTTTTTTTTTTTTTTTTTCGTCGTTTTTGTTTTGCTCTCAGCCATAATTAAATTCTTAATTAGCGAGCCCTCTGGAAGAAAGACATGAAGCTGAAATTCAATTTCGAGCCCCGACTCAACACTAAAGGAAGAGAAAGTGGAAGAAACGGTGTAGCCGCGAGGAGGAAAACCCACAAATGAGCACACAAGCTTTAACTTGAACTCGCTGCGTTAGTGCTTCTCCTGTGATTTCTACTTTATCAGGTGTATCCTTATCCTGCGCAGGCCAGGGGAAACAAACACTGCACCGTATTTTGCGCTCTTCTGTCCTCATTTGATTGTTAGTGAAGTAATAGTAAAAAGTTATTTTAAATAACAACAAACTACAGCACATCACGTCCCCCTCTCCAATATGATAAATGGAACCGCTTCTGTACGGCATCTGCGATCAAACGGCAGTAATGATGCTGCTCGCAGCTGTGTTTTGATTTTTGGATGTCTCAGTTTGTTGTGTTGTGTTTAGTGTGACTAATCTCTCGTCTGTCAGGTCATACATCATTCTGAGGGCAGAGCCTCGCGCTGCTCTTTTATCCTGATGAAGATTTCGACGAGCCTCTGACTGTTGACCACATCACGTCCGACTGCACGAGCCAAAGAGGGTCGGAGGAGCTCATACCGAAGAGTTTTCAGTCTTGGTCTTACATGATTTTGCAGCGTTGCATTAACGAACTAAGTTAGAGCTTTTAACTGAAGGCAAAATAAGTAGTTGTCTGAAAAAAAAAAAGTGTCTTCCGTGCCACATCTTGTGATTCCGATCATGCCTCCTCATGACCCTCCGAGGTAACCAGGAAACTATCACCCTCTACCCAGCGGCTGGACAGGAAACTTTAACTCATTGAAGTGGGAAATAGAGAATCAATTTTTTAAAATATGCCCGCTAAGGTATTTAGTCATGCCTGGCCTCTCCCTGTGCCTGTCTGGCCTTCCTCCTGAATGCCTGTAACATAGCTGTGAGGCTCAGAGGTGGAGTGTGGATTTTTGCCGCAGCGCTTTGATGTGTCAGCAGTGCGTTGGCGGCACACCTCTGTGCGGTATTGAAATGTTGATAGGAGATGGTGAAGAACTGCCAATTGCTAACCAAATATTCTCTTCCCTGAAGAAGTTGCACGTGTGTTGTGTTAATGTGTGTGTGTGTGTGTGTGTGTGTGCTTCTGACCCATTTTGTTGTCTAAACTTAACCGAGTGCCCGGTTCCATGAACCGATGGTGAGCTCGAAGTTCAACTCCCAAATGAACCAGTGTACACTGAGGGGCGAGCGGACAAATTTACTCATGGTGTGACCTTTGCAGGCACTGCAGACCTTTTTGTGATCTGAAAGTAAGCAGGCAGCATCTTAGGAGAATTGAGGCCTCATGGCCAGTGGAGTACAGCTGAGAATGAGGGGGGGGGGGGGGGGGGGGGACAGTCAGAGCAGCTCTGCAGAGGCGAGGCTTTGGAGGCTTTAACGTGTACATATGGAGCTCAAGTAATCCCTAAGCCCGAGGGTAGGACTGTGTGCCAGTCGGACTCACAGCTACACGGCTGTACTAATGAACACAGAGTGAAACTATTTCACCAAGAATGTTTACACATACCTTTTTAATTATTCAAATGTTTAACCTATATCGTAAAAAAAACTATCTCTCTCTGCGTGATTTGGAAATCTGCATCACAGGGGTTTGCTTCCATTCAGCAAACAAAATCAGCAGGTTTAATGAGTGTGTGGAGACCCTGCTGTAACCCTGCATGATAACTCCATTGTTTAATCAACTATTACAAATGCTATTCAAAACGTAATTTATGTTGCATTATTAATGCATCAATTCCCCCCCCCAAAAAAAAAAAATCAGGAAAATCTGATTTTCAGAAGAGGAAAACACTGTGATGATTGAAATTTACCTTGTTCTGCATTCACAACGTTCTGTTTCCTCCTCAGTTTTCCTTTCGCTTGATTCACATCTCCAAGAGGGAGGAAGAAGAACATGCATCAGCACTGCCACACTGACCTGGAAACAATTTTTGAAACATATTGCAGTCTTGTAAGACATAAACACAGGAAAAGTGACAATATTGACATTTGCATTTGTTTAACTTGGTACACAATTAAGCTTTATATAGATGCATGCATCACAAAGAAAATAGTACCCCACTTTGACCTTGAATTCAGGGAAACACTATTCTATTATATTCTATACTTGGACACAAAATTGAGGGAGAATATGAGGCACCTAATAGCAGCTGAAACTGCTGTGTGAGGTTCATAATTATGATTAATCAGTGTGAGGAGTTGATCATTTCCTTTTCCAAGTAGCATTACTTCACTGCTGGTAATCGTACCAATTGTCATTTCAAGTCCTTGAATTAATTTCCCTCCCTTTCCCGACTAAGCAGCCACTTCTTGACATATTGTTAGCACGTGAGCAACTTATCCATCTCGTAATTTGTATAATTAGATATATGCATGAGCTACGGAGAGAATCCATCTCACAAGAATGTGAAAAATGTGAAGACTGAAAAAGACATGCCGGATCAGATGAGATGGAGAATGTTGCCTTTTTTCTTTTTTTTTTCACATGATTAATAATAACTACACCATGAGCCGAGCCACAGTGCTATTTTAAAACAATGGTCTGAACACTGTGAACAGACAAAGTAAATAAGATTGTAACATTAAAGACAAAGCGTAAACAAGATCTTGTACATGAAGTGGTTTAGCCAATGGAAAGATGGCACTTTATGGTGTCTGCCACAATGCCCCAGATGCAAAAGATATGGTTCAGGGCATTAACTCTTTCTCTGCTCTTCAATATATGTTGTCTTTTTTTCTAGAATTACTGTGATAGTATTGAATACCTGCCTCGAGTCAAGCTGACATCATCTTTCAGCAAGATTTTTAACGCATTTGTCTCAAATTTGTGACCAACAATGACATCTAAGGTGGTCAGTGATGCTGACATACAGTCAGGTCCATACATATTGGGACATTGATACAATGTCCTCTCTTCTTTTTGGCTCTATACACAACTACAAAGGATTTGAAATGAAACAAACAAGATGTGTGTTAACTGCACACTTTCAGCTTTAATTTGAGGGTATTTACATCCAAATCAAGTGAACGGTGTAGGAATTACAACACTTTTTTTTCATCAGAGGCCTAGCAGAGCAACACCAGGGATGAAGCCCAGCATCTGGTGATTTCTATGCCTTCCAGACTTCAGGCTGTAATAATTGACTGCAAAGGATTTGCAACCAAGTATTAAACTGGATGAAAGTTTGATTTATGATTGTTTAGTTTGTCGACTGTACAAAGCAGACAAATTAGTGCTGTGCTAAATACAGTTGTTGCTACTTTTAGGGGAGTCCTTGTCACAATGTCACTGTTTTGTAAAAGAAATCTAAGACTGCACAAACAAGCTCAAGCAAAAAATACAAAATAAAAAAAGCCACAATACAAGTGTTTACATGCATGCAAGGGAATTAAACATCTGCCAGAAACATTTTTGTGTGCAAAAACATACACTGAAATCCCAAACACTACAGATTCCAAACAACACTAAATAATAAAACGCATCTACAGGATCCACATCTTGGATTTATATGGCAGCATGGACGCTCTCCTATTAAAATATTTCTTAATTTTGTTGTTGTGTGGACTGTGTCACAATTTCAAAAAGATCAATCTGACGTGGTTTATGACCACCTCCCCCCCTCCCTCTCACTGTTGCCGAACAACATCACAACCCCCTCCGTGGTCAGTTAATAAGGTCATTCTCAGTGGGGGTTATTAACGGAACCCTTGATACTGTCATACAATGTAAACACAAAACTTGCGTTCCACTGTGCTGCTGTGCTAAACCGGTTCGTCGACTTGAGCAGAGTTGCATCAAACTCTTGTTTTCCTGTGAGATTTGTGTGTGGACTTGTTGTTGCTACACCAAGACAAACTAATAAAACACCTTTGTCATTAGAGCTGTGGGTCATTGTTATGCTCTTGCACTAAATTCAAATTAAAACACATTCTAATAGGGTCACTTAACTAATTTTCAAGAACATGGGAACCATTTTTAGAAATAAGAAGTTAAAAAAAGATCCATCAAACATCATTTAATTTCACTATTATTGTTTTTTACAGGTCATTTCATGCTTTTAGAGTTTTACCTCTATACCTCCCCCTAACCCCAATTAGGCTTCCATTATACAACACATTGATTACACAAATAATATCCTTAAAGGGGTGTGAAGTATAAGAGCGTGTGAAGTGTGTGTGTTATTCATTCCATGAGATTGTGTTGTTTAAGGAGGCAAAACACATTATTTCTGGACTGTACAATGACCAAAATGGGAACCATCTATAAAACATTTACTGTTATGAAACTCCTTCACCCATCAAATTGTGTGAGCGGACCATGCTTCTGCAGCCGACAATGCTGAAAGAACCTTTCTGTGTTGACTTTGTAACACATGGATAGAAAATCTATTAATATTTAGTCCCATACTTGCAGTAAGAGTCCAAATATAATGAGAACAATTACGGCATTAACTTAAAAGCTTAAGAGAACAAAGTGCTATGGATATTCTGAGACAACAGATGGCCAGCCAGCAACTCCTAATGCCTGGAAAACGTACAAGAGAATAAATTTGCCAAGAGACAACTGCAAGACCCTTTTTAAGTACAGGGTGAATACAACAAGCAGCGTATTTGCAAACTCCCTGAAACTGCTTAACTGGCATGAACACAGCAGAAGGTTAATTTGGAGTCCAGACAAATCATTACATAGCCTTTAACCACAGTTTAGTCCCAAGAAAACAAACTGTAAGCACTTAAACAGAGTCCTACACTCATTCCTCCGTCACAGAAGGCCATTTGACTTCGTAGGGACAGTGTCTATGTCCTAAATACTGATCACCAACCTCATCAGCTGGAACATCATTATGCGGATACTGTTCTGAATTCTCTATCTACAATTTGCAGGCACACCCTGGAGTGTTGTATTATTAGGTTGCTGCTCTGATTTATTCAAGCAGATGGTGTAGATCAATCTAAATGATGCCTTTCATTTCATGGGTTGTTTGGAATGATACATGTTACTGCTGTCTAATTGAGATGTTCAGCCCCTCCCCACCAGCCCTCCCTGACATTTTAGGGCGTTCTGAAGAAAAAAGGAGAATTTGCACATCAAACACAGTTTAAACCATTCTCCTGGGTAATACTCTCTTCCCATATATGAGTTATTTTATTGATTGTTTATCTATTATTGTCTGCATCATGATTATTTGATTTGTTTTTGTTTTTTTTATATCAATGTATCAATGTGGGGAAACAAATCGATTCACATAGGAATCGCAATTCTAATCATGCACGATTCTGAATGACTTGAAATTTACCATCATAATAGTCTGCATCGCCCCGAAACAAAGATCCGTTGAAAATATTTGCAAACCTCTTAAGGAATAATTTTAATAAATTTTTGAAATTCAGGTGATGATCCATTTGCCCTGATGCACTTTGACAGTGACCTGACTTTCTTCTCGAAAATAAAAAGTATCTAGGAATGACTTGAAATTTACCATCGTAATAGTCGGCATCACCCTGAACAAGGATCCGTTGAAAATATTTGCAAACGTCTTAAGGAATAATTTTAATGAATTTTTGAAATTCAAGAAATAATCCATTTGCCCTGATGCACTTTGACAGTGACCTGACTTTCTTCTTGAAAATAAAAAGTATCTCGGAATAACTTGAAATTTACCATCAGAATAGTCGGCATCACCCTGAACAAGGATCCGTTGAAAATATTTGCAAACCTCTTAAGGAATAATTTAAATGAATTTTTGAAACTCATGTAATGATCCATTTGCCCTCCTGCACTTTGACAGTGACCTGACTTTCTTCTCGAAAATAAAAAGTATCTCGGAATAACTTGAAATTTACCATCATAATAGTCGGCATCGTCCTGAACAATCAGTAGGTTAAATTTATTATGGTTTGCCCTCCTTGCTTGTGGCCAGGTTCAAACAGAGATTTTGTGAAACCTAAAGTCAGTGAAACGTAACATTTTTTCTTAACAAAAGTGCCTTTAACTGTGTGCAATCATATTTTTTAATAGATTATTGAAAGATACAAATAATACAAGCTAAATAGTCATTTAATTGTAAAATACAGTGAAAGTAATTTTAAATATCAGTTTACACTGTATTTTTCTGTGTAAATTAAACGAGAGACTGTTTTCAAACTAAAACGTCACATAGGAAGATTGGGTGCCTCAGTGCACGTCTTTATATACAGTATACTGGTCAGAGCAACAACAGCTAAAAAGTAAAAACACCCCCCATCACACGGGGAAATACCCCCACTCTCTTCCCCCATCACCACCACTTGCCTTCATAAATAATTAAAGATTTAATCTGTGGTATTTTCAAAGGTCAAATGCACACAACAAAGAGAGGCATGTCAGTCTTTCTTCTGCAGGGGCAAATTCAGTAATCACTCCAGTCCACACTGGGTTATGTTTTCACCTGAAACCTCCATCATGTGGGCCAGCAGATATGATGATGTGAATGGATGGAGGGTGGGGGTGGAGTGAAGAAGAAAAGGAGTGAAGACCGTCATAACCAATGTTAAATCTTTGTCATAAAGACACCTCATGAATGTTTCATGTTTCTTCCTGGAACTGGACAGGACCGGTGTGTTGAGGTGCCGCCGTGTCCCTGACATAAGCTGCTTTAGTAGGTTAAAACCTGGGGAGGACAGTCCCCACTGGATCTCAACCAGAGGCCACTAGCACCTTCATGCATTAATGTCTGCTTCATGCATTAAACGGATATGGTCCCGTCCTGATGGATTTCTTCTTCTGATGCATTATCAATGAGAGCCACTCACTGCATCACAGCCCCAGTCCAGATAGAACGGGCTCTATCTTGCCTTTCCCTCGTTCAGTGCTTCTCTCACCTAAGAAGTGATGGAAGTTTAAACAGATATCTCAAGCTGAGGTTTGAATTTTTTAAAACTGAGGTCTGGTTATTGAGGTAGTATAAATATATATGTATGTATATGATTTACAATTCAACCACATTGCTTCTTTGAAATGATTACTTAGATTATTCATCATAAAGTGCAAAAAACCCTGAATTTATTTGGATACAAAAAACGAGAAGGTTGCATGTGTCCTATCATATTTTTTGTGATTTCCTTAGATAGTTAGAGATATGTATATAGTGTTGAAGTTGTAAATTTTTCAACTGAGGGATTAATTAAGGTCTACAGTACAGTTTGAGGTCTCTATTAATATCATAGTTGTCTTATTGGTGTGTGCAGATCCCCCACTAGAAAAACTTTGGCTCATCCACCCACAGAACAACTGCTTTCCACTTATTAATCACAAACGTTTCTTTTTTTTAATTTGGGAACTGCTTCACAAAAGCACAGAAAAGTACCGAGTTATGGATTAGAACCGAGTAATATCAAAGTTTGGAATTAGTTTAAGTGTCTCGAAGTGCCTCTCCGCACATTTTCGGATACGACTCTCTCTCAATTTATGGAGCTTAAGTTTTTCATCTCGTCACGACAGCCCAGCAGCAAAATGTAAGGCTTCACTGGAATAAAAGTTTCCCCACACTTTGATGGTGTTGAAGATTTAAAACTCTCTCTTACACTGTCTCAGCAGCCGGCTCTCATTCGCACAGGGTGCCCTTCTGCATCACTGACAAGGAAAATATACACTCTATTATTTATTTATAATTATTTATGATTTATTACCGCTGGAGCATATGCAAAAGGGTACCTTGTGCAAATGTGAGGGATGTGACAGTGGAAGTATCGTCGCGCATTCACACTTCTTGACACTTTCGACTTGTATTCCCTTTGTCTCCGACATAAAAGCTGGACAGGTGGGACGCTCTCAGACAGTTATGAGAAACTGATTGTAAATATCTTGCAAACAGAGAGAGTAAAAGTCTGTTATTTTGTGCACTTGTAGTCAAACTAAACTCCAGCAAACAAAAAGGCGGCGGTTTTGTGAGGCTTTAATAAATAAATTAAAAAAAGTAACTGTTATCCACATTGCTGTCCACCCACAAACGAAGCACCTCACCTCCACACATTTTCCTACCGCTTCATTTGCAATCTCAGTACACTCTCAAACCCAATTATCTTCTACATATTTTTATTTTATTGTTTTCTGAAATCTGCTGCTTGTTCCTTTTTGTGTACTTAGTTCAAGATGTCGTGTGATTAGAATAGTAAGGATGTTGCAGCAGATACAGGTTACAGACTGGACTATAAGCCGGCGAGTAAAACGGTAAAGCTGTATTTATGTACATGGTGTCACAAAGAGCTTCTCACACATACAGACACAGATTTATGCAGCGATAGTGCACTGACTTCCATTCATAGACAGCCTAAAACAAAGCCATGACCTTAACCATAATTAGTTAATGCCTCAACATAACCTAACCACAATTTAAATATTAACCCTAAAATGAACTCAGAAATGTGGTTCTGCCTTATTATGACCAGGTGTTGGTCCCCATGAGGACTACTGGTCCTGACAAGGTCAGTGCTCATGAGACAACAAATAAAAGTACACAAAATCCATAAAAGACAGTGTTGCAGTGACACCTCACTAGCTGTGTGTCCCGATGTTCATGATACAACGTCCCTGTGTGTCATTTGCTTCTTTGTCCTCAGACATTCTTTTTCTCTCTGCCTCTGCTTGTTATTTGTCATTCTGTCTTTCTAGCAACCTGATATCTGATGACATTAATTCACGGGTCACTATGCCTATATAAAAAGGCCAGTGATACAATGTAAAGAAATCAAAATATTAGTGTGCGAGAAAAGCAAAATGAGAACAGAACGTGCGAGTGTCGGCGTGCATCTGTCTGCATAATTGCATGTCGCCCTCATCAGATTCTTGCCTGCTTTCTGTGGGTCCAAGGGGTGTTACCTTGTCAGAGGTTGTGTCTAATGTCCTCTGTGTGTAGCACCCACTGTTTTTAACCTCCACTCTGCCTTTGAGTTAGTATGTTCCTGTCAGGCAGCAAGCCCAGCTTGGCAGGCTCATAGCAGCCTGATTTTCCATTAAACTTTCATGAACTGCAGTGGCACCAGTGCAGAAAGGTCACTCAAGAATAATCAGTTTAGTCCGTTATACCTCAGCACATGAACACGCCCACCAATGATGAATAAAAACAGAACTGCAATGGGGGAGACGGATGTTTGCTGCTGCTGATTATAGTGGTAAGGCAAGTGATGCTGCAGTTCACGCAATGACTGGAAACAGAAGAAAATACATGTATTCTCTCTGATATTAGCTACTATGCATTGGTCCCCTGAAGAGAGAGACTTCAAAAACATTCTCCATACTTACTACAAAAGCCTTTCTTAAAAGCCCAATGGTGTCACAGAGGTTGAAATCACAATGGAGCTTGAATTATGGCCCCGGCTGATCAGAGCTCTATTAATACAGACGGATATAATATACATTGCTAAAAAACACACACACACACACACACACACAGCCTGTCTTAAAAAACATGCACTGTACACATGCATAAGTTTGACAGTGATCACCACAAGCACAATTCACAAGCCACACAACATTTCAAAACAGAGATGAGTCTTAATTTTGAGGTTTTGTCACTAAACAACTCAACTGTCGTTTCCTACTAACCCTTCATCTTGGAGCTTTCTTGGCAATTCATGAACAATATGGAAATATGGAAATGTTATAAAGTGATCTATTAGTTCTCGGGAAATGTGTAGTAGTACCACAAGCTGAGTACGCATTGTCTTGAAATATATATTGAACATGTCCTCCTCATAATCCAAAAAAACTGACAGCTATAATTTGGTGAAAATGAATTGATCTGTATGATTTCTACACATTTTACAGTTAAAAATAGATCTGTAATTACTGATAGCTACAGGCCTAAAATGAACATACTGAAACAATGTGTAGGATTTAGGGGAATCTAAGGGTGATATTGTAAAAAAATATATATATATATGGAGACCATGCTGGGCTACTTCAAAAACATGACAATACAACATGGCTCACTGTTGTGTAACATAAAGATCTCGCTCAGTATAAAATACACCACAGTTCTTAATTTCTGTGTAAGAGTTAATGTATGAAAACATTATTTTTAAATATTGCATTTCATTTCTATTGACAGATGCCCCTGGATTGTACACATTGGATGATGCATTTCCTCCAGCTACAGCCAGACATTTTCACCTGATATACTCAAAGCAAAAAAAAAAAAAAAAAATATGGACATGCACCAGAAGTTAATAGTATTGCACCAGCATCAGCCCTCTGGCTCTGCATCTGCTTGAAAACAGCACCTTGTATTTACGGACAGCACTCTTAAGTACACTGCAGCAGTGCTGTAGACAGATGGTTTAAATTGTTATTCACTTTGCATAATGACATGGCAGCATTAACCTTATCATTTTATCTTCTGCATTTGTGGGTTGTTTAAGGCACACACACACACACACACACACATAACTGGGGCCATTAGAGAGTAATCACAGGGGAACCTGGTTCAATGGACTGGGAAGGGCTGGTGTATAGGACCAGCAAAACAAATCACATTACACCTCAGTTAACACCAGGGAGGCCTCTAGAGTCTGCTTTCTTTCTCTGCAATAAAATGTTGTCTCTCTCACTAACACATAGCAAATAATTAAAATATTGATGTCAGAGCAAACAGACTAGCGACACACCTCTGCTACATGTATGACTGGTTTGAGCAGAGCTTGTTACAGTATACAGGACTGCAGTGTCTCTCTGAAGCTGCTCATCTCACTTGGTTAATTATGAAATGCTGCATGGCACTGAGGGCAGCGAGCCCTGTGGAGCGGCCAGTGTCCCCATGATGAGACAAGGACAGTCCCACAGAGTTCCCGCTGTACAGCTCAGGGCCAATTACCCACCTGCTTCATGACGGTAGCTGTGGCTTGTCACTTCATGCTAATACCCCGTCCTATAATTGATGTTGTTTTCCCAGTTAGAGGGTTATGGAAATGAGATCTAAGCGTGTTTTAAAAGCCATTAACATTAGACTACATAACTGACTGGTTTTGTTAAGTTCAATTACTGCCGGTTAATATAATATTAATATATATAACAGTTATTAAAAAGAGATTTTTGGAGTTGAACATTAATCTAATTATAGGGTTACATTATGCCAGTTGCATACAATAATTATTAATAATTATGTAAAATTAGATAATGTTGTCATCAACTGCGGCGAGTGTTTTCTGTTCCAGTCCAGGAAGTGGTAAATACATACAACAGTGGCGGGAGCACGTTCTATTTCATTACCTGCCTTGTTATCAGTGTCACTATCTGTTTTTCACACTGGTTAAACAGAGCGCTGGAATAATGCGTCTCCCATTAATATCACAATCAGTCCCAGAAGCTGCATGCCGCTGTACTCTGCTCTGCTCTTCACTGTCTTTTCCCTCAGGACATCGCATGAAGAGTTCTGCAGAAAAAGGGACAACTCAAGGTCAGAGGGAAAAACTACAGACGCGAGAAGACCAAGGCCTGCATTTTATTATGACTATCACGACAACCCCTGGTATTCCGCTCTCATTGCTGGATGATACACAGGAAAAAAAAAACGCCTTGCAAATTAAATGCACGGATCGTCAGCGATTAAAACGGACAGCTTTGTGAAGCACAGCACAGTGTGATATCCAACCATCTCCTCACGATATGAGATACATTCAAAACATGTTTTAGGGGCGTGGAGATGCATTTTAACCCTCAACTCGAATCATGTAGTTCTATGCTCCAGCTGCTATTTGCCTCCAAACATATTAGTGAAGATGATGATGAGTGACATGAACTTATACATCTCGCCCCAATTAGTGAGCGCCCCCCACCCCCACTGCTATAGGATGAGATATGACACATGCCCATCAGTCAGCCAGTCAATCATCCCTTGTTTATTTGCCTTCTTCCATCGGCACATAACCCTCCCTGCCTTTTTTGCCTCCAGACTCAGACGCACAAGCCTGTTGCCACTAGTGTCACAGCCAGCCGTCATCTTTATCTTGTCCCTTACGCTGAGAAGAAAATGAAAGAGAAATCAAATGGAAGTGTGAAAAGCACAACGTGCAAGAGTGCATTTAACACTTTACAATGCTGGCAAACCATACGATTCAGGTCATTAATGAACATATTTGCTCATTTAATTAAGTCAAGCAAAAAGTCAGCCCGGGCCAATTATCAGAGCCGATATGCAGCTATATTTTTATGATGAGCTGCATTCCATTTTCTAATCTGTCCGTGAGATTAGGAAAGAGAGGGTCTGAGCTGCCCGAACACTGACACTTGTGGTACATATGGCTGCTTTCGACAGAACCAGTGCATAATTAACCACTATAATAAAGACCTCGGCATGTGAAAGACCACTCCGCTCCTTTGAAATGAACAAACACAAATTCTACTGTACGCAAGCTTTTGATTTTTCGCACTTAAGCTTTTAGCACCAAAATACATCAACTAATGGTGCGACATCGTCTGTGACATGAAGTGCGTTTTCCGCTGCAGTTGACATTTAAAAAACCGCAGAGAAAACATTAACTAATTAAAGTGGGTAAACTTACTTTATACAGTGCATTTATGCCATCAAGCCCAACCCCTTCTACTTTTGTGCTTTTTTTTTTTAAGGACATGCCAGACATTTGAGAAATACTGTGTTTAATGCATCCATTTGTTTTATTGATCTCTATTTCAGAGTCTGAAAGGGAACCATTAACTTATTTCCTTGTACTGGGAGTTTCCTCTATCGATTTATTCTTCTCTGGGACTCTTCCAAAAAAGAGATTACTGGGAGTGAAGCAAACAGTACATAGTACAAAGAAGAGCAAAAAACCTCAAAGAACAAAGAGAAGTTCATGTCAGCCAGAACAAAAAATCTGAATACAGGTCAAATAGGCTATCTGTTGCTTTGAGGGACATAAGAGGAGCTGGCCTTTACTGAAGGACAGAACTATTCCTGCCGATTCCCTCTGACTGGCAGCAAACCAATTCTGCTCCTGTGTCCGCTCCACATTTCACATTTCAATAATTCCAACAATTACTTGGTTTCGAGCCTGTGCCCCCACCTCACATTGCATTTACACTCAGCTTAAGGATAATAAGAGGCATGAGAGTCAAGTCTCTCACCATGCACTGGCTCACACGAGCCGGGATAAAACCTGCAGTGCAGTGACAAGGAGTCAAAGCTCTGCATTGCTTACAGGGTTTTATTAGCATTCCTCTCCAGTGGAACCTAAAAGAATAACAAATACTGAAACACGCCTTTTAAATATAGTAACTTTGATATTCCCATATGAGGACTGGAACCATATTTATAAATGAGTGGAACAGCAGCGTGTCATATGTGGATTGATAATCTCATAACAACTGTGCTCAACCAAGCAGGCTTTCAAAGAAACGAAAAGTGCCTTCAGCTATCTGTCTTTCTTGTTTTCTATTTCTCTTTCACTCTAAGCAGTAAAGCCAATTCGATAACATTACAGGCTAGCTCAAAGCACAGCTGCTCGCATTTTTCTTGGAAACTGACACATATTATATGAATGGCGGTGACTAACTGCAGATAATGAATTTTAGTGTTTCATATTGTTGCATATTAGGTTCAGTGTCACTTTATTGTCATATTCTAATAAACACAGGAGCGGTGTTTTAACAGCCTGCGGCCCTGTTCCACTGATAAAGTCATTCGTTTCTATTAGCTCCGAGGATGTTTTTAATTTTTCTTCCTAAAACAAAGGGAGGGGGAAACTATATATCACACTAAAAGCCTCTCAGAGAATCTTTCATCATCAGCGCTTCTCATGCTAATGTGTTTTAAAGCTCAGTCTAATTCATGTCTTAAACACATAGTCCCAAACTGTACTCACTGTACTGAAGTGAAATGTTTGTGACTAAAATTCAATAAGTGCTCGGTTGTGTAATGACTTGCATGCAAATTAATGTAATGTAATGTAAATACCCACAAAAGTTATTTATAAAAGACATTGTACATTATAGAAATCACACTGTGGATCAGATATCCAGCATTCAGAGAACAAGGTTGTGTTCTATCTGTAGCAGACGTGCAGATACATGAACAACATGGGAGTCGGAGATGTGATTTTATGACCCACGATTGTGTTGTCACTGCTGGAGTGATGACACACAGGCATGCAGGCCTTATGGATATGCCTTTTGAGATGGTATATAAAGGACATTTAAATTCCACAGACCCTGCTCTGAATGACAGCCTTGCAGTCAGCAAGCAAGAGAGCACGCTTCCCCTGTGGCTGACAACATCTGTATCAATGTGAGCATCCCGAGGCACACCACATAGATCATTCCTGTCGATTGCATGATTATCAGAGGCTCTTACTTGGATTGAAACATGTTTGTGAACCAAAGAAAATAGAAAAGTCATCGGGTCCTTGAATGTCTTAAACCCAGAACAAAATGGGAAGATAAACATGTTGCGTTCACATCTTGTCTTATTGCAAGATCTTCCAAGCAGAAAAATTGTGCGTCAAACTAATAATAATATACAGTACGTACAACACGAAACACTGTGTTGAATATCTGAGAAACAACCGACACCTCCCCTCCACATATTTTCATTTACTCATTCTCCTGACAGCCCAGCGCCTATAAACTCCTCCCTTTACAGCAGGAAAATGGCTGTCTGCACCACTGTGTGCCTCATCAGCTGTGTGTCAAAAAGGCAACATTTTCTCTAGCCTATCTTGAGCACAGCAAACTCCCATCTATTCTCCCAGACAGATTTGCCCTGTGTGACAATGACGTTAGAAGGGCCTTATGTGGAAGGAAAGACCATCCATTAAAATCAGCCCACTTTCAGTCCATACATCAAACACCGCGGAGAGGCGCTCGCTACCGCGAGGCTTGCCTTTTTCCTGGCTGTCCAGCTACTTTTTTGAACGGCTAACAGACAACATCAAGGAGATACAGTGCAGCGTCGCTGTGGGCCTGATAGGGACAATCCTGGTAGATAGAAGATAATAATTACAGCTGTGGGGGCTTTCTTGGACTCTGTAGCCTTGCAGAGATTTGATGTCATAAGGCCAAATATTCCTAGCAGCCAGAAACAAATGATTGGTCCGACTGTCAAAGCAGAAAGAAGAGCAGCAGATTTTGGGTATATTTGATTTCAGGGGAGGTGATTTACTTGATTAGCTGTCAGATTACTGACAATAATCTAATCTAATAATCTACCCAGATGAGAAAAAAGTATGACTTTGAGTTCACATTCTGACTAATGTATGAGATATTTAGCACTAATAATGATTCAGGAAAAATATGCTAATAAACTCAGCCACCTATATTATTTCTGAAGCATATAAATATTTCAGATTCTCTCATGGTATTATAATCTGCTGTTAGACTCGGGACTGTAAAGTAATGAGTATGAAGCAGGAAGGGGATGACACAGTGGGGAAGCAAGGGACGTATAAACGCAGGACAAACCCGGAGAAGATATTTTCTCTGGCCCTTCAGTGACTCATCCACAATATCTGCAGGACAATTAGGGTCAGCACAGACAATAAAGAGCCAACCTGGCCTACAGAGACACGGAAATGTATAGCAGGGTCCACGCAGCCTCTGGTGGTGTCTGCAGCATCATCCATTTCTAAATCCTCTCCTGAAGCTTCATCTTTATTCCCCACCAGCTCCCTGTCTCACATGACAACTCTGTCATTCTCCCTCTCTGTCATTCTGCCACTCCCTCTTACTTTAACCTTTGAAGCCACAATCTCACTTTCTCCCACTCTCTCTATAAATATCTGTCTGAGTCTGTATTCATTCCTTCTCCCGCTCACTTGTGAAGAGAACACGGGAATCTTCCATCCCCTGTGGATGTGAACACCCACTCAAGGTTAGGAGAGAACTCAGACCCACTTATCTGTTAAAAGAACCTAAAGCTAAATTGAATTTTGTGGTCTGTAAGGCTCTAATACAAAGCCATGTCACAGTGTGTTCCTTCCTTTTGCAAAAAATAATACAGTGAACAAAACTTTAAGCAATTTAGCCGAGTGGAAAACAGCTGAAAAAAAAAGTACACCCAGTGCGCTATTATCAAAATCTATTATCAAGATTTTAGAAGTGTCTCATTTCTTTTAGTGATCCAAATGGATTAAGTGCTTTGCAGAACTATACACAATTAAAGATCTGTATCAAAACACATTTCGACATTCTGCTTTTAAGTCTCGCATGATGATAATGTCTGAAAAGGGACATAAATATAAAACATAAAAATGTAAATTTAAGATAGTGGCAGCACACATTTCAATATTCCCGTTTAATGTTTCCAACTGCTGCCTGACATACTAATTAAAATTAGGTCAGCCGGGCCTGACAAATAAATAACATGATTTAATGGCACCCCAGGGATAATTAAATATAGCTCTGCATTACAACTGGACAGCAACAGCACAGCATGACACCGGGTTCATCCACAAACACCTAAATCCTGAATGGTCCTGCTCGAAGCACAAGTATTCCAGTGATGGAATAATACAAGTCAGTAAGGACCTGTCTGTGTCCTGAAGGCGACTTACTGTATTTGCTCATAATCAAATACTTTAGCATAGGGAAAACATAGGCAGTGCGTATATGTGACTGCAGACTGAGATGCTGTCAGTTCCCACGCTCTGCCACTAGGTGGAGGGACAACCCATACTTCTTATAGGCTGGTCCTCCTACACTCTTAGAAATAAGGGTTCCAAAAGGGTCCTTCTACAAGGGCTGAGGTTCTAGCTGGAACCATTTGCTTCTGAAAAACCCTTTCCCGAAGAAAGGGTTTTTTAAGAATTATTTGTAACACTAATGGTTCCAGCAAGAACAATTTTGATCCAGAGAACCCTTTAAAAGCCCTTTCCTAAATAAAGGGTTTTAAAGGGGTTCTTGTTGGAACCCTCCAAAAGGCTTCCAGGTGGACCCTTTATAAAAAGGTTCTACCTGGGCCCAAAAAGGGTTCTCCTATGAGGACAAGCCAAAGAACCTTATATGGTTCTACTTAGCACTTCTAAGAGTGTATACCTTTTATGAGTTTGGGCATTATGCACTCGATTTATGACTCAGTTAAAGGTGCCATATGTAAGAATGTGGCCAAAAACGGTTAAATTCAAAATACTGAGGTCTTTTAGGTTTCGTTTTCTGACGTAACTGGCAACCCGTGGTTGCTCGGCAGCTGAGACTCTACTGACTGCAATGATTGGTAGACGGCGGTAGGTGGCGCCACATGCCAAAATATGATTTCAAAACATAAACATGATTTGCAGTCTGCAAAATATTTTTTTTAATGCAAATATTTTGGCTGTACTGTTGTTGTTGGTGAGTTCAGTTTGTTATATGAACATTATTCCTGAGTCTCTGTGACATATTAGGAGGATTTTATGGCCAGTTGCTTTAGATTTATTACATAATGCACCTTTAATATTTAAACACAGAAATTAATTCATGACACGTGCTTAAGGAAAAATACATACTCATCTATACAAGCAGATCACATATAGATTAGTATTCACCATCTATTTGAGGACGTGCTCGATTGCATTCACATGAAAGCAATGTAGATGGAGATCTCCCACTGGGAGCTGTAGGCAACTTATTCCCCATATCCACAGTTCACTACTCATCTGTATTGAAGGTAGGAGAACTCTTTCATGGATACATCAAAAATAATTTCCTCCATCACGTCTTAAAAGGGGAAACTACATCTAATAACATTAAATGCAGAGCAGAGAGAGGCTAAGGTGAGAAACGCAAGGATCGATTCTGTTTGGAAATTAAAACATCAATCAATATCAAATGGGATAGATTCCAAGCTAAGGAAATAGAATCCAATCTTCAGTCACACTGAAAGACATTAAAGTTGTTTGCTGAAGTGGAAAAGGGAGAATTTCTCTGTAGGATAATTCTGCAATCCTCCTTTACAACTGATCAGGTTTAGTTCAACTCACACAGACAATCAATCCTAACACAAAGGAAACATCAACACATTATAAAATAATAATGGCCAGCCAAAACATGGCACTTGAATAAAAGATTTCACAAAAAATATTCATGAAGCGAGATTGAACAGTGCTACCCATACTGACGCCGCTAATGAAGGTTGGCACATGTAGGTTACATCTTGTCCCATTGGCAGAAAGCAATCCTTTAGTGAAGGCAGGGAGACACCAGCCGCTGTGACAGCTCCGTTCAAGACCTTCACTTGAGCTAAGAGGAGGTGAGAGCTGTGAATATCTTTAATTAACTAAGACCGCACCGCGTTGCCTTCCATTCAGTCATTCCCTCTGTAACAGTCGGATGCAAGTCGACTAATCTGGATCCAAGATATGTGGTTTTCTCTCTGCCTCACTCAAAGCGCAACACACATGATGCACGAGTGCTCCTCTTCTGTCAGCCATCCTAGTTTACCCTCATGCAAATGTCAGCCTGAATCCCCCCTCCCTCCCTCCCTCCTTGACAAGAGTTTTGAGTTATTAGACAACACCAACCCTCATCAGTTAGTGCGAAGTGAAGGCAGCTCTGAAGTGATAGCAGATGACATGTATCATCCCACAGGGCCAGAGTGTTTTCAGCCAAAACATCACACAATGCATTAAAAGAAGGCCTGGCTCTACTAGCTCTGCAATTACTATGATGGCTTAAGACCTTTAGACGGCGTGTCAAGGAGACAGCACAATTTCCGATTCTGGTGGGTTTGGTAAGGAGGGTGAATAAATGTGAAGGTACCTATAGAAATAAAGGATTTCTATTAAAATGACACAGATAAAATATTTAAAAAACAGGTTTAAAAAAGGCAATTCAAATGGTTCTCATTGAAGCAATTATTTCTTTCTACATTTGTAACTGTCATCACTAATAAACATCAATAAACAGCTAAACAACTAAAAAATACAAAAACACTTAAGTACAAGCGAGTGTGCTTAGTTAGTGAGCTGTGCATGCAGAGACTAAAAAGGCTGTTCTTGAGCATTGTTACAGCTGGAAAAATGCAGCCAAACTAGTTATCCTGAGTTGCAAGGATAGCTACACAACCAACATGTGCATGAGTTTTGGTGTCGGAGAAACAGCTCAAGGAAGACTGCCGTGAAAAAACAGAGACAAAGTCGTGTCAGCGAGTTTTGAGGCGTGCAAGCTCACGGCTGAGAAACTGAAACATTCAGGTGTTCATTTTGTAAAGGAACCTTGCTATCACCGCGGAGATGCCAGAGCCACACAAAGGTGAATGGTTCATTGTCAGCTCGTTTTGTAGAAGAGTCACGGGACTGAGAACACAGGAATACTGCCTTTTCCAGTTTTCCCTCTATGACCTAGTGTGTGAGACACCATAACAAATACGTACATGGAATCACTTTCACGTTTGATACGAGGGAAAATACTGCTGCCTTTGAAAACCATGTGTTCTTTGGCAAGTGAAACTAAAAAAGGAGAAACACTGAGCATACCAAAATTGTGCAAGACCTAAAAGCCTGATTCTGAAATCTGAAAATGCTCTCTTATGTTTGGTGAAAGGCTTTCTGTGCATAAAAAGTAAACAAGAAAATTAATTTCATGTGACACCACATGCTTTACTACTGAAAAGCTGCATGTGATATATACATTCAATAATTCATTGTGGCCTTGATAAGAAACATGTTACACACTCGTGATATCAAATGACATCATGGTAAACAGCTTCTAATGTCACAAGTTAATGATTAGACTTGCACTTGCATTCCAATCTGCAACTTCCCTTTACTATCATCACCCACAGACGCACAGAAGCTCTCCAAAAAGCTAAAGGTTGAAGTTAAAATTCAAGGAAAAATCCGCCTTACACTGTAACACCTCACAAAGAAGAACCACTGGGTAGACTCTGACCTTTTACTAACAAACATTTATTGTCTCTGTCCAGAAAGGAACATTTTAACAATGCAGCAGACACCAAACTGTCAAAGGACTGCATACAGAATGGAGTTTACAATTCTATCTTGATTTGACCTACGCCATTACCGGTGTGTGATTTATGGCATTTTGGCAAATCATTAACTATGAAGACTTTACTACTACAACAACAGTTTTATCAACGTGCCAATGTGCACTCTGACAATAAAAGCAGAGTGTCGTCTCGTCTCTGTGCTGTGTACAAACAGTGTCAGAGTAGCTGTGCTGTGCGTAAAGCCCTGGATTGTTATACAATACTCTACTACACTTAAAGGTGTAACATGAAACATTAACTCCTGAACTGTATGCAATGGCGTTCACTTACTGTGCACTGGGGAGAGCAGTTCAGCACGACGAACACGACTAAAAACCCATGACAAAGTGACACCACACATTTAATTTTGTAACACAATTTTCATCTGATTTTATGATAGGTAATCTGAATGGGCCACTGGATTACACAATCTGTAATATGCAGTACTATGACTTTCTTGAGTTTCCAAGCAAAGTTACACATAGCTACCTATACTCCTGGAGAAATGACTGCACCGATTTTATCGATGTAAAGTACAGTGCAAAAGTTTCAGGCACCACCAGCTCTGTTGTTTTTTCTGTCTGTCAAATTCTGTGATCATTGGAATTTGGAATGAAGTGATGCAACTTAAAGCTGGTCTTATTAGCGAGCTGTCAATGAGTTTAACTCATGCAACGTGTGTATGTAATGCTCAAGCATGTCTTGGCGTAATAGACGTTTTTTACAGAAAATATTTCTTTAAATGAAATAGTAGGACAAGCACAGGATTTACCAGTATCATAAATTAAGGTTCCACTCCAGTATTAACAGAGCTGTATTATTGTTCAAGTGTAAGGGTAGATCATGCTAAATACTTGACACCTGTGTTTTTTTTTTTTGTTGTTGTTGTTTTTTTTTAAACAACAAAAAACTGCATACATATTTTCTGGATGTGTTCCAGTAAAGTGAATTAGAAATAATTATCCTCTATTGTCGTTATAGCATTGCTAAAACAACAAATATAATGGTGGCCTCCTGTACAGTACTGCATTTCTACATCACTTTACACATATAAAGTATTAATGACATGTACTTATATCACAGGTAGACCTTAGTGCAGAAAACAATTGGCCTGTATGATTTCTTGCAACACACAAAAATCACACACTCAACACAGAAAAAATATGCTGCTCTCCCTACACCCAACCGGCTCAGTCTTTAGTTCCACTGCGACCACACGCGAAGCACATACAGTACAATATCACACAAACCCAGTCTCCTGGGCTCCAGAACTCGTGCTTCACCCTGCTTCCATGTGGCCACACAGATAAAGAACTACAACGTGCAACAACAAAAAAAGCAAAATACAGAATCCCTCTGTCATCATCACAGCCCTCAACAAACTCTGACAACAACAATGCACGCCTTAAAACTGTGTCGCCGCCTGTGTTTTGTTGTGTCGCCTTTGTGAATATAAGAATACCTTAGAACATTTTTGTGTCGATGAAGACGACGATGATAGTCCACTGTGTGACCACACAGGGGAGCACTTCACAAGTCTCTCAAGGAAGCGTGTTGTAACATACACCAAGATGTCAATGGTTATCATAAAGAGGAGCAATATTATGTCAACAACTTGAAAACAGACACAACCAGTTCACTTCATTAGTGCTGCACTGGCTTTAACACTGTCTGACATGAGTCATCTATCTATCTATCTATCTATCTATCTATCTATCTATCTATCTATAGTGATGCAATAATAGGAAAGAAACACAGCTGGCTGGGGTGTAGCTACATGTGATTTGCATGTCTACATGCAACAGGCGACTACTACCATAGAAAAAATATGCAATATTATAATAACATGTGAATTATTTTTGCATGCATTGTTATGCAATATAATCTCTCTTCACACTCAAACTCACTGCACTGTGAAGTGAAGTGAAGTGAAGTGAGCGTTTCAAGACAGTGCTTTGAAGTTTCACACTGGGATAAAAGGAGAAGAGGAAGCAGAAATAATAATTTTGAAACCAATATCGAAACCCAACTGATACTCCTTTTTTCCGTTTTTTTCTTTTAATTTTTTTTTTTTTTTTTTTTTTTAGCGCGCGACAGTTCACGAGAGGAAGCAAGAGAAGGAGGAAGTCAAGTCACCTCAGTGACTTCAGCAGCAGACACCGGGCTACACCTGACAGCACACAAACACAGGAGGCACTCGCTCACTGCTGGAGCTTTCGGGAAACATGGCAACAGCCGCGGCCAACGGCGGCTCCATATCACTTATAAACTGCAAGGGACTGAGAGATATCAAGAAAAACGGCTATTGCAACCACAGAGAAGTAAGTGTGTGAGTGTGTCATGTGTTGACAAAGATAGGTGTGTGTGTGTGTGTGAGAGAGAGAGAGAGCGCGCCTGCGTAGCTTCCTGGACTCACGCGCTCTTCCACTTAGTTTAATAAGAGACAATTCTCCACTAAGACTAATTTATTAGTCTTATTTTCGTCACTATTTCCATGTCAGGACTGTGGATTCGAGCTGGCAGTTGTAAAATTGCTGCTGTGGTGGTGGTGATATAACCATAAAAAATGAAAACTTTAAAGTTTCCTACACGAAACAAACTACTATACTGTGATGTCACGCTTAAAAAATGTGGGTTTTGGTTAATTTTTCGAAAAAAAAAAAAAAACGTGAAACAGGTATCGGTGAACCAATGACCCCGCCCCGAGATTCCTCCTTTTTAAAGAAGGGTTTAGTGCCCTCAGGGTAGTAAAAAGGTGCGGTCTGTTTGCCTTTTGTTTCAGACAAATCTGCAAATTGTAGGTTTATACTTACTATTCACAATAATGACCGGTGAGTTAGCTGTGGTGTGTTAGCTGTTACATGTGGCCGGTAACCTGGTTTGTTTGTCTTATTCGTCTGTCTGCTTGTTGTTGTTCTTCTTCTTCTTTTAAAATCAGCTCTGGTAGGCTGAAGAGGTGCAATGCTGCCCCCCACAGGTCAAAGCTCCTAATCATGGTTTTCGAAGTCCAAAATCACGTTTTTGTTTGCACAGATTGAACAGATTGACACATTGTCATCTTTGTTGTCTGACAATTCATTTTTAAGGATGAGACAAAAGAAAACCATACAATTATACAACCCAAAAAATAAATGTTTCACTAAGCCCGGACTAAAAAATGTGCATCACAAGCAGTAATGTGTTGATGTTAAATGAGTCACTTGTTGGCTGTTTTTTATGGGAGCAGAATATTTGTGACACATTATGTTCATGAAATGTCTGGATCTGACTGACTATATGGTAATTCATCAGCACAAAATGTGTTGTTAATAGTTCTGTAGTTTGAATGATTTAACACCAATGTGACGTTGGTATCGGTTGATACCCATGGTTGTGACATCAGCATTGGCCAAGAAAAAGTAGTATCAAGCCAAACATGGATATACAACCCTGCTGCTACCTGAGGGTTATTAAAATGCACCACAGCCACTCCTTTGACCCAGTAACTTCCCTCACACATAATGCATTTACTAAAAGCAAAGCTTCCTCAGACTAAGAGACTCTTGTCACTGATCAGACATTCTAGACCAGTGGTAGCTGTTGAAACATGTACCTCCATAAAACCACGAACTCAAAAAAACAAAAACAAACAACCCATCACTTTTAATTTGCTAGTAATAATAATGTGCCACGGTTAACTGATGCTTTAGTCCAGCAACTTCCTTTACTTTACCTTTTACAAACCTTCCTGAGACGAAGACACATGTCACTGATCAAATACTAGATCAGTGATAACTGTTGGAATATAAAGCCAATTAATACTCGACACTGCAGTTTGTTTTAAAGTGTTAAAACTGCAGTGCACCTCAGGTAACAGGTATTACAGGCTGAACTGTCTTTTCTGATTTGTACATTCTGGAAATACCTCCATAAAACTACTAAGCAACTCTCTGTCTGGAAAACAGATGTTAAGTGACTCTTCTGCAAATGCCTTACATGTAAAGAGAGAGAGAAAAAACAAGGTTCAAAATAGGGAGTATATATTATAGTAGTCATTTGGCATCGTGTGTCAGCCAGAGCGAGCTAGTCCAAATACATCTACAATCTTAGCTGTCACCATTTTTTGATTGAAACATATTTCATACGCTGGTTAATATGGGATTTCTGCTTCTTAAAGATGAATGAGGCTATAAACTCCTTGTAAACACTATATCACTCGTAGAAAGAAACAGTTTTTCAAGTGCAATTGGGGTGTCAATATATCAGCATGTCCAAAAATGGTTTATCTGGTGTAATGTTACTTTGGATCGTTGGATTTCTTGTTGTTGTTGTTGTTGTGCTGAATATGTGTTACTGACTTATGGAAGTGCACCAGTGTTTATTAGGTTAATTGATGTGTTAACTACAACCCGTTGCTTGTATTCAAACCTGCACTGTAAGACAGCTCATGTAGGCCTTTTGTCATCTAGAAAAATGGCTCTCGGACTGGCGTTCCCTCCAGGGAGCACAGGAGGGAGGCCTTTGAGCAGCCTCCCATGTATGTGGCTGTCATGACATACGTGGGCTTTGCCATTGTCACCCTGTTTGGCTACTTCAGAGACTTCCTCCGAGCTGTGCGCTTAGAGAAGCGTCACCTCGCCCAGGAGAGAGAGGAACAGAAGGTAGGTAAAAGGCCTACGAAGAGGCATATTTACATGTTACACACACTGTAAACACACGTACAGTATGCAGCCAGACAGCTGGTAGAAAGGAGTCGGCATGCTCTGGGTGTTAACACGTTTTATTTTCCACATAATTATTTCCATTTTTGCCGAAGCCCTCCCCTCTGCCATCTTTCCTTTCATGTTCTTCTGCACCGCAATGTTGCCATGCAAGGGACAGGACACCACAGAGAATATCTGTGGAAGACCTAATTAAATCTCAGAGGATTCAAGTTCTTTCTTTGTTACTGTGCTTTAGATTCTAGATTAGGTCTGACACTACTGCATAAAAGTACCGCTGTCAAAGTACAGTACATCTGCAGTTGTTAACAATTGGGTTTTGTGCAGCTCTTACGGGGAAAAAAAAAAAACTATAACCCAGAAAAGAAATGCAGTCCACAACGTACAGTATGTGGATAGATACAACAAAGCAACCTCGAGCCATTTTGCTCCCTGCGTTAAATATTACTCACAACATTACATCATAGTATTTTGGTACTAAGGTATCAGCTGAATTTTATGACTACAAGATCTGAAATGAAGAGGCAGACAGAATATAATGAACACATGAATGGACTAAGAGGGTTATAATTATGTATTTTCATTGTTAATTGTATAGGCCACTTAATTAAAGAGCCACATTATACTATACCAGGGGTCTGCAACCTTTAGGATGAAAAGAGCCATTTTTGTCGTCTCTCCACCCAAATAAAATTCATTTGGAGCTGCAAAAAAACCACACAAGATGAAGATAATAACATATTTAAAGGTTGTTATACAGACAAACTATATACAATAGTAATAGTCTCTTTTATTTATGACATTTAAGAACTACAACATGTTCAGTTTTTACCCAACCTCTGGACCCCGTAGACCTGGCCATTGTTTCATTGTTTGTGGCAAATTAAAGAAATTAAAATGAACCCACTTTGAAATAAATGAAGCAAATATTTGGATTGTATGTTGTTTATGCTCGAGAAAACAGTATGTGGATCCAAAGATGGACAGGACACATCCAAACATGTACTGAATATTGCATTTTACGTCGACGTTGGATGTGATGCACAAGATATTAAAACACTTTTATTTGTCGCTCTTCAGCCGCAGGTTGCAGACCCCTGTACTATACCATATCAACAATTTTGTTTTTAAGAACATCATACTATGGTTGTTTAACTTTACTAATTTTTCTATTTACTAATAATGTTTTTTTCCCATTTCTTCAGAATTTTGTACCACTTTATCAAGATTTCGAGAACTTCTACACTCGTAACCTGTACATGAGGGTACGAGACAACTGGAACCGCCCCTTGTGCAGCCTGCCAGGACCTGTCTTTGACCTGATGGAGAGAGTGTCTGACGACTACAACTGGACTTTCAGGTAGTGTCGTGGAGTCGCCGGAGACACGCGATCTGCATTCTGCAGATTAAATCGACAGTGGAATTATTTATACAACGTGAGGGAAAATATTTCGTCCTGCGTCAAACACCACAAAGATCTTCCGGAGATAAAGACCAGTCAATCAAGATTAAACTGGATACATTTAGCTCCTCCCTGATGAACCTTAGAAAATTAAACAGACTTGCCATTCCTGAGTTTTTGAGTTTCTGAACCACTACACATTTCTCTGTGCTGCAGAGAGGGTCAGGAAATCATATATTACACATAAAAATATGAACAAAATCATCAAGGAGAGGAAATTACATTATGAATTGGGAAAGTGGGGTAAGCATGGATTACAGGTTCAAAGAGGTTTAATGTGACTGGAAAAATTAGAAATGGGCCACTCATTGATGCTGCTTCTGCATGCAGTCGCTGCTGTTCACAAAACATTGTTATGATTGATTTAAACGAACAGCAACGACAATAATAAAGAAACTAGTTTATGATTACGAGTTATATTTCACTGAATGTTGAGCAAGAAAGTACTATACAGCATCTAATCAAGGCCATAATGTCAAATGCTTTGCAGGTTAACTGGACGAACAATACACAACGTCATCAACACGGGCTCGTACAACTACCTCGGCTTCGCAGAGAACAACGCCGATTCTCTGACAACGGTGGCAGACAATGTGCACCAGTATGGCGTTGGAATTTGCAGCACGAGGCAAGAAGTAGGTGAGGTCAATGCAACTTGCGCACATGTACGCCTCGTCACAGTGAGCCGGTCTTGATTCAGAGCGAACATTAAAGCAAAATGTCCACTTCGAGAGTGAAATTAGTCATGTCGCTGGTATCTCTTCTGCCTCATTCACCGCGTGCATCTATTCTGAAGGTCTCTGCAGAGCCCTGCGATAGTAAAAAGGTTGAGTATCCAACTGGAAATCAAACTCCATTTCCCTCATATCCTGTGCCATCATTTATTATCTTTCTTGTGAATTATACTGCCCACATGTTTAATTATCTCTCGGTGGCTGCAAATGTAAGATGAATTATTAAACCTTTTTTTTTTTTTTAAATTATGTACCGTTTGAGCATAGGCTGAGACCATTACACGCTGAGTAGTATGGGAAGTCATAGAATCATGAAACACACATGGACACTAAGGAGAATGCTAAAAGAACATATGTGATGGAATTGGACGGGAAATCAACGATCAGAGAGTGGCATCTCTGGCTTTAGATGAATTTTGAATGGCGTTTTATCCTCTGAACTTCAACCCCTCCCTCTGGTGGTGTTTAAGCGGGTTGTATGTGCCAGGATTACAGCAGTATAGCAGCGGTGCATCAATGAAATGCGTGTGCTTTGTGTTTTTTTTTTTTAAACATTCCACACATGACAAGGACTGTTTTAGAAAAGTGGGCTCTCTTGTTGTCAAGTTGTTGTGTAGCTTAATTTTCTGTTTATTCCTGAAACCAATATCTGCAGAGTGCAGAGTGGCAGCAGACGCTGAGCTGACATACAGGCTCGGTGTGAGTTGAGTCAGTGCTGCGTAGTGTTGCATGATAACAGAAGTTTCACAAGAGGAGTGAAAAACGGATCATTTAAAGGGCATGTGATCATTAGTTGTACGTTTGTTTGTCAGAGCCTTTCCCTCACACACAATCCATTATTCATTTATTTATATGTTTATTTCTCTTTCAAAATTGGGACTGTTTTTCCCTTGGTTTGCACTGACGGGGTTAAGGCATAACAAGCACTTCTCCCGCAAGACCTTATTAAACATTAATTACGAAAGTTACCAATGTCTCTGTAGTAAAATGATCGTCACCGATGATTTGGATCAGAGCGAAAAACCTCAGAATCAAAATTTCCTAGAAGTGTTTTCATTGCATTTCTCAGCCCTCACTTTATTTAAAAAAATACATCTACACCTCACTCTTTTCTGTTCAGTTTGTCACTTTAAAGCTACCGGAAGCTTGTGACTCACAAAGGGCAATTTAACGTGCTTCAGTGTGACGATACAAAGTGCACTGAAAACACACCTTGTGAATAAACACATATGTCAAACATTGACAGATTGTAGCAATTCCCTGCAGCCATTAACATATATAAGCCTAAACACAATGTGCTGTATTTGTCTAATGGTTAACTCTAAACTCCATTCTCTCTGTTCTTTTTTTTGCTATATATTTTAAAGGCTTGAAAGGAAAAACCTTGATTTACAATGAAAATGACACAATTTAGCTCTGAGGTTTTTAGAGCACCATCTTTATTGTCTCTTTTCAACCATGACGGGAGTTATTAGTTAGCGATCCCAGCAGCAAAGTTTGATGATTTTGGAGAAAGGGAGGTGACCTTGGTAATACAGAGGATATGTGGCTGTATGTAATGATGTATATGACCTCTTAGTCCATCATTTGTTAGTGACTGATAGTCATTATGACCACAATGGTAAGCATGCCATGTGCATTGTGATCATGGGAGTGCCCCGAATAACATGTCAACAATTTAATACCGGGCCTCATTTTCATGGCTGCTGGTGTCTTCATTTATGTTTTTAACTTTGAAAAGATTAAACGAATATGCATAAGAAATATATTCTTCCTGACATTTAACTATATTTCTATTGTATGATATGAGTTATCACCTTACAGTAGCACTCTCTAAAGTATAGTATAGTATGGCTGGAACTTATATCCATCCATCCATCTTCTACTTCTTTATCCTCCATATGAGGGTCGCAGGGAGAACTTATACAAGAGAAATAAATAACACTTCAGAAGAACATCTCACGGCCTCATTTTCTATCGCTCACAATTATAACAGTATTTCTTTTTATCAGCTTACCACAAGGTCGGTCACTGAAAGAGAGAGGGAGTCTCTAGAGTAACCTGAAAATCTTATTTTCATTGGAAAACACAATAGGAAAAAAAAAACACACAGTGTCAAGTGGCGGATTACATTCTGATAAATTTTCCTAATGAATTCAGGTCCCGAACAGTCCCAGCCTGTCACACTGGGTTTACAACCAAATGCTGTTTTAGTCCTGGCAGGACTTGGCCTTGATATTGCAGTGGATTCGGAAATGTAGTTGAACAAAAATACAAATCTATCACACCTCGAGTCTGTCTTGAAATATCAGAGTGGTGAGGAAACACTAGCACTATGTGTGTGCAGGTAGTCCAGGCTTTTTACAAGTGGGTCGTCTTGCCTTTTTTATCAGGAGGCATTCATCTCTGTCAAAAGATAACAAAGACCAACAAAGCTCTGGCTACCAGATAAATGAACAGGTACAGTGATCGTGTCACACGGACAGTTATCCTTTTATGATCTCTGTCTTGTAGGTAACCTGAGCCTCCATGAGGATCTGGAGAAACTTGTGGCCAGTTTCCTTCAAGTGGAAGCCTCTATGGTCTTTGGGATGGGTTTTGCCACCAATTCAATGAACATTCCAGCACTTGTTGGCAAGGTATGTCTGTTTTTTTTTAATCACACTTAATATCACTGCAGGAAATCTACTGCATATTAGTATTATGCTCACACAGAGCAAAAGACATGTATCTAATTACTAGCTTTTGTTCCTTTCGTACGCATGGCCTAAATTAATGAATAAATTTGATTGCAAACTCTTACTCCATTCTCATAATTAAGATCATAATGAAATATAACAGTAGCCTGGAGTACAAGGCTCTGGGCATACGAAGCTGCTTTTAGATACAGCGATAAGGAAGGGCAAGGTTTGTTAAGAGCAGCACTCGGGGGGGATAATTACCCAAACTGTGGCCTGATGGCACAGCAGCGCGGCTCACACTGGTGGCCACAAGTTACCAGGGGCAACACACAGCATGGATTTCTTTGATTGGACTGGACAGGAGGAAGGAGAGGTTGATGGTTTAAGTGATAAGAATGGGGTCATTTATGTAGCTCAAGAGGTGTAGCAGACCCCCCCCCCCCCCCCCTTAGGCCCACACCTCCGCAATAATCACATGGTTGACCCACACTGCCCACCCTGTCCTGCAGGGACAAGCATTTCCAGCACAGGCCTTGCTGAGCAGGCAGAGTGGCAGCTGCTGGTAGACCAGAGAGCAGGACTGCTGCTGCTCCGCAGGCCAAAGTGAGGGTATCTCTCACTGAGACGGTGTCAACATAACCCGCGACAAGAGCTCATTCAAACTAATGCACCCAAATGCTCGGAGCAGTCACTGTTAAATATGTTAATGGAGTGGAGAATAGCTGAATTAATTTGAATGCTGATTTTTATGGAATGGAAATCACTATGTTGTTCATAATGAAAATCGCGACGCGTCTTATGGTCCAGACTTCATTAGACTCGAAAGTGATGAAAATGACAAACGGTGCATCTCACGCGACGATAAAAAATAAACTGAGATTCCTACGCAGGATTCTCATTTAAGGATGTAAAGGAGAAATTGGCTCACACAGATTCCTTTAAGGATACAAAATAAAAGCACAAAGAACACAAACAGTTATATATTTTTAGTAGCACAGACTGATTTCCATTCATATATTTCACAGCAAACACTTTGTCATGTTATGTTAGGAACAAGGATGCAGAAATCAGCTTTATGTGGTACATGATATTATTATTAATAATAATAATAATAATAATAATAATAATAATAATAATAATAATAATAAGGTCTGTTGTCTTTGCTGGTTTTTTAGGGGTGTTTGATACTGAGCGATGAGCTCAATCACACATCTCTAATCTTAGGGGCCAGACTGTCAGCAGCCACCATCCGGGTATTCAAACACAACGGTAAGTAAGTCCGCTATCTGTTTCACATGTGAACATAAGTCATGATGCCTCTGGACAACAAAAACACAACACACAGCCTTCGTTTAAATCGTCTCATGCAGTCCTATTGTTTCAGTTTGCCAGCATTTGCTCCTGGCCCGGTATTTGTCGGATCATAAAACAATATGTCTCTTATGTACTGAGATTATCTGTAAATGCAGTGCGATTTTCTGTCTGAATCCACTGCTGCTCACAGTATTCAATTGTACTTGTATTCACTCCAAACTGTTGCTACTGTGAGAAACATAGTACTTTGGGTTTGTAATCCACAAGCATCAGGACAGCATAGGGTTTTTTTTTTAAGATACTGTTTCTAAATTAACATCAAATGTCCTTACATGAATGGATTATAAGGGGCATTTATTGGCTTTGAATGAAACAACAGTCATTGTGCTTGCACTGGAAACATTCCCTGCTCTTTCGGGAGACAGGACAAATGAGCCAGTCCTCTTGCAGCAAATGTGTCCTGACAGGTACAAGCAGAGTCAGTTATGGGTCTTCCAAGCAGATCCCACAGGCCTGTCTGAAGGCAAAGAGCCCTCAGGCACCTGAGCAGTGGACCCCTCAGCAACCAGAGACTCTTTTATTAGTGCAAAACCAAATATTTATTGTAATAGTTACTCAGCTAAGCCAGCTAAGCCACAACAAATTCTAAATTCATTTACATGAGCGTCGTGGGGAGCTGGAGCCAATCCCATCTGACATGGGGGCTGGTGAAAGAAAGGTGGAAAACACTCTGGATAGGTCGCCGGTCCAATGCAGCGCCAAAACCAAAGAGATGAACAGTTATTAGCATTCACACTCGCACCTACCATCATTTTAGAGTGTCCAATTAAGCTATGCATGTTTTTGGAAACCAGAGAAAACCCACACTCACACGGGGAGAACATGCAACACACAGTTAGAAAAATGTAAATTATAATGGGGATCTTTGCAGTTATTTGTATTGGTGTAATCCAATAAATGTCTTTGATGTAATGTCTTAACAGAAAGAATGTGTATAATATATGTTTGTAAGGTGTGTTTCAGGCTGCTATGTTAAAAAAAAAACTAAAATAGTTGTACATAAACAATGCTCCTTTTCAAGGTCAGTGTTCCTTTTGTTTCATAAAACACAAATGTTTAGTTTAATAACACTTAGCCGCTGCTCGTCGTTGTGCTTGTAGCATTCTGTGAAACCAGTGCAGTGTCAGTGCAAAAAAGGATAAGATTAAATGGATTTTGGAACTGTGCACATTTCCTTTCATGAACAAGTTTCCTCAGTGCTGATACAACACAAGATTTGCAGGAAGTGTTTTTTATCAGAGGAGCATCTTCTGCCTCGAAAGCAAACCTGTTTCTGCGTCGAGGCAGAAGATATCAATCATCTCTGACAGATTATTAGCTAAGACAGATTTATTCCCCGCTCGCCGGGAAATGGTCCGATTGCAGTCTTACTTTGAATGGAGCTCCTTTCTTGGCTACAGCTATCCAATACTGCCATCTGCTGGTGAACAGCTGAGGATAATAATTTCGACTGCAGTTTCACCTGAACCTGGCACACACTCAAACGACTTCAACCAATAAATGCCACAGGGAAATTATTTTTGTCAAAGCCAAAATTCCAAACTCATAATCTTAAGCAAACATGAACAGAGACTTTTTGGCCAACACTACAGTGTACTTAGCTCAGTTAGTAATTCTCACTAACATCAGAGGTATTTCCTGTGTGTGGTTTTGTGGAGGGTGTTTCTGTCAGGTTAAAATGAGCGCACACTGTGAACTCCCTGTGGAATTTCTTCACCTTTGGTTGTTCCTTGCTTAGTTTGATCGCTCTGTATAATGTATATGTTCTACATGATTTCCTAAGCATGAACTAAAATGTGTCGGAGTGCATTAGGGTCTTTTTTGATTCTCCTTTTACGTAGGTGTGAATTTGCTGGATTCCTATCTCGTTCTTTAATGTTGTGTGTCTGTTTATGTTTGTCAGACATGCACAGTCTGGAGAAGATGCTCAGAGAGGCAATTTGCTCAGGGCAGCCTCGGACTCACAGGCCTTGGAAGAAGATCCTGATCATGGTGGAAGGCATCTATAGGTTCGCTCTCAAGCCACACACACACACACACACACATAATTTACTCTCTCTTCCCCCATTTATTTCTCACCAAGTCTCACCGAGTACTTGGGGTCAGCTGAGTTTTCACTCAGGAGTTTTTTACAGAGCCCAACTCTGTTAGAAATCTTAATTTGTAACCTGAGGAGAGCTTTCAGTCTGTGTTTAGCAGTCCCTGTAATGGTTTCTTTTTCAAACCTCTTTCCTCTCCAACCTTGGAAATCAGCAGGCGTGCGCGTGGTTGGTTACTGTCTAATTACTGGAAAGAGGAGAAAGGTGCCTTGTGTCTCTCCTGGCAGTAAGCTGTCCTGAGTCTGAGTGACCCTCTCCATCTGCTCATTAGCTCCAACTCGAGGCCAAATGAAGCCACAGAGATCGACTTGGCCGCAGCACCAGCTCCAACTGTTTATCACGGCCATTTCTATTTCCCTATATTATTGTTTTTGCTTTTTTGTCAGTGTGATTTCTTTACAACACATTCAATCTGCATTGAAGTTACATTATGACAATCCTCATTAAAAGCAAAGGAAAAACTGAAACGTGACATGATGAGCGCTGTGATTCGTTCCACAGCAGTCCTGGTTATATGAGAGACAGCTTGATTGCACATCATCAGACTTGCATTTTTTTCAGGTAGTAGTGTGTAACCTCAACCTCAGACATTGGAGAGAAATACCGCCTTTTAGTATGGCACTGAAAAGTCGAAATGCCCCATGTATCATCTTCCCGTAACATCAAAAAAAAAAAAGCTTGGATGGAGGAGTAAGCATACCTTAGCTACTGTATATCCTGGAACTGCCTTTGATGTCCACATCAGTCCTGGTGAAACCCTGTCTTATGTCATTTGAGCTGCTCATGCTTCAAACTGTAGCAAGGAGAGCTTCATTCCCGAGTCGTATACTCACTGAGGATGTCTATTTGTATCCTTAAAAGGCTTTGCATCAGAGGGAGGAAGAGATTGGAAAGAAGTGGGAGTAAAGTAAATTAGGCCAACAGAAGATTTCTTGGAAGATTGGAGCATGTCATGTTTATGTAATATGAATTAACAGAAGCACAAATGGGCTGCAGTAAATGAAGTGAGATGGGGGGGGAGAAATGATTTTCCTTTTACATGTAAGAGTTTGTAATTAATGAAACGATTGCTGTTCCCTTTTTTACGTGTGTGTTTTCTTTCATTAGCATGGAGGGCTCAGTGGTGCGATTACCAGAGATCATCGCTCTGAAGAAGAAGTATAAAGCATACCTGTACCTGGATGAAGCCCACAGTATCGGAGCGGTGGGGCCGTCAGGTCGCGGCGTCACTGAGCTGTTCAGCGTGAACCCAGCCGACGTGGACGTTATGATGGGGACCTTCACCAAGAGCTTTGGAGGAGCTGGAGGCTATATCGCAGGGAAAATGGTAAAGCCAATAGTGCAGTGAAAACAATATGTGCATGTCTCATGTTATATCTTACATTTGTATACTGTCTAATGCATTTATAACCAAGATGTTTTTTTATTTTCTTCCACACATTTATTATAATCAGGACACTTGGTCCACTTTGTCACCTCAGGTCCTCAGGTGTCAGAGCAGTGTAAGATTTCTACACCATTTATAACAAATGGTGTCAATTTCACACATTGAATACTCTGATAAGAACCAGCTGTTTGTACTCTCATGTTCGTTTTTGCACTCTTGTTACAGAAATACAGCTTTTCCTAAATGTTTATACCAACTTCATCACAGTTTTCATTTCACCCTGTATCATTTCCTCAGAGCTCACCTAAAAACAACAACACTGCATTTGTTAACACTGGCGTCAGCTCCCAAAATGGGGTTTAAAGGCAACTTAATTGCACTGAAACCATTCCTAAAATCAAATAACTGAGCCGACTCTCTTGTACACTCTCCTGGCAGTTTTACAACAAAATGGCAAACGCACTCTGGTTCTCTGGGTAACAGCATTTTGATTTATTTGGCTGCTAAGCGAGGATTGCACGACATTTCACCCAGGACTGTTTTGTCAGGACTCAATCATACCTCCCACACCTCCCGTAAGCCCTCTCATGTCTAACAAATGTTCCCCAAGCTGTGACTCCGGGCCTTTTTAATTCTTTTTTTACTCCATTAAATAGTACACTGTAGTACATAACCGCATCGGTTTCATGGCAGTTGATTAGAAAGCATCAGAGGAAACAGCCATGTTGTTTGAATTAGGTATTTACTGAGGGACCCTTCCTGCTGCTGCCTTATGTTGGCTCAGCTCTGCTTTGCCTTAATAAGAAGGTATAGCTGGCACAGGGCCAGCCCCTTCTTGTGGCAGGCGTCGGAACTGCGCTCCAGATTTCGCAGGATGACTCTTAACAAGCATGATAATGTTTGAAGTATGAACACTTTGCCTGGTTTGACAGCTGGCTGCAGTAAACTGCTGAAAGAAAAAGAGAGAGAAAGCCTTTAGATTTGACGTAGTTGTTGTTGTGGTGAATCCCTCGAATCTTACATTAAGTAGATTGGAGCTGAGCAATAAAACAACACTTTGCAGATGTGTTCTGGAAAACAGTCATGATATAGCTATTTTATGAGAGAACCCAAAATAAATAGCCCGGTAAATACACTCAAAGCTCTAATTCACTTCAATCTTGCAAAAAAAGGAGATGTAATTAATTCACCCTTTACTTAAAGCCCAGATTCCACCTAAAAGGTTATTAAATACATCCATTGCGGAACTGGGTACAGGAACGTGTGTGTGTGTGTGTGTGTGCGTGCTACTGTGGCTCTGCTCCAGCTCTGTGGCATTATGGACTTCTATCACCACATCAGTTTTGTGGCCACAGTGTGGCTGAGGGAACACCGAACTGTCAATCCTCACTCTGCATTTCGGACATGTTCTCTTAACTGGTTTATCTTGGTCGCACCAGAATCCTGCAGGGCCCTAAAGCGGTGAAAATCCCCAGCCTTAAACGAAAACAGATGTCAAGTTGTTTCAGGGTTCTTATCCTACGTTTGAGCATTTCCCCTAAAAAATCCCTTCCCCTTATGTGTGTGTGTGTGTGTGTGTGAGGAAGCCACAGCCGCCGCCCAGTGAGGACAGATGGCAGTGAGTGGAAATGGTGGCCAGACGGCATCTCCGGCTATGTGTCATCACCCCGCACCCACTGGCCACCACACAAGCCACTGAGCAGCAGCCCGTCACAGCTCCAGGCCAGCTCTCAACCTCAGACCACTGACACACACACACACACACACACATTATGCTTGGGACCCATGACCGAATCAGTTTTCCTGAAATCCTGCTCCTCTCTTGACAACCACGAGCATGATTAATCTCCTGCTGACATTTAGGTATAATGAGCATGACAGTCCTAATTCTGCTCATTTCAGCACTGGTTCCTTCTCAAATTAGTGCGCAGGCTGCTTCAGATTGGAGAGCAGGAAGGGATTTAGTTATTTTTTTTAGTCAGTGCCAAGGAAGTCATAGAGCGACAGAAGTGAACTCAAGTATCTTAATTGATTTCCGGGTGCTTGTTCTCACTTGTGGTCCAAAAATACAGGTTTTACATTGGCGATATACACTACCATTCAAAAGTTTGGGGTCACTTTTCCCTTATTTTTGAAGGAAAAGCACGTTTTTTTCCAACGAATTCAACATGAAATGAATCAGAACTACACTCTATACATTGTTAATGTGGTAAACGACTATTCTAGCTGCAAAAGTCTGGTTTTTAATGGAATATGTACATAGGTGTATAGAGGCCCATTTCCAGTAACCATCTCTCCAGTGTTCTAATGGTACATTGTGTTTGCTAATAGCGTTAGAAGGCTATTGGATGATTAGAAAACCCTTGAAAACCTTTGTGCAATGATGTTAGCACAGCTGAAAACAGTTTTGCTGGTTCTTAGACGAAAGGGCAAAATTATTATTTGGAATAAAAATCATTATTTCTAATCTTGTCCAATGTCTTGACTATGTTTTCTATTCATTTTGCAACACTTTTGATGAATAAAAGTGTGACTTTTAATGGAAAACACAAATAAATTGTATAGGTGACCCCAAACTTTTGAACGGTAGTGTAATACACATTAACTGTATTTCAGGGACAGTGCACATTTAAAAAAAAAAAAATGCACTTCTGTAAATGCACACGAGTTAGGAAAGAGGCTATTTTTCATACAATGTGTGTGTTTGTTTTTTGCAGGAACTGGTCGACTACCTCCGAAGTCGTTCCCACAGTGCGATATATGCCACGGCCATGTCCCCACCTGTCACTGAGCAGGTCATACGTGCCATGAAGTGCATCATGGGAAAAGACGGGAGCTCACAGGGTGAGTATCTGAGCATGAAGCAGTTTAAAATCTTAATGTCCACATGACGTTCTTCACACCGACAAATATCACGTCTGGCTTGTAAAAAAAAATAAAAATGTACACCTTTGTTTGATTTTTTTATGGAAACGATAGCAAACTAAAATAGTGTGGACAATATCACTGGTACATGAGGAGTAAGTGCAGACCTGTGGCGGAAAGACAAACAGCTGCTCGGTCAAAAAGTTTGGTAACAATTATAGTGGTCTGCAGCAGTAGAGCGAGGAGGGGGGTGGACGTGCAGCACACGTGACCCCTACGGAGAGGAAATCATTTTCATATGTGTGTTTTGAGGAGCGTTTTACCTCTGAAAAGTCTCTGCTTTAATGACATCAGACACTAAGGCAGGGAAGTAGTCATTACAGGACTAGTCCTGATGCCACTGCAGCAATTCTTCTTCACGTATTGTCGCTGCTGTTCTCGTAGTCGCTGTAGTAGGAGGAGTATTGTTATCTTGACCAAATCTATGGAACTCTCTGTGTAAATTGTGTGGCGTCCAAACACACAGAACATGTTTGAAGTACAGGGTCATTCAGGTTAATCTCTTGTAAGGCGTAAAGCCTGCTCAGCTGGTGTCTCAGGGCTGAGGTGTATTGTAGATTCATGCAGAGATTAGTAACTTTCTCATCTGGTTCTGAAAGCAGACATGCTTTGGACGTGACGTAGTTCTGCGAAATAGGTGTTGTGGAAAAATCAGTCTTGACCCCGTGTGATGGAGCGGAGGGGGCGCGAAGCAAACACCGCGGTTGAATGTTGCACTCTGATGAAAACTGATGTCCACATCCCAGCATCCACATATTCTCTCACCTGCTCATATGATTTGTGTCTGACAGCAGGGTATTGACCCCCATGGCCTCCATCTTAGCAGAGGAATAATTTACAAAATGGGGCCTGTGCTTTTTGGCAGATGCCAGAATGTTCTATCTTCCACCACTCTCTCTGTTGAGATAAGGAGATTTAAAGTGCTCTCTCACAACCCCCTTTGAAGGAACTGCCAACGTGTTCCCAGGTAATCAAAGGGAAACCGAGCCGCGTTCCAAAGTCGGAGCATGCCAAACTCTGCCGCAGCGTAACTAGGTTCCCGAGTGATTTTTGTTGTTCGGGGAACACAGGGGTTAGCGGAACAGACAGCATCTGCTGACTTTTGCTGGTTTGTATTCCACATATTTACTTTTATATAATATCTGGCATATGTGAGCTGCTTAAGTGTTATTTGTTTTTCCGTTCCGGTCATGGCTGCGCTCCAGAGGCAGTCCACGGTCACTCGTTTAGTGTTAAATCCATCGCAACCAATTTGCAAACCCTAATTTTGGCAACGTGCGCGTGCATATACCACGATGTCAGCCAGGCAGACAAAACTGAACCATCTGCTGGTGCAGCTGAGACGCAGTATTAAGTGAGTTCATAGCGGAGGCTGGTATGGCCCAGACGGTGCGAGTCTCGGGTACATAATGCGATGAGCGTGACGCAATACATACAAAAGCTACTGATAAGTGTTGTCGCATTAGGAGTTTGTGCATTTATAACCGCTGGTGTCCTTTGTTTTTTTTAATTGGAGGTATTACTCGGATCCACCAACTGGCAGAAAACACCAAATACTTCAGGGCCAGACTGAAGGAGATGGGCTTCATCATCTATGGTCATGATGACTCACCTGTGGTTCCAATCCTGCTCTACATGCCCGGCAAAGTGGTGTAAGTACTGTATATTTAAGCTCTTTTCAAGTAAAGTATTATTATTAGTATAGAAAATATAATGAATATTTTTGCACAACTTTGTACCACTGAATGTTGAGTTCAGGCCAGCTCGTCGTGTATCATTCCGAGGAGATTTGGAACGCTGCCATCTTAAACACGCCAGCGTTTCCATGAATCAGCAGTGTAGACCATGTCAGTGCAGAGTCACTATCTGTGAGCACTTAAGAGGCAACATCAGGTATTAATTATTTCAGACCTGCTGTGATCTTTGAGCCACTCGGGTGTAATCAATTATATATAATCAATTGGTTATAAAAATGTCTTTCAAAGCCAGTCCCTATTAATCACCATGACAAGGCAGCCCAGAGCAATGACCGCCGTAATCACAAGCTTTCCTTTCATATTTGCCACAGTAGACGCTCCTTGTTTTATATTGTTCAGGTTTTATGGGTGATTTCATGACCAAATGTTATTTAGAAAAACAATATTAATAGTTTAACAATAGTGAATTAATGTGTCTACACTGAGACTGTATTTAAAAATGGAACTAAGTGGTCTGGTTACAAAACCCCTGTTGTATGAAGCCTTAACCGACGTCTATTTTATTTTATTGTCTATTTTCCTCTAAATGCAGAAGAGCTGAAACTAGAGATTTAGAACTTAACTCCTGATGTGAGAAATAGGCTCATTTTGACATAGACTCACATTTAAAAAAAAAAGAGCTCTTCTTCTTTCCTCCACCAGCAGTCGACCCCGGGTGTCTAACTGCTACTTCCCAGCGAGTATAAAAGGGGTAATTGTGTGTTAGATAGAGGTATTCCACCAGCATCTGTACAGAGAACTGCACACATGTCAATGGTCATCTGAAATATGCAAAACTGTCACTTTGAACCCTGTAAATTGTCCACTTTGGCCACAAATTGACACATCATTCATTCAAGTGACGTCAAAAGGTTACCGGAGAAGATGCCGCCGAAACCTCTGAGAATGGAGAGTTATGCGCGTTTGATTTAATTTATCGCGCTCGGCAGGAATTATCACAAGTCGTTTAGGCCGCACATCGGAAACCACACAATTAAAAACATTTTGGAAGCACCAGAAAGGACAGCATTCTTCATGACTTTTCACATCATGAGGCAAAACTGCTGGCTGTGTCATTCTGAGGCGGATCGTGTGGCCACTTAAAAAGTTCAGAGGTTTAAAACCGTCAAAAAAAATAAGAATAGTTGAGAATGATGACGTCAATTCCAGTTGCAATTTGTACAGATACACTACTGTTCAAAAGTTTGGGGTCACTTAGAAATGTCCTTATTTTTTGAAGGAAAAGCACTTTTTTTTCAATGAATATAACATTAAATGAATAAGAAATGCACTTTATACATTGTTAATGTGGTAAACGACTATTCTACACTCTTAGAAATAAGGGTTCCAAAAGGGTTCTACAAGGGCTGAGGTTCTACCTGGAACCATTTGCTTCTGAAAACCCCTTTCCTGAATAAAGGCTTTTAAAAAGGTTCCTGTTGGAACCTTTATAGAAAGGTTCTACCTGGAGCCAAAAAGGTTTCTACTATGAGGACAAGCCGAAGAACCTTATATGGTTCTACTTAGCACTTTTATTTATAAGTGTAGCTGCAAATGTCTGGTTTTTAAAGGAATATGTACATAGGTGTATAGAGGCCCATTTCCATCAGCAACCACCTCTGCAGTGTTCTAATGGTACATTGTTTGCTAATCGCGTTAGAAGGCTATTGGATGATTAGAAAACCCTTCGGCAAAATTTTGATTTTGAATAAAAATCACTATTTCTAATCTTGTCAATGTCTTGACTATATTTTCTATTCATTTTGCAACTCTTTTGATGAATAAAAGTGTGACTTTTAATGGGAAACACAAAAAAATTGTATAGGTGACCCCAAATTTTTGAACTTTTGGTCGTGTACTTGTTTAGTGTTCACATGTATGAGAACCAGCAACGTTTTTTTTTGTCTGTTGGAAATATGTATTACTTTACCTCGATTATCGCAAAAAGTGACTGTTGCGTCCGCTCGTCTCTGCAGGGCTTTTGCTCGAGAAATGCTGGAGAGGAAAGTCGGCGTGGTGGTCGTGGGCTTTCCGGCCACGCCGATCACAGAGGCTCGGGCTCGTTTCTGCATGTCTGCTTCGCACACCAGAGCCATGCTGGACGAGGTACGCGCGCATAAAATTCCCCCCTCTCTCTTTGGTTTCGGTTAAACACATGTATTCGTTATCGTGCTTTGCTTTACCGTCCTCAGGTGCTGCATCATCTGAACGAGGTGGGAGACAATTTGTGTCTCAAGTTCTCACGAAAGAAATAACCCTGTTGGACCTGACCTCTGTGAGGAGACAGTCTGTGAGCTGCTGAAATGACCCTTGACACCTTCACTTCACAGTGTCAAAACAAAACAAAAAAAAATATCCAAGTGTCCGTTTAAAGGCACACAACTTTTAGAAACACTGGTGTCTCGCTGCAGGAAAAGGGGGCCAAATGTTTGGCAGCTGTTTTTTTTGTTTTGTTTGTTTTTTATGTTTATGAAACATTGTGATCTAACTGAACTCTTAGCTGTGTGTGCGCCTTCATATCTGAACATGTTTATTTTGTCAGTACATATACATTTTTGGTTTAAAAATTTTTGAGATATTATTTATCTTTTTATATGGAGACAAATTCTTGTTATTTCACCTCAGGGAGTCTTTATCAATACATTTAGATGACTGTATTGTTCTTTTAGTTGCTGATATTTATTGGTTTGCATTGAGACATCACACAGCACAGACCATTCAACCCACAGAACATCCCAGCGACACCCGAGTCTCACTCCAGAAAACGGGGCCAACAAAAATTTTGCCTGCTGCTTTTTTGTTTGTCTGTTTGTAAAAAAAAAACAAAACACTGTGATTAAACACCGAGTTGCGTTTCCTGAAAACTTTATAAATAAATTTAAAAAAAGATTATTTGTAAATACATATATGAGATTTCTGCACAACAACTGCTATAATGGTTTTCTACTGAAACAGTTTCAGACTTCAGTTTGTCAGCACATTTGAAGACTGTTTTAATAAATTGACATCTGAAGATTGGTCATCTTTTTTGTATTCATCGATTATTATTATCGTTAACTATTTTGATAATCGGTTTGAAGCTTTTTTTATTATTATTAAAACAAGATTTCTGATTGTTTTAGCTTCTTTAATGTGAACAATTTTCTTTGTTTCTTTGCTCCACATAACAAAGAAAACATTCAAATTCAACATTTTCTGTCACTTTATGGCCCAAACGATTAATCGAGAAAATAACCGACAGATTAATCAGTGACGAAAATAATCTTTAGTTGCAGCTCTAAATTATACCGTCTATGTTTAGACACTGAAAGTTTTTTTTTTGTTTTTTTTTCATGGAGGCATTTGCTTCACATAAAATAGTGTGTACCACAGAGATGATGATGATGATGGTGCACGCTGCAGAAGAGTGTGTTCAGATTCTCCTCGCTGGTGTATGACTGCACTTCTAAATGAACCCCTATGAAAACACAAATATTGCACCTCAATGTTTTGTCCACAAACCAAAAATGATTCCGTTTGAATGATTCCTTTGTTATGTGGAGCAAAGAAACAAAGAAAACGTTCACATTTAAGAAGCCAAAAATGATCTGAAATCTTGTTTTAATAATGAAAAAAGCTTCCACAGTGTGTTTTGGAAATGAAAGGTTGCTTATTTATGAGGATAATGAGCTCCTGAAAGTCCCGACCCTGTGTTAATTTCCTAGCCCACGGTTATTAATATTATTCACAGTGAACTTTTGTTACAGTAAAATTCCTCTCACTTTGACGCCACTTTTTTTTTCTTTTCTTTTTTTTTTTTTTACCTCCTGCGTAAATGATAACCTTCCACTTAGCAATCGCTCCTTTGACGTGTTAATAAATACCGAGAGCTCAAGAAAAAAAGGTCTCGGGGCCTGTGTTGTTGGCGAGACGGCTCATATTCGCCCAGGTCTTAATTGTAGATGTTTCCCCCCCCCCCCCCCCCCCCGAGACCTGCTGTTCTCCTTCAGACACCAACTGCACAACAGTTTGTGAAGGTGAGAACGCAGTGAATACAGCACTTGAGCCAAACTAAGACTAACCTAGTAATTAGCGCTGAACTCTGCATTTTTGCGGTATGAGGTAATCGTTTGATTAACACTGGGAGATTATAGATGGATAATGTTGTTGGCAGCGCGTCAGATTGGATCAAGTCGACGCTTGTTTGCCCTCGGGACCTTAACGTGTTTGTGTTTTTGGCCCCCGCAAAACGATATTGTGATCACATTTTTTTGCACGAGGGAATAAAAATGTGGAACATGAACAGAAGCATAAAGGAAGTTAACAAAAAAAAAAAAAACTAAGTAACTTACTGTATATTCGACTAAAAGTAAGAAAATCACTGAATCTATTGGTGGATCCTTTTGTAAGTGAAAGTTCACATGTGTCTCCCATCACCAGAAACAATACAAAACCATTTCTTAGATCCTCAAATCTGTGATGTCATGCAAGTGTACTGTTCCATACAGGTTTGGACGAGACGGGGGAAGGTTGGCCTCAAATGTCGCAGTGGGTTAACGCACTCTGTTATTAATACTTTCACCTCTGTTCTGACTGTGGACAGTGTTAAACTGGTCACAGGTTGTGTGCAAAGGAAAACTCGAAAGCTTGCGTGGTTTCAGTTTGGAATCTGACCTGTTGACATGTAGCGTTTTTTTAATGAAATTCAGTTTAAATAGAACATCACGGGTGTGTTTTTTTATGTTCTTTTAAAGGTCCAGTGTGTAGGAAATAGTGACATCTAGTGGTGAGACTGCAGAGTGCAACAGACTGAGGACTCCTCGGTTCACCTTTCCCTCTCTTTTCCAAGGAAACTATGGGGGCTTTGACCTAACAGAAAGGATGTAAACACTCTTCTTACTCCTCCACTCTGCCACCCTTTTCTCTCCTCCATCATGTTTGTTAGTTTATGCATCGGGTTTTTGTGGGTGAAGCCTTTTTTTTCTTCTTCATTTGTGTAATAAGCTTCTGCTTCGAATGCAAAATTCACATCGGAAACATGGCCCCCATCTAAAGTTTCTATAAAAGAAGAGATGAATACACATTAATACAAACAGTTATACTCACTTTCTGTCAATAAACCCTCTTAAATGCAACACAGTGGACCTTTAAATAATTTTTACCAGTATTTGAAATTTACTGATTTACTGAACCACGCTGGATCAGTGTGCGTATAGTCACTTATTTTTGTTTTAATCTTAAAGGTGCCATATGTAAGAATGTGGCCAAAAACGGTTACTACATTCAAATTCAAAATACCGAGGTCTTTTAGGTTTCGTTTTCTGACGTAACTGGCAACCCGTGGTTGCTCGGCAGCTGAGACTCTACTGACTGCGATGATTGGTAGACACCGGTAGGTGGCACCACATGCCAAAACATGATTTCAAAACATAAACATGATTTGCAGTCTGCAAAATGTTTTTTTTTATGCAAATATTTTGGCTGCACTGTTGTTGTTGGTGAGTTCAGTTTGTTATATGAACATTATTCCTGAGTCTCTGTGACATATTAGGAGGATTTTATGGCCAGTTGCTTTAGATTTATTACATAATGCACCTTTAAGGAAAGCACATAACTATATTTATCTAACCCAACTTTTAATATTATAAGATTCTGATAATGCTGTTATGGTACCAAACTTCCAAACAGCTCTTGGTTTGAGCAGAAGTGGCAAATGGCCTGTGCTGGCATTCAAAACATCTGTGCAGCCCAAGACTACTGGTGGCAAGGCCCCAGAGACCTGCCTTCCTGCACCAGCCCTCTTTTGAACTGCAGATCCAAATACACTGTGCTTATTGGAATGGCATGTAGCTGCTATTCAGTCAGGGGGGGGGGGGGATCCTCTGCTTCGCCCCCCTTTGATGTCCACCACTGTGTCCAGAGCAGGCGAGCCATTTTCAAATGATCTCTGGTTCCCATTTAGACGGAGATTTCTTCTATTTGGAAAGTGATTTTTGAAGTGAAGCAGACAAAAGACAGATTTACATGCCTGGAGTAAGTAAGTAAGTAAGTAAGTAAGACAGAAGTTTTGTGAAGAAGCCTCTAATTAATAGTGTGTTAGATGTTTGTTTTTGAGCCTGATAGAACCATGAGACGTAGAGAATGTGATGTCTGAATCTCTCGTGGCTGCTGCTCATCACTGCACAGTCACGGACGTTCTATAGATTATGAAACGGAGCTGCTAACTTTTACTCCCAGTGTGTTCTGGCACACATGGGCATCAGATGGGAACATAGCAGGTTCTCAGTGTAAGGAATTTCAGGTCCTGACTTGACCAGACTTCTAAGGATTACATTGTGTATGACACAGGGAGCTGACCCTCTTGGGTGATTTGTCTGTTATTCATACGCCTGCACAGCCAAAAATCGTTGCTTTGATTGCGACACGCGTTCACTGTGGCATCGGTTTGATGAGCTCAAATGCATTGTCACGTCCAGATTGATTTCGCTCCACAGTTGAACTCATTTTCCACCCTTCCTTCTTTTTTTTTTCTTTTTTTTTTTATATGATGGAGTTAAGATCACTGTGCCAAGTCTCCTTCAGCAAATATTCTCAGAAGGACTGTGGTGGCAAATCCATGTGCAAACGATCCCTGCAAGTCTCACGCTCCCTGAACCGTTCCATTCTATTCATTCAGTTTATTTTTTGCAGATGAGTTGTTTCGTTGGTAGGATGTTCTAATTTCCAAAGCATCATATCTGGCTCTGCTGCTGCTGCTGCTATCCCACTGTTGTGATCTGTACAGAACTATGTGCACACTCTTATAAGAAATAAGGGTTCCAAAAGGGTCCTTCTACAAGGGCTGAGGTTCTACCTGGATCCATATGCTTCTGAAAAACCCTTTCCCAAGAAAGGGTTTTAAAAGGGTTTTTGGTGGAACCCTCCAAAAGGGTTCCAGGTGGAACCTTTATAGAAAGGTTCTACGTGGAGCCAAAAAAGGTTCTCCTATGAGAACAAGCCCAAAAACCTTATGGTTCTACTTAGCACTTTTATTTCCAAGAGTGCAATATGGCCTTAAATATAAGGAAATAGTGGGATGGAGGTCTGGCTACTGAGGTGTGAACATGTGTAGTATATTAAAAACTTAATATAGATAATGTTATTATATATTTGCTGTGAATAGGAGGCTACTGCATTTGTGATATTATGTTAATAAAATAAACTAGATAATTATTTGTATGTCAACTGTGAATACTCTTCTATATTTGTGTGATATGTTCATAATATAATATAAACAATGTATTATTTGAATATCCTTCTGCACTTCTGATTTGGATATAATATAACATAGTGGGGATATAAGAATAATAAGTGTGGGGAACATGAAATATGGTCTTTTTTGTATTTTATCATGAGTTACATGTTCAAAATAAGTAAATAACTAGCATAAAGAATGCATTAAAATCATGTTTGCGCACATTGCACAGCATTATTATACATTATTGTAGTTGAAAATGATTATATATGCATACACACGCAGTATATATTGACTTCAGAGGTGTCAGAAGGTTTCAAAGACTGGCTTTTTTTTTTCTCCCTGTGCCTCATGGTTCAGTGGAGGAGCAGTAGCAGCAGCACTCTCCCCTGCTTGGTGCATAATTTGACACAGCGACCTGTCCTTTGAAGGGGACAATAAAAGGACTCGCGAGGTTCTAATCACATTAGGTAGCATTTGTCTTGCTTTAGTGAAGTGTCACAGCACCTTCCGCAGTCTGGTGTTTTTTGGTCCCATAGTGAAGAAAAAAAAAAGGCAGCGAGAGGAGAGGCAGACCTCCTGTTACGCACCTCCGGTCATCCTCTTCCTCTGCGCTCAGTGCGCACAGGACTCACCGGTGAGACCAGTGCAGACTCCGGGGACCACCAACGTTACAACAAGTCCTCACTTTGGCTTTTTTTAAGTGCCATTTCAAACTTAAACATATATAAAGTTAAAAGTTTCAACAAAGTACTGTTTAAATGCAACTTAAAAGGACTTGTTAAAGATTGTAGAGCAAAATCAAGTTGAAAATGTGACTGCTTTATATCCTAACAATATAGATATGTTTTGTTTGTTTTAATTGGAATAACCAAAAAAAGAATGAAAAGTGATCTAAAGTCTTATTTGCTTGTTTTGTTTCCATATGTCGAAATTATTTGACTGTTTTTAAAGAGCATTAAGTGGATAAAACGATGGACAGTGCCCTACCAATGTTATTGCCTTGTTCATTTATCCCCAGGGTAGAAAAATCAAAGTTTTGTTCAAATCTGGTAAATTACATATATTAACATTTGAATGTGTACTGTCCCTTTTAAAATAAATAAAACGAGTAAGTATAGTGATGTAAACCTCACAACAGGATTATTATGATCTTAAATTGGGAGAAATGTGTTATTTTTGTTTGTTTGTGTGCTTTGGTTAAAGAGACACGTGTTTCCGTGTTTGATATGATATAGATTTCAGTAATAAACAAAAAAAAACAGACAAACTTCCTTAAATTGGTGTTGGAAGTTTTTAGGGAGGAGAGGGGCTAAAGAGTTAAGCAGGGGGAGGGCGCTGGCACAAGGGGCGTAGAGTATAAAACCACCTCAAAAGCGCACAACAGGAACAGCGTGTGCGTCTTTTTGGCCAGTGAGTCGATGCTGTTTGACTCGTTTCCTGCAGCAGGACTTGGTCTGCCCTGCGCTCACTATCAGCAGCAGAATGGATGATTACTGATTTCTTAGATAACCTACTCCACCGTCTCAAAGACTGGGACACCATATTTTGTGTGTGTGTGTGCCTCCAGAGGTGATTTCGTCGAATCGCGCGCCGTTTGGATGGTGGTGCATAATGTGGACAAAACCAAACATGCGTAAAGCTCCTGAAGTGGAAGTGAGGAAAAGCGAAGTGTGAGGGAGAGAGTTTGTGTGTGTGTATGTGTGTGTGTGTGTGTCGTGGACACCGCGGGACAACTGCGCTGCAACTTTCCTGAGCTTCGGAGGTTTGGTGAAGGCGCAGCATGAGCGGAAAGTGTTAATGCCTGGAGAGTTCACTGCGCTTTATCACTTGGCACACGAGCGCACGAACTCGCGCTGCCGTTGGTTTTTCAAATCAAACCACTTAAAACAATCTTTTAAACGGATGCCAATCCACATCCAGGACAATCATCGCAGAGTTCACAAGGCAAATCAACAGGATTCAGATCAACCAATCCAAGTTATTCGGCTGTCCCTCCTCCGACCCCCTTTTCCCTTCATCTTTGCAATTCTGATTCCCGAAGTGGCTCCGAAGTGGTGTTACGGCTCCTCGTCCCCGGCGGATCCGGAGATTGGAGTCTCTGCACCGGGAGGCGGAGTCGGAGCTCCGGCCCCAGCGCAAGCTCGCAAGAGCGGCCGCGTCAAAAGGATGGTGCGGCTGGCGGCGGAACTGCTGCTGCTCCTGGGACTTCTTCTCCTTACCTTGCACATCACGGTGCTGCGCAGCACTCCGCTGCCGCAGGGGAACGTCAGTGTGAGCCTGGATCAGGACACAGCACTTACTGAGGTGAGTGACGGGAAACTCCATGGTTTAGGTTTCTTTAGAGGTGGGGGGGTTTGGTGCCACGGATGGAATCTGAAACATCTCATTTGGGTCACAGATGGCCTTGATATGAGCCCAAATGGAGCCAGGTAATATAAATCACCCATTCATGTGAGACTTTAGGGGTTGTTGACATACGCACGGATGAGGTCTCCCTCCCTGGGGTGTCCCCCCCGGGAATGGCAGGGATCCAGCGGAACGATGGAAGATGAGGTGGGGTCAGAGATCAGCCCCCAGCACCAGACACACCTCCCTATTGTTGGGGGTTAAACTCTATAGCTGCAGGCGCTGCTCTGTCATCATTGGCTCATCACTGTCATCCAAAGTGTTCACTTGATGGAGCTGAGGGTCAGAGCTGAAGCACTATGTCTCTGTGTGTGTGTGTGTGTGTGTGTGTGTGTGTGTGTGTGTGTGTGTGTGTGTGTGTGTACTTAATAGGGGTTAGGCATTGGGTAGGCTGTCTAAATGAGTGGAGGTCAATAAAAGTCTTCAAAGGGACCTAAATCTGTTTTCACAGTCACATTATGAGAGCAAAATCAAGTCCCCATAATATAAATCATGACATTTTAATGTAATATCATGTTTAGGATGAGGTTAGGGTTAGTATCGTAAGGTTGGTCTCCAGGAAATGAATGTAATGTCCTCTGAAGTCATGGAAACCAGACTGTTTGTGTGTGCGTGCCAACAACACACATTCTCCACACAATATGGGATAATAAAAGTAAAATAAAATAACCTTTGCAAGTCATTAATATGAACAAATGACTGAAAACGTTGTCCGTCAGATACTGCTTTTCCTGAAAATAAGCTCCAAAACAATGAGAATGATGTAAACTTGGAGTAGACTAGTTACATACCTTTGTTGTTTGTGTTGCCATGACCATTTGATTTTACAAGGTAAAGAGTGTTAGGTGTAAATAAGCTTCAACTTCATCCTACGCCCTTTTTTTGTTTTACCACTGATAAATTAGAGGCTAAGTTTTATCCTCTGAAAGCGAACCAAAATAGATGAATCTCAATCAGCTTATCGTCTGTGTGGTGCGTGGACCATCTCTGACCTGGGGTCCAGTCGAGAATGCGGCAGAAAAAAATTAACAAGGGAGACATTTGTCAACATGACACCACGTAAAGACAGCTTTAATGGTTTAACTGCCCGTTTTAACATGGACATAAAGCACACAGACTCCAGCGGAGCCCGGAATCATGACCTGAGGGGTTAAGACGGGTCTATAGGATCAACAAGCTTTCTTTACTTTCTTTCTTTTTTTTTTTTTTTCCAAAGTGTTAAGTATATCCTTCAGCTGTTTTTTGATGTATATTTAGCATGCTGCTCAAATACTGTCTTCACGTCCCAGTGATAAATGGGTATTTATATCAGCTGGAATGGTTTGTCCCTTCATAAATACTTTATTGGGGCTCGGGGAAGGAGGGGGGGGGGGGGGTGAATGGAAAGAATTCTACCACAACAGAGGATGGCAAGTGTTATCTCTGTCTTCACTGCCATCTCTGCGTGTATGCAGCAGCAGCATGTCTGTGTCCAGTTGGATATTAGGGACATGAAAAGCTGAGGAAATATTCCAGGAATTCACTGAATTTTTCTTGTCCTCACAGCCAAATACTGTATCGGACCAAGGAGTATGAGAACATGTAGACTATACTACAGTCACAAAATACTGTGCAACTTCAGCGTTGCTTTTGTCGTACATTTACATTTTACATAGAGATTCTAGCTCATATTGAAAAAGCTCATCCATGTCAAGGCAGGCGCTGAATGGGTTTCTTTTCCTGCCCATGAATGCTCAGTCTGATTATGTGCAGACATGCTTCACTAGCCCTCCACTGAAGACAGTGATGTAATCCCTCAGCCAGGCTTGTCACGGCCCAGGGGGTGTATTGTCAACCCGAGGTGTCATATTTTTAACACCATTCATGGAGGGACAAAACGACAGGATGCGGCTCCATGCACCTGTAGTCGATAGTGAAAAGTCTCCCTGCTCTGAGGCTCACTGTCATCACTGACCCAGGAGGAGGCTTCATCCTCTGCAGCAGTGTTTGTTTAGTGTGATGTCACACACCGGAACAAAGCACAGTTTCCTTTTTTTTTTTTTTCTATGCAAGCTTTTCCCCTCTCACTGTGGCTTCTCCATATCATAAAATCAATAAACTTTCTTCATCTACATGTAGGGCACTCTTTGAAACAGGGGGAGCTCATTTCAAACAAAGTTATTTAAACACAAACAACTGGAACAAGGACATGCTGTAATAGTGTTCTTATCTACATTGTGTGCAAATGGAAGTGGGCTATATTACCAGGTAAATAACATTCAACTTTATAGTTCCTCATCATCACGCATCAGCCCAGCACCCTCGACAGCCCACTGCTACATTGACTCCCGGAGAAGCTGAGGTTCCCTGGAAGTGACAATTTTGCTGCATTTATTCGTTCACCGTCCTCCTAAATAAACCGACTCTGTGCCGAGTGACTTGAGAAGTCCTGTCTAACTCAAGCCAGAGAGTGCTTCATTCACTCATCATCTATGATCTTATTAAATAATATTTCACTCAAAAATACATGTCCTATCTGTGATCACATCGCAATAATATCGTTAATCGCAATTATTTTGGTCAGGATAATCGTGACATAAACTTAAAATTGTCAGATCTCTCATTAACAGCCGATTCTGCACAAACTCGTCGTGTACTTGATCGCGTTCTAGCGCACTTCTAGTAATGAAATGTAAATACAGAAGTACATATTTGGACATTTTATGACATTTTAGAGGAAGCAGAGTTTCCCTTGCTGTCTTAGAGCAATCGCCCCTATGTAGGGCCGAGCAATAATTCAAAAACAACATCAATAAAATAGAAAAAAAGTTAAATGTACAGTATATTAATATCATATAATGTATGCAGTGTACAAACACACCTTCATATACAGTACTTAAATCTACAGCGTATAACTTTTAAAAATACAATTTTCACATGAGATCACGCATGAGGTGCTTTGATCTCGTTTCTCATGCCGTCATTCCCTGAGAACGCAGGAAGTGATTTGTTCTGTGACAGAAACAATAACAGTATAATATTGCGCTACTAAAGCAAGGTGGCTGCAAACAGGTTAAAGTAACATGAAAACATAAAGAAGCATCCGGAAAGGTTCAGAAGGGAAGACTACTGCTGCTGCGCACAGGCACGTTTGATAGTATTGCTTGACAGAGCCCGTTTTTCAGCATACAAAGGAATCAACAACAACAAAACAAATCAACAAAAGTCACACAATGCAGCTTTAATTGCTCTGAATGTTTCGTCTCAGAACAGAAGTTTTAATTCCACAATTATTTGGAAAAAACTCTATCTTTATCGCAATAATTATCGACATTGATCTGAAAGTTTTTTTAGCATGATAATACCGCCCAGTCTCTACCTACATGGGTGTGAAAAGCATCTGGCACAATGTGCGCTGCCTTCATTTCCTGCCAGCGTTCCCGGGGGGGAAAGGACCCCTGAGTTGCTTCCAATTGAAAATGGAGTCATGCTCCTTTAAGCAGCCCTCACAAAGTGAAAAATGGGGGAAGCGGGAAAAGAAGAGGAGACACTTGGCGCAGGGAGAGGGGGGGTGGCAAGTGTTTCATTCATGGCTTTTCGGAGCAGGGGGGGGGGGGGTGACATCTTGGGCGGCCCCAGATGAACAGAGGACCGATGTGTCACTTTTGATCTCCAAATTAAAGCATGTTCCTCATTGAGGAAGAGCTCAGATGAGTGATAGGGACTGCAGAGCAGCCTACCATCAAAGAGGAGCACCGCTGATTTCTCTTTCACATTTAAATGAGTTACTCCTGTGCGCTGTTAGTCGCGCTGAAGGAAACGCAGACTCCACAGAGGAGAGGGCCGTTTGGAAAAGACACGTCGGTGTCGACATTATTGGGAACTGGAATGTTTTTTTTTTGACGCAACTTAAACATCTGCCATTCCTTTCTGATGAGTAGTACATGTTCCCTGTAAATTCTTTCCATTATTCTCAACTCAATGCCCTCAGATGCTCCATTTCTAGCGCTTTATCCTCCACATGAGGGTGGTCATGCTGGAGATACAGACTTTGTGAAATCGTAGCAGTTTAAATTTCTCCGTTTCTGTCCCGGCTGAGGGTTTCCCTGCTACTATTCAAGGCTGATATTTTTGTACGTTTTCCTGATACCGATACTGTATTTACTACACTGGGATATTCCGCGTCTGTCCTTTTGACACGGAAGCAAGTGAGACAATTACTTCACATTCCTGTGGTGTCTCGTCTCTAATCTTTGGCTTTGGGGCAGCGGAAAAATATATTCTGCATAAAAACCTTAACGGCATTTAAAAATGATCCTTCTAATTTCTTTGTGGATGACGCTGGTGTGTGCGTATTTGAGATATACTGTACTATATAATTGCAGTGTTGGTTTCGGCAAATAAAGGGCCACTATCAGTCGTCTGGCATGAATCTTTGAATGTTTACAAGTGCAGCTGTGGGATTAAACTGAATGTTTTGATGTTCAAAGTCAGGATTAGATTGTGTGCAAACAGCATGCAGCACCAAGAATCAATCTGGGAATACAAAGATCTTTCACAACAACTGTTTTGCAAAGATCTATTTTAGTTTTAAAAAGACAAACTCATGGAGAAAGTAGGAATATCCTTGCTCGATAACGGCACCTTTTCTTTGTTTGTTTTAATCAGTAGCATGTGAAGCTCTGGATTAAATTCCAGCTCCTGTAAATGAAAAAAAAACATCCCTTTCTTTTGATATTCAAACAAAAGAAGGTGTGTGTGTGTGTGTGTTCAGTGGCTGTGCAGTTGCCCACTTCCTGGTGGTAGAGCAAATACAAATAAATCCTGAAAATGTAATTCGAAATCAGCGGAATCTGTTCACTTTATTTACAAATGAGCATAACATCGATACGTGTGTTTACACGCTCTCTGACCCTGTTATGTTGGAGCTCAGTCACAGCCACTGAGTGACTTCTGAAGGCAGCAAACATGAAAGGCGGGGTTATCATATGGTCATCTCAAAGCCCAAGTACTTGCGATAGAACCAAAGAGGTTCCTGGCTGTGTTTTTTTTTTGGTTTTTTTTTACACATAAAAGCTTTATAGCTGATACACAGTCTGTGCCACCAAAAACTCTATTTCTGAATCCATATTTGTTTGATTGCGGGAGGGAAAAAAAAATGGCATTTGTGGCTTTAATTGGAATCTGTTTATGCAGAATATTGTTTTCCTCAAATTTTATGATTTCAAACATAAATTCTCATGAAAATCGTATCCACAGTAACCTCCTCCTGGTTTTTATTTTGGTGGCAACAGACAAAACGGAGAACTATCTACTCTTCTTCCTCAAAATTATGGGCTTATAATCATTGTAATTATGGCGGTCGCTCACATTAAGAAATGTGACGTCTTTGAATTCTTCAAACTGCATCATGTTATCACATTAACTGCATCTGGTCTCTAGGGTAGTAAAGAGTATAATCCCAAAATGCACAGGGAAGTATTTCTGTGCAGCCAGCCGCTGTCCCCTCTGTGACTGAATTCAAGTTACATTGTACATTTATAATCCTTCCTCCCGTGCTGTGCTTCTCCATTTACAAGCGCCTATATTGTCCCAGAGTGCACCTTGGCTGGACACAAACAGCTCCACTGGGGGCTTTTATGTCCCACCACAATGTGGCTGAGCTGACACTTTGCCTGTGACTGGCCACCGCAACTGTACAGCGCTGCTGCCATATTCTCAGGCCTCGGCCACGGCCACAAAAACACTAGGGAGGAAGAAAGGGGACACGGAGAAAGAAAACAAGAAACATGATTGATGGCTTTCTTTGATCTTATTTTCTGCCACCCCAGAATGGACGATTGCCAACTAACTTGTGTCTATATGTCCAACTGAGGAGTAATTGTTCCTTCTGTGCATACCTGACAGTGGACATTATGGCCTTAACGGTCCTTTTGGGACAAATTTACAACCCCCAGACAGAGCACCGAATGTTTTTCTGTCGACAAGAGCGCAGATGTAATTATTTTGCAATGTTTGCTTTGAATAACCTCAGTGCAAGAAAACCCATCATTCTTGCAAAAGCTCCGGGACCTGAACATGCTATATACGGCCTTCATCATATTGCTATGGTGAAGCAGCAGCAGCAGTTCTTTCAATTCAGTTAAAAATGGAAAAAGAAATATATAAATATATAGTCTAAGTGTGCCACACTGTCTAGATGCTTGATATTTTTGTTAAAGCAAACAGACGCACTGTTTTAGTGGCTCCGTCTTTCTGGGCTCCATGTAGTCGAGGCCATTTCCTGGAGAACTTGCAATAGAGCAATGTTGAATTGACATCTTACACTGTAAAACTAAAACATCGTCTCTCTTTCTGTCCCCAGCAGAACAACATAAATGTAAAAAGCAGCTCCTCCTCTGCCCAGCTGGCTCCTGAAGACCGGAGGTCTGGTCCAGAACACCGCTTGGCCTTACCCTGGGCAAAAGGCGGCAATGTACACCGAGACAGCGCGGGGACCTTCATCCTGGATCTGCACAATTTCCCCGACCTCTCCAAAGCCGATATCAACGGACAGAATCCTAACATACAGGTGATCACGTGTGTCTCTGCACCTGCCAGTCTTCTTTTATGGTTTCACCCGCTTGTAAGACATGATTACTCAAGCACATACGACAGGAAGAGCAAACAGGATGAGGGAGAATAGTTTGGTGCACATCACTACCCCCCATTTTTCCCACCCCCTTCCTCCTTCCTTCCACCCCCTTTTCCCTTTTCACACCTCCTGGCTCACAGCAAGGCTTAAGATACATACTGTGGTCTCACGTCCATCATCGTGACAGCACGCTAACCACCAGCGCCTCACCACTAACTTATGAGCAGGCACAGTCAGACAAATGGCAGCTTATGTAAATGTGTGGCAAGAACTTTGCCCGTAAGGCCCTCAGAGGTGCAGATGGCCTGAGTAACCGCTGCCATGTCTGAATCATTCTCCTATCTAATCCAGCGAGGGGGTCTTTTCCATCTCTGAGAGCATCACTGCTTAATCCCAGCACGAACAAAGTGTATTAACATCTCAAGATGTGTGAAGAGAGCGGAGCAACCAATTGAGCAAGGGCGTGAGGCTGTGGAAGGAGGGAAGGGGGGTGTTGTCTTTGATCTCCGGGATTCATCTGGCTTTCATGGTCTGGAGGAGGCCAAGTAGCTCTTTGAACTTTGTGTTTAGGTGGAGAGGGCCCAAGAGGTGGGAGGGTGGCTGTGGGGCAGGGTGGTGGGTCCCCCCTCATATGGGATGCACATGTGTTAGGATGGAAGGGGGAGGAGGTTAATGTTGGGTGTATCAAAAAATAGTGTCATTTCAGAGCAACTGATTGACCAATTCTGTCCCAATGATGCATCTTCACTGGGTACTCTATATCAGACATGAATTCATATCATATTGTTCTCTAATGTAGGTGACAATTGAAGTGGTTGATGGACTGGAGGGCCATGAACCAGAGAAAGGTCTCCGCAAAGAAAGCAAACCCAGCTGGGCTTCTCCCAACTGGAGAAACTGGTGGCGCCGCACTTCAACGTCATCTTCGACGAATCAGGACAGCGAGGACAGCAACTTCCTGCGGCCGTCGGCAGACTGGGACCGGAGAGGAGGCACGGAAACAGGAAGCAAAGCTCAAGCCGAATATGGTGAGAGGGACGCGAGGGGGTGTGTTGTGCGTTTGCAGGGAAATTAGTGTACGGCGCACATGGCAGAATATTTAGCAGAATCCATATGCTCTTATTTGAGGCACTGGTCGTTTCCACAGATGGCCACAGTCTGATGTGGAATCTGTAATTTGCAGATTTGCTGATTTAAGCCGTCACCATAATAAGTGCACTCATCCCAGGCAAGCCTCTGGGAGACCCTGATTGAAGCCTTTAACACTCTTTTATGAGATGGGTTCTTCTGTGGTATGGAGCTCGCTACGTGACACGGTTTAAACTCATTGCGACATCAAAGATCGGCAGCAGGAGTGGGGGCAGAAGAACTGCTAGGCTGCCGCACTATTCTCACAACACTCTCTGAACGTGAGCCCACAGATAAATCTGCCGCAGAAGAATTTACGCTCACTGTCAGACTGTATGTGTCCAGCCCGTGTTGTAGCATGCCCAAACCAACAAGGGCAAACAGGAATGCCTGCGCTGTGGAAAAAGTCATTTTATCCACTTGTACTAACACTTCAGTGGTTAGGAAGGCCACTTTCTAATCTTTTTAGTGAAACCGTAGACCATGTTTAATGTTCCTGGCTATCATTTCGGTCAGCTCTCATTCATCCTTTATTTCATAATAATGGATTAGAACCTATTTTATCATCATAACTGTCCTTTACAGAGCATATAATAATATAGCGATGTAGTTGTGAGATGAGGGCAGGTTATTGACAAGATTCTGACTTTCAATCCGATGTGCCCTCTGCTTTCTGCCTGCAATGGTGATAGGTGATATTCAAGTGAGGTTATTCTCAACGTGTATCTATGACAGTGATCTGCAGTTAGAGTCACAATATCGTTTCCCAATTTTAAACCAATGATTCACAGACAGAACAAAATTATGCCGTGTGGTTGCATGAGGTACTGATACGTAGTTAGAGATACAGACGCTCACTCTTCCCGAGAACATGGCTGCCGGCAATGACACAAGGAAAAACGGAACAGTCACTTAAAGGGCCCAACTAATAAAATCTAAGTGTGCGCTGCTCAAAGTCCATATAGAAAAGTTTTTACCGCATTTGGTCACTAAATCTGAACAAAGGATTTCATCACAGATGCAACAGATCGCAGATTTTCTCTTTGGATTTAGGTGCAGGGCGAGAGCGGGTTACAAAGTGGCACAAAGCTTCATGCTAAACGGCAAAATACATTCTAAAGATAGCATCGTTTGACTATTCCGTCAAATATCTCAAATCTGTTTTTCCTCGTGTTCCCGCTGGCAGCCATCTTTACAGTGATACCATGCCTCTGTGTGTCTCAGGCTGGTTCCCAGTGTTGGGGGCATGTAAAAACTTGAACTGTCCCTTTAAGGCCTGTGCGTTATAGCATGTAGCAGAACTTTAAGCTCCTCCACTTCCCCTTTCATGTGCCCCCCCACACACACCCTACACACACTTATTATTAGTGAGGCATGCTAATAGGCCTTAGTAAGTTCAGCATGTGGGCTGCATCAGAGCTGATCTGACTCTTTTTCCCACTGATACAGACTTGGACATGGATGGAGAGGGGGACTGGAGTAGCTGGTCAGTGTGCAGTGTGACCTGTGGGAATGGCAACCAGAAAAGGACCAGATCATGCGGTTACGCCTGTACAGCCACCGAGTCCAGGACTTGCGATATGCCAAATTGTCCAGGTAAGGTCTTTACTACAAATACCGTGTTAGTGGATATTGCATTTGTCATCATTTGATCCACCTTTAATTGTTAATTCACTCCAAAGGTATTGAAGATGCCTTCAGGACAGCAGCTACTGAGGTCAGCCTGTTAGCTGGAACAGATGAGTTCAATGCAACAGAACTCTTTGGCGTTGGTAAGAATTTGCCTCCACTCATCCCATTGCAGACTATCCCTCATTCAGATGTTCCTGCAAAAGTAGTCCATCCATCTGGCAGCAGATTTCGCACACACTTAGGATTCCTCGAGCTCAGCCTGTGGTCTATTACTGTGCAGCGGGGCAGGAAGTGCACAGTGTGCCACTATCTTTATCTATCTATCTATCCTTCATCAACCCAATGAAAATAAAGCGTCACGTTGGGCAAAATATTTTCTCACAGCCATGGTTTCATATTTTATCGGTCATGGGGGGGGTCAAGAAAGAAATGTAATAGTGTTTTTGTATCTTCCAGACACGGACAGTTGTGAGCGATGGATGAACTGCAAGAGCGACTTCCTGAAGAAGTATATGACCAAAGTGGCAAATGACCTCCCCAGCTGCCCTTGCTCTTACCCAACTGAGGTGGCATATAGCACAGCGGACGTACACGACGCTCTGACACGCAGAGACTTCCGTTGGAAAGACGCCAGTGGGCCAAAAGAGAAACTTGAGATCTACAAGCCCACGGCCCGTTACTGCATCCGCTCCATGCTGACGCTGGAATCCACGACGCTGGCCGCGCAGCACTGCTGCTACGACGACAACATGAAGCTCATAACTCGCGGCAAAGGGGCCGGCACGCCCAACCTAATCAGCACAGAGTTCTCCGCTGACTTGCACTATAAAGTGGACATCCTGCCGTGGATCATCTGCAAAGGAGACTGGAGCCGCTACAACCAGGCCAGGCCGCCAAACAATGGGCTGAAGTGTCCCGACAACCCTCAGGACGAGGACTACTACAAACAGTTTGAAGAAGCGAGGGAATTCTAGCTCAGCTCAGCTCAGCGTAGCACGGAAGGAAAACGGCACACAGCGTCCACGTTCAGCTCAACCTCAAAAATGGTGCTGAAACCTTTCTTTTACATTGTGTCTTAGGTCAAATAAGAAAACTTTTAGGCTTCTCTGAGGTGCGTGACTTTAATGCTCTTTGGAAGCAAGAGGAACAAAAAAAAACCCCAGCAGAGTCGAAACTCTCACTTCACCACAAGGAACTTTTCTTGACTTATCCTTCCAAAACTGGAAGCATTTTGCTTTGTTTCAATATTTGTTTTCTTAGATATGCCTCTGAAATTTTCCCCAGTAATTGTGTTGCCACTTCTCATATCTTATCTATATTTGGTCTCATACCTAAAAGGGAGAATTCACATTGTATTTTTTTTTTAAAAAGGGAAACATATCAGTCTAGGACCGTCTTGTTTAGATCGCTTTTGTTCCTAACCATAGATCACTGTGATGTTTGATGAATCCGAGAGGTGTGTGATAATGCAAGAGTGAGATTCCTCGGGAGGGTGAGGGTTGAGCGGGTAACAGAGGACACAGTACATTACTTAACCCCCCCCCCCTCCCTATTTATCAACTGCAACATTCAGATCCTCATGTAAGCTTGTGAGTCTGTTTATTTAGCATGCACATTCTCAACAACCATGTCCTTTATGCCTCTGGAGCTGATCGTTGTAAAAAAAAAAAAGAAAAAAGCCTGCATTATTTTTGTAAAGTATTTATTAAGCTGTAGCTGTGTCTGAGTTGGGTGTCTATGTCTGTGTTTGTGTTTTTTTAATTCACATACTGTATGGCTCAATGCTAACTTGAGATCCCTCACCCGTTCAAAAGGTGTACCATCAACGTGCATATTCCCGTCTCAAGTTAGGATTCAACCATCGTAGACCGTAAAGAATGTGTGAATTCAACTGTACGGAAAGATTTTCAAAATATACGTCTATAAATAAATAAATAAATACATAAAAAATGCCACATGGACATTTTTGTATGAATGATCCTCACAGTAAAAAATATGTCAGCAAAGTTTCATCAGCTGTGATGAGATTTCCCTCCTGCTGTCACCTGGGAGGGGAAAAAAAAAAAAATCTCATCAATTAAACTCCTCCAACAGGCTTAAGCCAACGCACAAGACTTCCATTAGTTCCATCCAGTGGGGCTCTCAGGCCAAGCCTTTTGATGGGATTGTGATATTTTTTTTTTTCAGAGGGCGAGAGGCGTAAGATACCCTTGAATGTGACTCAAATGATTTGTCTTTGGCATGTATCCTCACATTCCTGAGTAATTCCTCAGCACACACACACACACACACACACACACACACACACAGCTTCAATGCTGCCTGTCCATAGCAGGGACCGGCTGACCGTTCCCTCTCCACTGACTGCTGCAGTCATTGTCACACAGAGAAAGCCATTCATGGTGCCCTCATTCCTGCCTGTCATGTGTGCGGCACCAGCTGCCCAAATGCAGGGCTCGTCTCGTCAATGAAGCAGGCCTCGGCACGTTCCGCACCCCGGAGGCGCTACGTGCAATTGCTGTAGTAGTCATACAGAATTTCCTCTATGCGCGTCCTTTGCCCCATTTATCCCCAAAAAACAGCCTTTTTATCAACAAAGCCACCCTCGAATGCTCGCTGTAAAGTCACTCAAGGCACTTCAAATGTTCAAAGTACACCATCAGACCCCGCGTTAACCTCGTGTGTTTTTTAAAGTTCGTCTGTCCATCTCTTCATCAAAAACATGGTTCGAGGATAAGATTACAGTAAAATGGCGTGGATCGTTATCTAAGCAGACCGTCTGCTGCACAGGCTAGAGATCAAAGCAAGGTGTTCCGTCTTTATTTTGAAACATTAAGGCCCGAGCTCAAATTGATGACATACGTCCACCCCCCCTCCCTCCCTCCCTCCAAGCCCGTGCAGTATCTCTTCTCCAGACAGGCTCCACGTGTCTGGAGGGCAGGCAATTACTCATATACCCACCTCACTTTTCATCTCTCATTTCTTCTCCCCTCCCCTACGACATGCACAGCTCGCAACACGATCCTCAAGTAAAGGTGCAGGTAGGAAAACAGACATGACATTATCAGGCTGTGCGTTATTTGGGTGAAAACGTACGAGGGCAGACGTGCTGCGGACCAGCGAGTAACACAGAGTGCAGACTCAAAACTCTTTGCGTTGACTGTGGGACGCCTATGCGGCCTCGCTTTTGTGTTACTATTTCCAGGACTCCAACTCTGGTATGTTTCAAAGGATGCAAAGCACCATATTAGTGGTATATTGTCAAGGATCCGAAAGGGCTCATTAAGCATCACCAAGATATGATTGTTAGTATTTTGCCTCTATTTTTGTTATGAGAAGGAAATTATGTCCAACATACTTACACTGTTTTAGACTAAGTTTGACAGGGTTGGCTCTGGGATATGTCAGTACATCAACGCTCAAGCGCTTACTGTGGGAATATGAAAACAAGGGGCATTAAAAAAAAAGAGGAAGAAAGCAATGGGGAATTTGGAGTGGCTATCATAGGACATAAAGAGAAAGCTCAGAAGCTTATCTGTCTTCTTTTACATCAAATCAAAGTCCAGGTGGTTTCTTGTCCATGCAGGATTTATGCAAGTAAACATCTGGGGCGCATGGTGACAATGAGGCATCTCTTTGTTTTTTTGGTGTGCACAGTGCAGATGTGGCAGAGCCACTTTTAGCCTCGTGCCCTTGCTCTCTTCCACTCACTCCCTCCTCTGCTACTTTATGGGTGGTGGAGCACAATGCAGGAAGTGTCTGGGCCGCAATACCACAGGGCCCTAACTGCACGGCAAAGCTAATTAAAAGGTTTTTCTTTGGTCTTCTAATCTGGAATAGCTGACCTGGACCAGGAGGCTGCTTATCAAGTTGCCGTGCTGTCCCTCCTTCTCAACTGTCAGCGCCCGCCCCCCCCCTCCCGTCCCGTCCCGTCCCCACCCCACCAACCCCCTGAATGTCCTACGAGCAAAACAGGGGCAGGGCCGCTGGTACTCTACCACAGGCTTGTAGCTTTGGCACAGAAAGTCAAGGGAGGAGAAGGTGGTGGGGGTAAACATGTGCCTGGGTGTGCAGCTGAACAAACAGGTCAAGTAGCTGTGAAGCATCTTAGAGGGCAGGCTGCTTTACTCAACGGTCGCCGCAAGAACATTGCTGAGATGCTGCAGGGACAAAGCACATTATACTAAACGCTCAAATTCACTTGAACATGTACAGTAGTATCACCATGCAATTGACATAATCTTGTTAGATGATGGTCATCCTTGGTTAAGCGGCAACTTCCTCTGGCTAATCGTCATCTATGCCACTCTCGCTTGAACGTCTCGTGCTCGTGATTTCAGATACACAAAGCTGTGAGATACGAGGACAACAGAGGAAAAGAAAAAAATCAGCTCATACAAGAGTCATTGCATTCAGTCATGCTTTTTACCGCGCTTCACTTATGACTGCTGCACCACCACGTTTTATGTGCTCGGCCTGCATCATGCGCTATTACAATCGAGTGGAAATCAGTTTCCGTCGAACCCAAATTAACTTTAAGATGCGGATGCTATTTAAAAATCTAACATCATTACGCAGAAAGTTTTTAAATGAGAAATAATGTAAAAGCAGGCAGAGTGAAATTCTGCACCATGTTTTGAGAGTCCAGAGGGAATCGACCACAAACGATACACACACAGAGAAATTCTTAAATGCTTGTTACTTACTTCAATACTCTTGTGGTATTATTGACCAAATCTAAGACTGGGTTATTGCTTGTTTAAGGAACGAAAGTATGTTGGTCAGATCTCGTGTTTAAACAGATCAAATAATATTTGTATTGAAAAATTGCATCGTTCGGGAACAAGTATCAAAGTCCAGCTATCGATATCAACACTGGGTCAAAACATTTGACATACGCTGTATGGTTTGTTTATAGACACTAACACAGAGAGGCTGTAACTGTACTGAGGGGTTTGGTGGCTTGGGGAGGGATCGGGGAGGATGGGGTGGGGGTTGTCAGCATGAGCACGGAAGCTGCATGGCAGTGATTCACTGTGACAGCAGCGCTTGGCATGTGAGGACAGCAGGCCAGACAGGCAAGGCTGCTTCCTTTGATCTTTATTTGCTCCACCGTCTGTTTTGCATTTAAGAGCCTTGCTGAGCGCGAGGCACTGGATACACCTTGAATGGCTCAAGACCCAGTCCACTTTTTTTTTTTTAAGACCCAGGATTCTTTTTCAAAGCTAAGAGGATCCAGGACAGAGAGGGGTGATGTTTGAAGGGGAAGGTTTTGTGCCGAATACGGCCGAGGGTCTCCCAGCAACACAGATTAGCTTTGAGGGGGTAAAAAAAAGAAAAAAGAAAAAAAAGAGTGCTCTGTAATAACACATAATCAAGCTAATGGAGGATGGAGGAGTGTGGGTGAGGGGCAAGGTAACAGACGTCTCCTTTTAAGATGGGCCATCAAGATCAACCCGGGGTCTGAGGCTGTGGATCTAAAACAAACATGCACAGCGACACCAGCAACACCAAACCCTCTCGTGCCTCCTCTGACCTGACAGATACGTGTTACACATTAGTGATGTCAAACGACTGTGACATCTTACACCTGAGAGTCAAAACAGCTGAATATATCAATACCATCCCACGACCAGGCACGATGCACTGACGGGGTGAGGGGGGCACTCCTCTATTCAAACATGAACATCTCTATTGCACATTCCTCTCCGACTCTGCAGTGGTCATGATCCAAGGCCAGCAGCTGGACAAACTCCTGCTGTAGAGAGACACATTAGATAGAAATAACTGCCTTGTTTATTCTGAAACGATGAGGCGATACGCGTGAGGAAGTAAACCAACGCATCACGCAATAATAAAATAAGTTTCAACACTGGAGACTTAAAAAACGATGTGCGTGTGTGACAGAAATGCACAGCACGTATCCACTAATAGTCACCAACATTAAAAAAAAAAAAAAAAAACAAACCTCACTATTTTCGAACTGAGCGTTCACAAGTCCTTAGGCAAAATTCTTTCTCCACTCTAGACTATACATTTTTGGTGGTCCAGTGCTCAGATTATGATATTCATGCTGTCTGTCAGGGTTTACACTTACTGCTCTCCAAATAGCAATTTGCAACAGCAATGTATTTTTTACAGAAAAGATACAGCCGAGGAATATTTCTCTTGTTGTGGAGTTTAAAATACCAAAGACAGACGGGGAGGGGGGGGAATGTAGCAACATAAGATTTTATTTACTTCTTGGTCACAGCTGTGCACATGTCACCTTTTCAATAGCTTATACCGTTTTATTTTGGCTGCATTTTCAAGTAAAGAATATTTCTTGAAGACTGGAATCTTTTAGAAGTGAGTGCACGAGTGAAAAAGCACAATCATAGAATCTGATCATCCAAACAGAAATATCCACTTAGGCCAGTTCTTAATTCAAATGAAATTCTAAAAAGCACCATTTTATGGGCTTGATGCATACATTAGTTCTTAGCTTTTTTATTGGCAAGAAAATACATGTCTCTATCAGTGTGAGGATACAAATATAAATTGTCATAATAAACTGATGGCTAACAGTCATGTCTGGCGGTTGGTAGGGTCAAATGCTACCTGAGCACTATATGTCTATAGTAGAGTGAGTACACACGCTCTATATACTGAATACACACATATATACATAGATATATGTATAATAGTTACCTACTTCTTCATGTTGGAGAATATGAGTTGTATATTGTACATGCAATCCTAACCCATTTTACAAAAGTCTAAGCAAAGCATTCAGTGGCCGAAATGGTTATAAAATGTATCATTCACTACAGGTAAGGTGTATATTATGCTACATGATGCAGTGTGCTGGAGGATAAATAAATGGAAGCTGGTCTGTACACTAACATTATTAAAAAAAAATGCTGCAATCGTCGTTGCTCAATCTCTCGCTATAAAAAGCTTCATTCATAAGAACTACTTTTGCGTAGCAGGCATTCCACAAGGTGCTATCCGACATCTATTCAATCCACGAAAAGTTACTTCAAGAACAAAATAAGGCCTAGCAGTTAAAACTCTTAAAAGTTTGAAAATAGTCACATCTGTTTAGCGATACAAAATAAATTCAACATCCACCCTGTTTTTCCTAAACCATAGCTTATATATATACACAAAAGGAAACCCATTGATTTACGTTGGAAAAAGAGTAACAAAGAAATAAAGGGTGCATCAAGTCTAATCCCTGTGGCACTGGAGAGACAGGGAGCGAGTTGGCATAGAGTAAAATCCTGGAGGCAGATGGTGGCAAAGGGAGGTCCTGTAAGTGCACTATGTAGAAGCTAACAGCCCACTCTCCTTTTCTGGACACCAGTTAAAACTAAAGCCCAACCGATAAATCAGTTTGCTGTTTTTTTTCAGCTGATACTAGCTTATAATATCTGCATATATGTTCTCTAGAGTTTTTTTTTACGGAATATAATGCTTAGTGAAAATTTCATGATGCATCATCACTGTCCAGCAAGACGCGTTAACGCTCCTCCTTTATGGTATATTTATATAAAGAAAATAACATTTATATACTATAGGCAGGTGAGCAGAAAAGATTTAAACACAGAGCTAAATTTTCATTCCATGACCTTTACAGAATGTGAATATCATCTGACCTGTTGATTAATTTCTTACCCTAAAAATATTTATTGACACCAAAAATCTTGAAACAGCTAAAGCTCATTATTTCTGGAATTAAAAAAAAAATATATATATATATATTGAGGATGGGAGGGTGGTGTATGTGTGTGTCGATGTGCGGTATTGCTGAAGACGCCTGCAAGGATGTGCGAATATGGCTCACTCCACTACGGTCCTCAGTCGACACACACCTCCCTCGATGGCCAAAGATTGTCCAGGAACAGTCCCTGGCGGTAGTCTGGATATGTGTGTCTAAAAAAAAAAACATAAATACAAGACATAAACACACACACATAATGAGAAAAGGCATCAATGAGTAGCAACAGAGGCATGGTGATATAAAGCTAATGGAGTATGCTGCAACCTAAACCCCAAAACCACAGTGACAGTTGTAACTGCGTAACTGGATAAAAGGTCCAGTGTGTAATATGTAAGTGAAATTATTTTAATTCGGCCAAAATTGAAGATAAAATGGATTACACAGACTTATTTATGAATGAATAAAGAATTAAGAGCAGAATGTATAATGTATAGGTGGTTTTGATGCCGTCTGTTTGCATACAGTAGGTTGCCCAACACACTCGGAAGAAATGGGTGAGGAATATTCAGCTGTAACATGCAACTTCACCAATGAGAGAGCCGCTTCACATTATTTTGCATGTGAGTACAATTTGTTTACACATAAATGAGGTTTCACGTCAGTCTAGTGTTACACGCATGCATACTCTTTTATTCTATTCCAGCAGCAGCCATTTTTCACCAGTAAATTGCCCTCATTTGTATTTCCTTGGATTCTGTGTGACTACTGGTGGACTTCCTCATATAACCTGAAGCAAGTTCCCATGGTTACATCTTCTTTGTTGTCTATTGTGACCAAAATAAGAGCGTGCCACCAACTGGACTGGTAATTACTGTGCTACATGAAGAATATACAGTTGGTGCAAACGGTCCATGTGAAATCAAACTGGAGTGTGTGCATATAGGATGCAGAAATCGGTGTACAAAAGGGAACACACTGCAAGTGTTTTGTGTTTGACCAGAGATGGTATGGCGTGAGAGGAGGAGGAAAGGAGCAAAGACAGCTGTGAAGACTGGAGTGATACTTCCACTGGGGGATCAAAGGTGACCAACTCTCCCTGTCCCAATAATGGCCATCATCCTCCTTCTTCTCGCTTGAGGGAAGAATCCATCCACTCATTCAGCAGAGCACTCAAATGGCCAGACATCACTTCTTCAATTGCAGGAGCCTTCATCTCGACTTTTTTTTTTTTTTGTACGTGGAGGCCTGAGCTATGGCCCCTCGCAGCCCAAGGGCAACTGCTGTCACTACAATGGGACAACAGCCAGACAAGGCCATGCACACATGGCAACACTCTGGGGGTTATTATTCCTCCAGAACCCCTCTCTGTGTTCATCTTCTTCCCCTTCATCTTCTAAAGATGAGGTTAAAGAAAGGCCTTGTTTAAACGGTTCCGAGTGAAGCTCCATAGCTGGGTCATAATCGACTAATGGTGACATACTAAATGTTGTCCTTTTGATGTCTGCAGCAAAGAGCTTTGCAATGCTCCATGAAAAAATCAGACCACGCTGAATACACAGCTGAAAATACACGACTTGGCACAAACAAGCTGTGACTTCATTTATTCTGCGGGAAATGTGTGACCATGTGTGACGGTGGCACCTATGTGTCCGCTACCTCACCCCTACGTTCACCCTCGTGCCACATGTTCAGGCCTTCATTTTGGTTTCAGTCTGACAGAATGGACAACATATGCGAGTAAGCAGGAAGAGTTAAGGGCTCACTAACCAAACAAGTACGATATTACACCATGACAGTACGCCTTCCACCAGCTGGGGCACAATAGTTCATAAGTCCAGGTTACAGGGACACAGTAGTGAGAATGCTTAGGGAAGTGCTTTAGGCTCAGGAGTCGTGCAAACAGATGTCCTCCCAATTCTGTGACACCACATGGTCTGGTCTGCAGCATGAGACTTTGGTCCGGTCTTAAAGCTCCAGTGACTTTTCATATTAAACAAATGTCTGTTACTTCCAAACCCTTGTCAAATGAGTACAATGCTGATTAAGGTAAGATCAGGTCTGTTTTTCTTAGTATGGCAGTGTTGTTTTGTTTGAGTGATGCATTTTACATCTCAACTGGCAGAGGGATGACTGCTCCACAAAACCTTTAAAATTACTGTGATTTCTATTTATTCATTTTATATTTTACTTTTAGAAAAGACTTAAATCTGATAAAAACCTGGTGATTTTTAACGAGTGTTTAAGTCAAACTTAAGGTCAAAATTGAAGGTGAAATAGATTTGAAATGTGACAGAGCTCTCATAACTATTATTCAACATCTGTGACTGTGTTGAATAAATAATGTACTGTTAATAATGTTTGTTAATTCGTTTGGATGTACAGTTTAACCCTAGCTTTCCCCTTAAGGTTTTATTTGTTGTCGGTGGCTGCAGCTCCTCCTACACAGTGTTCCATAGCAATTTTAAATGAACCCTGAATGCTTGTTGTGGAACTGATGTTAAAAGAAGCAATTGTGAAGCCCATGGGTTACTGGAAGGGCAAAGAAATGTAGAATTATATGACAGCTGGACTATATAGACATGCAAACCTACAGTAAGTCTGTTGTCAGCTTGTAACCCAGGGATTGAAGTGACCACATTACAGGACTACGGCCGAGTCAAAAAATAACGCGAAAAACAAAGTTCTATTGTATCTTTCGGAGAAAAACAACATTCTTTGGTGATATGAATGTGTTTAGGAGCTAGAGAAGCCACATATTAACACCACAATGTAGTCCGAAGAATAATTTTAGCTCTATGACTATGCTGCTGTTTTCTGTTGTGGTTTTCACATTCTTTTCTTTTAAAAAAGGAAAAAAAATCAAATGCTATTTATTCTCCATATGTGATTGTTAATAAAAACAAAATGTACTATAATGAAAAACATTTTTTTATGTAATATACAAAAGCAGGCAGTAACCACAAGGTCTCCATTGCATGCTATCTGATTTTGTTTGGCCTTACACAATTTGAGTTGGAAAAGCTTTATAGTGGTAATGATGCCCAGGACGAGGGAAATGAGCCATGGTGGCAGTGTTGAAGTGTCCCACACGTCCCTTTTATCTGTCCAATCATGACAAACAATAAAAACAATAGCCTGATCATTTGATAAAAGCCAGAAAACATAGCTTGATGCTCTTGATGTCCTATCCAGTGCAGACACAGGTGAGCATTTTAATCAAAACAGATGTTCCCCTTCTGTAGCACTGCTGCTACACACATTTTATAGTCTAATGTCAAAAGGACACGCAACCATTCAGAGAAACAATATCTGAATAAAAAGAGAAGAACTTTCTGTCCAGAGTATAAAAAAGTGGCTTGACCTCCAACACATTTACGACTGAGCTACTGCATGGTTCCAAGTTCTCCTGGATTTTCCTGGATATTAAGTTGTCATCATTAAAATCACGCAAACATTCTAAGGTTAAAGCACTGTAAAAGAGAGATGGCGATGTGCTTCACTACAAATCTAGTCTGACCTCTGTCCTGTATACTCGTGCTACTGTCTACCAGCCCTTTCTATGTTCTTATCACAGAAAAGCAGCGGAAGATGGATTTCCACTGGCTGGTCAGAAAAGTCCAGAGGGATGCAAGTAGGAATGGGAAGAATGTCTGTGAAATAGCAGCCGAGGCTCAATATTCTTATGTGTCTGTGAAGGTTCTCAGGTCATTGGATCTTAAAGAGTGTAGATACACGCAATTGGACGTTTTTTTTCCCAATAGCTGTAGGCTTAGCAATATCTACAAGCCAGTGCAGTAAAAATGTGTAAATGCTTCATTGTGAATGAATTACTCAAGCAACAGGAATAACTGTAATTCTGCTATCATGGTACAGTTAGGTTTGGTACAGTACGTCATGGTTAGGAGCAGTACAGCCTGAGAAAAGAACCTTTACTTGGTAGTCGGGGTGTGCGCTGGGCCCAATGGCAATGTCAGCGGGATACATAGTGTGACGCTGAACGGTGCGGCCATAATGAACGATGGCGTCAAACGCGACACAACGGAGAACAATGGAGGACATCCAGCAGCTCGTCTTTTTCTACTCATTCTGTGGCTGTTTGGTCACAACAAGAAGAGATGAGAATAGACGGCAGGCGTTTAAGAAACACTGATTGCAAGGGAGTGCCGCTTTTCTGTCGCCCAATCAGCTGACTGTTGTGGGACTAGCTCCACCCACACTGAACCAGTACTCTGGTATCCCATATTTCAATACTTTAGACTAAACTCTAAAGAGTTGCATCTGGATCAACAAATAAAATGACCAGACAGCCATAAACACTGCTTTTCAAAAAAGTGATGGTTTAGTTACACTTTTACAAGTATTACTTGTTCCGTTGTGGTATTGTCGCCAGCATTTGAGGACAAAAGACATAAGTGAGTTAAAATTCAATGGTTTTCATTTCTGAGTAATTGGACTTTATCAGATTGGGTTAAAAATAGATGCTCTCCCTTTGCCTTTAGCAGTGAGTGGTGGCAAACTCTGGGCCCAGCTGGGGAGCAATGGAAACCTTGTTGTTCACTGAGTCTGAAGACATGAAGGACTGAACAGAACAGATTTCTCTGGTGTGCAGATGGTGAGATCCACAGAGACATATGCAGGCATCATAGCCTCAGCCACACAGCTAGCTGCTCACTCTCTGATATCGCAGTGTGAGGTTTGGTGGTGGAGCAGCTGTGTGCTTGGCTGCACTCTACATATCACTGCGTCATCAGTGACACCCCCCCCCCAAAGGAAGTGGATACCTTCTCCCAAGAGACCCAGAAACCACTACTGACACATGATATTCCCGGAGCTGCACCCACTGGGCACATTAATTTTATATACAACACAGTGCATGCATATCTTAATGAAGTGATGCTGGGCAACTAGTTCACCAGAATATACTTTAAAGGGGCTTTAACTTTGAAGCTTCTCTGTTGCTCAGATCACAGATGTTTCCACATTGTGAATTTTAGCGACAGCTTCTTAGTGCCATTGATTGCTGTTCTTTTCCAGAACTTATTCTGGTCAATTTGTTGAGTTCTGTTTTTCCACTATCTGCTTAACATCACAAATAACCTTCAGCTACACCAGTCACATGTTGAGGAGTAAGAAAATAGACACTAAAATACAGCAATTTTTCATGGCATGCTACTGTATTGATTCTTTGAAGCAATGGTTTTGTGTCGTCTTTGAGCCCATGATGTATTTGTTCTATTACAATTTTTCAATTTCAATTTTCTCCCAAAATAGATATAATGTGTGTACTTGCATTTGTTATCTCTTTAAGACCTTTTCTAAAACCTTGTCAGGTCCACTGGTCGTCATAGGGACCAAAACCTAATTAGTCAGAACCTCATTTCTGAGGAACTGGTGAAGTTTGGGGCTAGGATTTGAACTTTGTTCATGTTAAGGTTAGTGTTAGGCATTAACTGGTTATGGTTAAGGTTAAGGGTACTTAACACATCATGAAGAACAGATTATGCTTAAGCCTTCTATATACTGCCAGTAAAATAACCCACTAAACTTGAATGAAAACGTATACAGTTTCAAAAGATTTTTAGAAAAGAATAACAGCTTCTACAGGTTATGACCTACTATTTTACTATTTCAAGTTGAATAAATATCTGCTGTGAATAAGGTTTACTCAAGACATGCTTGAGCATTACATACACATAAGTTCGCTAATATATAAGATCAACTTCCAGTCATATCATTCCAATCCAAATTCCAAGAATCACAGAATTTGAAAACACAAAAAAACAACAAAGCTGGTTGTGCCCCGAGACTTCTGTACAGCACTGTGCATTATACAAGAATGTAAATTCAAAAAGAAAAGCAACGTTTGTTGATTGAAAAAGCACAGAAACAACAGTTCACTGTACTCTGTTCACAACTTTACATTGGCACAGGCGAGAAAGGCGAGCTTGCTCACTCACATTCCACCCCAAAGCCCAACACACAGAGCACATCGAACAAATATGCAGATTGATACTGATATCCCCAGTGGTACATGACTCAGTAAACTTTAGGGTACTTTAGGACCAGGTAGAGGCAGAGAGGGGGAGTGACGAGAGAGATAGACCAAAAGTCGGAGAAAAGAATGGGTAGGCAGCGGGCAGGCAGGCAGGCGGGATGGAGGGCAGAGACTTTGAAATCTGAACCAGGTTTGAAAAACAGTGCCCTCTCTTCATACAGAGTGACAGCGATACATTAGCGAAACAAATCAGAAGAACAGAGGCTCCACTTAGAGCCAGTAGCCCAGAGCATTAAGCTACAGAGATGTAGTTCCAAATTTTACTGATCACTTTTAATTCAGGAAGACAGATAACAAAGCCAACCCCAAATATTGATGATATAGTCGTTTGTTTTCTATTGAAAATGTGAATGTCAAGTCTACCTACAAAGTTTTTCAGTTTGATAACACAAAAGTCTGAGGTAACCAAAAGACTATACAGTAAATCAAGACAGCAGTCACTGTTGGTGCAGTGGGAAAAATAATGCCGAAGATCACAGAGACCTGAGGTTTGGTTTGGCTGTGCCTTCCAGTGACACTGAAATTGTCAGTATTTGCAGCACAGAAAGCAGTGATGGATTCAGTACTCACTGCTACACTAACAATTCCTGCTGGCTGGTAACAAGGAGTTGGATTTGATGAATACAGTGTGAGCTTGTACATCACACGCTCACGGGAAAACAGGTAAAAAAAAAAAAAAAGCAGCAGCTACACCCTGTGTATTACTAGAGGGCCCTCATTTCTACAGTACTGTCACAAGGTCAACAATTGAGTTAGCAAAAAACCCTGCAGGAACTTCTGCACTGTAACCACATGAGTCTCGACCATGCTGTTGTTAAGTTTTGTTCATGAAATGAGGATCTTTATATTTCCTACATAACCGAAATGGATTTGAAGCACAATGCAAGCAATTACCTTACTGGGGAACTCACCTTTGCTTTGCTATCTTGGGCAGACATGTAACCAACACACATGCTCTCTGTGGTGTGACTCCATAGGAACTCCACTGTAAAAAAACAAAACAAAAAAAAACATGCAGATAAAAATCTGTATTACAAGGAAGAAAATTAATAAATGTATATAATCATAACAATAGAAATAGAAATACATTGTAGTCAGGGTTGGAGAGAGCTGATTATGATATAAAACTTAACGTCAGTGTCAAAAAATGCATGAAAATTAACAGTTTTTCCATTTGGCTGAGGAGAAAGTTTGGCCGATGCTTGCTAAACTGCAGTAAACTCAAAGAATGCAACCCTAACTGCAGGGAAAAGTACAACTTGTGGGTAGGATTAGAAACTCTGCTACAACAAGGATGTGATTGACATAATGTTTATCCTTGCAAAACAACATAGATCCCTTCACAGTCTGGGGTAATCTGGGTTAGTCCACGTTCTGCCGTAGGACAATGGCCTTTAAACAGAATCGGACTCAGACTACTTTAGTGTATAAACAAAAGCTTTTCACTTCACGTTTGCCACCATTTTTAAATTGAAATGAAGATGTCACCTCCTCCTTAGGAGAAACATCTGCTCTAGTTTGACAGTCAACTTGATCCAAACCACTGGAAGTTGGGGTTTAAACTACATCATGTTAAAAAGAAGACCAAAGATAAAACTCACATGCATGCTATCAGAGCTATAATTTAGACAGAACTAATATTCCATGATGGTGGAACAGGAGCAAGAAGGAGCACTCAGGTAAAGAAACAAGATCCACAAATACAATCAGCCAAACTGGGCAGTATTCAGAAGGCCTCTACTTGTCCGAAGATTGGTGGTTGATTCCATAGTGGGAGGTCTACGTTTGAATCTGAGATGAAGGTTGTGAAACCAGAGCCTGATTGTGCAAGTTAAAACACAGACCACCCGCCAGGAAAGCTGCAGTGCCTCCCCCCTCCTGACTATCTGAGGATGGATTTTTGAATATTATCAGGCAAATAATGTGCCTACGATAAACAGTAGCATGAGTGTGATGGAGCTTGAAATGATGAATAGCTTACCCAGGATACCCTGAATATTTTGAGATGGCTGAGTTTCCATGCATCTGCAGCACCGCAAGACAATCACGCCACCCAAAACACGATCTTCACTAACCAGAAAGGGGGAACCTAGAGACACGCACAAAAACACATGAAAAGACAAAACATTGAATCAATTTAGGATAATCTACAATTTAAATTCAACTTGTTTGCTTTTTCAGTAAGTTAAACAAGTTTAAGTAATAATTGCATTCTCATTTATCAATTTTACTTCAGACTGTTATATTAACTCCCATTTGAATCATCTGGCTTTAGCAGATAACACATTTAGATTAGTGACAGATGGTGTATCTTACTTTCAGAACAAAAATCTTGTTCCCAGATTAAACTTTAAAGGAGGCAAACATGAATGAGTACTAGTGTTAGTGATTGTGTAATTCAGGGTTCCTACACTTTGTTTGAAATCAAATTCAAGGACTTTCCAGGACCATTTTCCATCAAATTCAAAGACCAAATGTGCTAACACAGCTTGAGATGGGAGGGCAACATAGAAGAGCCACTTCACACACAGTATCCACTTTTATTGATTTGCATCACAAAATTTCAAGGATGTCAAGGTCAAATGGGAACACTGATAATTAATATGGACAATAAAAGAGGGGCTTGGTTTGGAAAGGAATAAAACTAACAGGTACAACATGTTTTCAAATGTCTCCTCAGCAACAATTAAAAGGAAAAACAAGACAAACATAAAAAATAATGTGTCTGCATGTCGTTGTTTTTTTGTTTTTACGGATTAGGGAAGTTCAGTGTTGTATCAATACTCACTCTATAAACTGGTCTGGCACCAACAACTGTGGAAGCTCATGCATAAATAAGGAGGTGTTCCTTATAAAACACTTCACTGGCAGTTTAAATGTTGCCTAAATGATCAACATCATGTTACCTATAACCATCAAACTATTTTTGTTCAGTACATGAGCTGTTGATGTGAACAACAACAAAAAGATCTAAAAGCACCTCACTCTATATTTATTTTCATTAAATATCTTCTATTTAGAGAACCACCATGGACATGGAGAGAGAAAGAGGCCTCCACATCACAGATGTTGTCATCATTGCAGGATTTATGGAGCTTTGCTTAACTTAATGTGCACCTTGAAAGGAAACAACAGAAGAATTAACTTCAAATTGACTTATTCCAGTCAGTCCAAATGTCTCGGTGTAACAGATGTCCACGACAAAGCTGGGGCGGACTTCTAAAGGAGGCCAGAGGAAGGCAGAAACCACCACATGTTTCCACGTTTTTCCCTCTGCTGTCTTCTCTTGAGCTATCCTTGTGACCATTCATAGGCACAGCAAGTTAACAAGACTTCTTAAAACTGACCACTTCTGAGAATATGGCAAAAAAATTACATCCTCACATCAACTTTCATCAAAACAATCACGTCTTCCAAAATGATCTGTGGCTGTCAGCTATGATGTGTGGACCACGCAAAGGCTCAGTTTAAACGGTGAAAATCAACCATAAATGAAAAGCAATCTCCTCTCGTTTTATTATGTCCAATGTTTCCAGTTGTTTTTTATGCTGTGCCACATCTGTTTGTCTAGTTTTATTCTCTCCAAGCATAACTTTTCGTGCAAACACGTTATTGGCTGACAAAACTGTGTGTATGAAAATGGGGATGGGATCAGCCATATGTAGGTGACTCACTGATGAACTTGTTTTGCATAGCCTCCAGCAGAGCGTGGTGGGCATCTTCAGACTGCATGGCAGCAGAGCATTCCCGTGCCAACATGGTGCGAATCAGATGCTCTCCACAACCTGGAAAAAAGACACAGATACAGCTGACCCTGTGATATTAACTTGATTCAACCAACAAATGCACAAGGTCTCCAGAGAATCATTTTTGAGGGAGTTCCAGCACATGAACTACAAACCATTCATACCTAAAAACTCTTTAAAATAACTTTCTGATGTTATACAGCTTCATGTTTGAGTTAATTTTGAGTATTTATGCAAAAGTCCTGATCATCATTCATTAAAACTACAACATTCAACATTCAAAACCCATTAAAAGGTTTTGAAAAAAAAAACAAAAGTCTTATTATGTTACATAATGGAAATTGTGAAAAAACGAAAGGATTTTCTTTTACAGCTCATAAAACATTCAATTTGGCTAATGTTTCTGTGTAAGTAACCTTTATTATTTTAGGTAAAGTTGACAGCCCCCAGGGCCAGCTGAGCACAGCTGCCTTGCTCAAGGGCACAATGACAGTAATTGCTGAAGAAAGGGTTGAGTTTCCCTTTCAGATTCCCTGCCCAGATTCCCAGCTGGTCTGGGAATTTGAAACAGCAACCACCCAGTATTAATTCCCCTTCTCTAAACGCCATACTCTCACTGGCGTACTGCAGCGGGTGCATGCATACCTGAAACATGTATCACTATTACACATTAAGTTTATGTTATACGGGTTAAAAAGCATTATGTTATCATAACATGTATTTTTTAAAAAACACAATTTTAGCAGGCACAGCTGAATGACCAAACACCACAAATATGATTTACTTAAATTTAGAGGGCGAACAAGAGGAAACTATTTTTATACTGACATAAGAGGGGTAAGACATGAAACAGTAGTAGGGTATAAGTGACTACATGCTGAATGAAGAGCAGTACAGTACTATCTTGATTTTTCCAACAGTAGATGTGTGTTAAGGATTGTGTACAAACATTTTATTAATACTAAAATAATTTTGTAAAGCATTTGAGCAGAACAGGCAAATGTAAACGCACATGTAAAGGCAGCTTGTTCCAATGGTTCACCTTCCTCTTAAAGTAAGAATCTTCATATATAATTATACTGCTTGAAAGACCAACATTAAACCAATACTACTTGCGAAGACTTTTACAGATATTAAAATATGCTGCCTGCTTGAAATTAAATTTTTTAAGACATAAACTCTGCAGTTACTGAGGGAAAAGGAAATCTAAAAGTGAAAACAAAACACATCTGGCAAAAGTTCCCGTGAAAACCCATAAAGGCTTGGGTATATTGTCTTGTTGTTTCTGTAAACACAACTGAAGACCCCATAAAATATCAGGTAACTACAACAAAAGTGCACGCAGGTTGGTAACTGTGGAAACCAGATGCCTGGAACAATTTCTTGTTTAATGAGAGCAGAATGTTGGCTTGTTCAGGTACTACGCTATTTGCACTGTTTACCATAACTCACTCGGTCTCAGGGGAACTGGGCATTATGGCAGCACAAGCACAATTGAGGTGGAACTGCAGTAAGAAGCCAAGACTTTAACAGCAATGCAACAGAGGAGAAATGCATGATAAATCAAGAGACCAACAAACAGAAATATGGTATGTGACACAGCCAAAAGCATCGAGATTAAATAGTGACGTTCATGAGCTGTTCAATCGCAGGCCACAGCAAAGAAAAAGCCATATGAAGTAGTCAACACATAAAACAATGATCCACATGAGCCACATATTATAGATCAGACCGGAATGAGGGGAGGGAAGGGAAGCAGTGTGAGACAAAATGTATAAAGGAGGATGTATAGAGTGAGGACCATACGCCTCGTGTCAGATCGAAAATTATTGTTTTTCTGTTTCTTTTGATGGCGATGCCTTTCATGTTAGGAAATTAAAAACAGGTGTCATACTGGAACACACACATTATGCTCCCCATACCCATAAGGAATGTTTTTTCAGTAACATCAAAAGCAAAGCCACAGTATAGGAAAACAGGATGAAGTGGAAGTACAAAAAGAATATACACACTTAATTTACTGAACTAACGGATGAACACAAATCTAAATTTCTCACCGGCTGCTTATCATATAAACAGGTGAGCTCTGCAGTGCAAAATGCTGGCGTTATAATTGGACCAAACGACTTAAACCGCAGGCAGTCTCATCAAATTAGCTCATATGAACTGTGATGCATTATGCTTCACATCCTCATCAAAAGGTTTTAATTTTCCCCAGAAGCTATGTCACAGATGTCTACACATCCTAAGGAAGTGGGCTAATAAACTGCACTAAAGCCTGTGTGCAGCACATACAAAACTGCATGGCTCACAACCAACAAATTTGTTTTCAGATGAAGAATATGCGCATTTTTCTGTTTCTGAAAGCAAAAATGTCTCACTCTCTGAAATAGTATATATCCACAGAGACAGTGCCTCAGGAGATTCCCCCCATGCTCCTGAAATTGTCTAATTAATCATCAAGCCACTGATAAACAAAGTTTTTTCTTTCCAGGGCGAATAATCCAGTTACTCTAAAGTCCCCAAAAAAAAAAAGACCAAGAAAATTCCCAGTTAGAAGATTTAAATCTGGACATTTGATGTCGTCCCTGAAAAGCAACAAGTACAGACCATAAAAACTTAAACCCTGGTGACCACAAATATTATGGAAACCCAGCAAGAATTCCAGTTCAAAACGTTCAAGTTAAGCTAACAATAGCAATCACTAATTAATTCCTTGGTGGTGACAGCGAGAAAGAAAGAATGAAAGAAAAGAATTGTAAGACAGAATGAGGAAAACTCTTCAACTATTAGCTGGTGTAAATTGCCAGGTAAACTATGACTACCACCAAAACTGTGTTCCGACTCGTAAATTATATCCATCACCGTCCTTCTGTACTCGCAGCAATTCTCCCTCTATCATATCTGTAGCAGGTGTCTAATATCAAATGTCATTGCAAATCCAAAGAGCTGTGCAATGCACCTGGCATGCAGCTGACTAACAAAGTGCGGTGAACAATGACTCAATCAGCTGAGGAAATGAGTGTTGAGAATCACGTAGCAGGGATAGTTGGAGGTCATTGGAAAGTATTATCATGGTTTCTGTAGCTTGACTCACTGAGGCACAATAAGGGGCTCACATCCTAAACGAAAACGCAAGGCTGGTGGTAAACATTACCAGAAAGAGGTAAAGTCAGATACATAAACACACAACGGAGTAGTCATTTGTGAAGAGTGCACAGACGTATACCTGAGGTACTCACTGCTGTAGAGTAAGTGTTCATATTACAGGCATTTTCAGCCCAGCAGCCACATCCATAATGAGCAGCCTGAGAAATAAAAGAGAGCATGAAAATGTTTAGATGCGGTTCAGAAAACTGTAAATATTACATAATCTTAAATAATAAAGTGTGGATACCAGAACAACATGTTTCAGTACTACACTGCTCTGAGTGTCAGGGTTTTTATTTTGATTCAATGTGACACAGAACTTAAATTCTACTGGTTATTTTTACAGTTACGCTACTGTCCATGTAACCGTGTAGAGTAAGTTTCTGCAGCTGCGTCAAAGTTAGAGACTTCCAGAAGAGAATCGTTTCATTGAGACCGCATATAAGGCTGTTCATAGTGAATTCTGGCCTCAATGAGCAAAAAGTATAGCTGTGTCTAGCAGCAAACATTTTTTATTACTATTATTATCAACATTACATGTAAAGCAGACAAAAATAACACATTGTTGTATGCTACCATCTTTAAGAAAAAAAGAGAGGACCCATTGTTAAATTAAACAATTGCATTAACTACCTGGCCAACCCTGCCAGAATGTTTCATTGCCAGGCCTCCACTGGACACCGCTGCAGCTACATTCCCTTCCAGGTCTACCACAACAGCTCCCACTGTGTCGAGACACCCAGAACCATTTTCCTAAATCAAAGTAAGTAGGGGAATCACATGAAGAGAAAGCATATACATATGTGTGTGCAGTATATTCTGTACATTAACCTTTTTCAAAAGAGAAACATTCTCAAGTAGGCAAAACAAAGGCTAACAAATCCAAACATAGACAGTCTGAAGCAGAGATACGATCTATGACAAGGGACATTCCCACAAAAATGAAGTAACTCTTCCTTTGTTTTTCATGAAAACTGTTTTTAAAATTCCTTACCTGATTTCAGATTTAAACTTAATTTAAATGAACCCTGAAGTAAAAAGGCAATGGAAAAAAAACAAAAAAAAGCCAATAACATCTCTCATCTGTGTCTCCAAGTTTTTCAGGCCAGAGCCATCTATTTTTGAAAATCTGCAAATCTTGTCAGTCCTTATCAGTGACATTAAATCAAAGAAAATCTATAACAAATAATGACTGTAAATCTTGAAGGGATTGTTTGAATCATGAAGATGTGCATTAGATTTTCCAAAACAATACAGCAATGTATGCATTCATACAGGCAGAAGACTTCACTGAACTGGGAAAAAAAATGTATTGGAAAGATTTACTTGGCAAAAAGATAACACGAAGACTGTTAGGAAATCAATACATATTATTAATATATTTGCTGCAATATGTTTTCTGATAAAGCCAAATGTCTCTAATCACCATTCTTTATGGAAAAATAGGTTATAGGTTATTAAAGATGAGTTTGAAAAGCCCCCAAGTCTGAACATGGAATGTGTGTGAACAGCCAGTCTGAATTAGTTCTGTATTAGTCGGTGGTAATTTAACTGCACAAATGACCGTGTGTAAATATTTAGTAGGTCAGAGATACATGAGAACAAGAGGGTAAGTCAAACCTTTAAATTGGGCAAACTCTATTTGACACAAAAATCAATCATTTATTACTTGGCGCATGCTTAAGTCAACAAACAGTCCATCTTAGTTGTTAGTCTTTCTTTATTTTATGGACGCATCATTAATACTCAGGATTGATGGAAGCGAACTATATAAACAATATGCTGTCCATAAACAGGTCCAGTGAAGCATTACAGGCTGTGGCCAATTACATGTTTTAACACAATGTCCATCTAAACCAAAATAAACTGTCCCACCCTTCTCTGGGCCGCTGCCACTGCTGGTGACTGTAGGGCAGGGTGAGTGTGCTCTCAGCAGCTTTCAGCTCAGCTCATCATCAGGCATCTCCCCAGTTGTGAGGCTCAGGGCGCTAAAACTTTGCCCTAACTCTTGTCAACACTCTTCGGATTTCTTGGAACCATCTGCGCAACCTGGCAAAGCCAGTTCCTTTGATGTCAGAACATGAGACCATAACTGTCAAAATGGGCCTTGAATCATTTAATTCCTTTCTTTTGTAAGAATCCATATTCCATTTGATGTTGCTTTTTTTTTCTAACATTCAGTTTAATGCCACAATTTTGATTCTTGTTTAGAAGCAGCAAAATGGGCTGTAGGTGTCGTAAAACTGACCACGTCAATTTCCTTTTGCTATTCCCTCTTTTTTTTTTTGTCACAAATCTGAAGTCTGATTCAACATGACACAGTTTTGAATACTACATATATTAAACTCATTGGCCACCAATGACGTCTATACACGTCAATTCGAATACGACCGTTCCCTGCCAATGACATCTGATGAAAGAAGAGTGTCTACTATTTCTTTTGGTAGTTTCGGTGCTTACGTAGTCATAGAACACAGCGTTTTGTGGGTCTTGGTAAATCAGTCAAAATGCTGTAAAACACTTTGCTGAAAATGGCTGGCAGCCAATGAGTTTTAATATAAAAAGTATTATGATTTGATGAAGCCCAAATATTGACAATTTCGGAATCAGACATTCAGATTAAGTGACTACTCGTGCACAACATAATTTAACATAAGCGATGCCCCTGATCAGATGATCAGATTTATGCCTGGTACAGCACGTGGAAAAGAGACAACCTGATGTTTATTCAGGAGCACAGTAGTAAAATGAGCCAGAAGAGGTGGCTACAATATGGCTATAATGTGGGTGAGAAATAATGCATTTAATACCATTAAATTAGGAGTTCTTACTCAGAGTACTCACATTTTCACCTGATTGTCGCCTTTTCTTGGCCTGTCCTGTTTCCATCGTCTCCGCAAGCTCCATCTTTCTCTTGTTCCTCTTGTACGCAGACAAACTGAACTCTGTGTGTGATAAAATATCCTCTTTCTACTGGATATACATACTGTAAGTTGAGTTTTTCTGAATCAGCACAACAAAACTCACTGGTGGCCATTTTCTCTGAAGGGCATGATGGTATTCCATGGCTGACAGCCCAATCATGTGCTCCTCGCCCCACTAAAAAGCTGACGAAAGACCAAAAAAATATTAGCAAGATGACACAGTCACATTAATACAACATGAATGAATAACTATGATATTCACCAGGGGGGTATTCTGCCAGCTGATAGTTTTCCTTTCTGTGCTTCATTCAGTAGACGGTTTGCAACCAAGACTGGGTTTTTAATACCTGAAGGAAGTCAATGTTCAGTTTTTTTAAAACAAATGTGGGCAAAACTATGAATTCAACAACAGGAGTCATAAAGAATGTATATAATTTGCATTGGATTTAATATTTATAACAAGCAGTTTTTCCTCCCAGCCTCTCTTTCATTGCCATGTGAAGTGTCATACTGCAGGACAAGTGAATAAAAGCACAAGCCTATATTTAAAAATACAGATTTATGGCATTTTTGGTCTGAAAGCCCTGACATATCAGAATCGGTAAAATGTGACACGCCTGTTTCAAATTACCTCCATGTGCTGAAACTTCACTGTGACAAAAACAAGCAAAACCACATTTATATTGACACATATGAAGTAACTCACCACTAATAGCACCTACAGCTCCATAATGCAGTGATTTCCCATCCATGATACTTGCATCACATTCAATTTCCCCTGACAAATTAAGGTTGGAGCCCATGCCTGCATTTGTAAATGGAGAATTCTGAGGGGGGGAGGGGAATCACAACATGAAGAATGTAGAGTAAAACAAGGTATTCTTTTGTAAATAATGTAACAAAGACAGCTGGTCACTTTTTCTAACGGTCCTGATATAATTTAGAAACAATACACATTTCAAAGAATGTGGATCATAATCAATTCACCTCAAGTTCAACCAGTGCTGCAGCCACTGCTTCCACTGCAAGTGCCCCAGCTTTGAGCTGATCCACAGCCTGCGAGTGACAAACAGAAACATCTTGTTGAAAAGCACAATAGCTTCAACTGCAAATATGTTAAATCGGTTACATAATAACAAAACAGTCCGTTTACTGGAATACCTATACATCTTGCCACAAAATAACACAAAGAAAATTGATATAAAACAAACCATGAATGAATGAATACCAGAAATTCTTGAAAACAACCTGTCTTAAGACTGCCAAAGAAAGGGCTTTTCAAAAGCAAAAATGATTTTAATGCAGCCAAAAAAACCTGGAATGACTTCAAAACAAAAATCATTCAAGTGTTTGAGTGCAACAGCAAATACACATGTGGAATCCCACTGTCAATACAGAAAGACAGCTGTTCATATACACTCTATAACACTAGTAAAACATTCACCGTATATGCATTGACAGACAGACAGATTTAATTATAAACTGTTAGGCCGACCAAATATGTTGATTTCTTAAAACAACGTTTATTCCATATTCGCTTTGGAAAGTTTTTTGTTATTATTATCACCAGCATAGTTAAAACTAAATAATAATAATAATAATAATAATAATAATACTTGTAAATTAACATTATTAATTAATTCATATGTTGGGAACTTACTTTCTGGCATGCTCTTTTGCAAACATGCTTGTACTCCTTGGCTTTAGATTCAGAATGGTATCCTGCTCCTGAAAGCAAGTGGGGACACGGTGTTAGACCATTCATAACGTGGCGATAGAGGGAAAATATAGTGGGACACAAAACGTTTCAGTGCATCATGGATGCATCAATGCCCATAGGAAATACAACTGTAAGGTAATATTGCAAGATACGCTATAATCAAATGATTATTATAATCATTTCTTTTAATATTACATGTTAAATGTGTGTAGGCCAATATGGGAAGTAGATATCGGGTATCCTGTGACTAATCAGCATATTCAGATACAGAATAATTATGAGAATGTGCACATTTACCTGCATGCACTAAAACAAATCCACCAACTCCATTTGACTTTGGATTCTCGCCACTTGACTCCTGTTTGTTGGACCATGAATTGGTCAGGGGAGATGAGGCTTGCTGCTCTTCAGCAGAATTTGTTGGACCTTCCATAACCCCCGCATAATTTGACAAGCCTATCATGCCCTATCATACAATGATAAGAAGATCCTTTTCATGGTAGACCTATTGACAAAAAAAAGAGAATGCAAACAGTTAGTGTCACAGATAATACAGGACAAATGCATGTTTTACAATAGGAAATTACAGATTAAATATTGAGCAGAATAAAACACGTTACACGTCACGTTTTAAAGGGAAATTGTTGTTGCCATTCGTCAAAAATGAAGCCAATTTACCCTTTCAATGTCTTACAAAACAGCAAAGACTTGCCACTTTAAACATGGAACCAACATATCGAATATATCATTCGTTAAAAATGTAGGCATCAATATGTTTGTTTTCGTCCTTTTTGTCCGCCGCAGGCACCGGTACCGTAACATTTTCAAACCTGGGCTATGTCAGATTACTCGACCGCAGTGATAAATAGTCATAATCCAAAAATTGACACGAAAATTAGGGACTCAGCCATCTCGTTTACGTAGTTTGACGTTGTCAACTTTCCAAACGGTTTCTGTTGTTAACGTATTGTTACGCGTGTCACTTAAAGCTCGCGTTATATTACACTGCCACTTGTGTTACGTGTTTTGGTATTGTGTTTCTGTTCAACGAATACAATATTATGGCAATATTTAATACGAATAGGTTATTTCAAGTGACGCTAAGTCGTTAGCTTAGCAGCTAACAGCTGCTAATATTCCACCAAAACAAGTTCTCACTTACATTTTTCACTCTCCTCCTCTCAGCGACACAACTGCTTACATGCCCAACTCGACGGCACCATACATGAGTTTAAAGAAAACGGAAGACTTCCATTAAAGTGGAGTCGTGAATCTTCTTTTTCCGTGACACACTTTCACTGCTTTGCTATCGAAGAGCTGTTTGGCTGCAACACACACACACACAGACGCACGCTGAAGCACTTCCTGGTTCAGATACACGTTGCTAAGGAAGTGCGCTCAGTGCAAACACTGGTACACGTGCACAGAGATGCACAAATAAAATCATGAAATCTCACCTCTTGGCTGCAATGTACACACAAATAAAAGCCAGTCATCCTGTTACAAAAATGTCTATTTGTGCAAGAGGTTTCTGTCTCTTGCCAAAAATAAATAAGAGGTGAGTGAGTTTTCTTGCCTTTTCTTTGGCATGCATGGATCTTGAAATACGCACTCACTGTGGCGAATCTGAAAATATTATTTTCCTGTGCACTGCACTGTGTGGTGTTTTGTCAGAACAGATAGCTGACAACATCTAATCAGAGTTTGATTAAGAGATATTTATAGGGCAGTTCAGATCCCACAGCTGCAAATCAAGCCTATGATTCTACAGCCAAATGCAGAACAAATTTTTCCCTCTTGAGGAACAATAATGCTTTGAACTTAACCGAACTATGATTATCATCATCTTTTTTCGCTGAGCCTTTCAGGCTGTAAAACATCTTTCCTTTATTGCAAATAATGATTCTGTAAGACACTGAATGTTAAGCAGCCTAGGTGATTACACTTATTTCTTAAAGTCCAGATCTTTTTTTTTCTTACAGCATATAAAGTTATTCTTTGTTCCTCAAAGCTGTAAACTTTAGAAAAGCCATTGCTGTGCCACACTAACTTTCCATTTTAAGACTTTTTCTCTTTCCCCAATACTGCTGCTTCCCCTTAAGATTCTTCAAAACTTGTATTATATTAAGAACATATTTGTACACGATGCAAAGTAATACACAGCTCATAATCTCAAAACTATACCTTTATATATATATATATATATATATATATATATATATATATATATCATTATGCATAGATCTAAAACGGGCACTCCCAGCAGAAGTTCTATGGGCGGACCAAAACAAGCACATTCTTAAATCATAATGTGCAGCATAATGTTATTTGGTTTGGATCAAGACAAAAGAGATGAAAGAGTGCTGAGCAATTAAAGGAGAGAGGGGCCAGGGTGCAGAGTGCACCCCAAGGGCCCAGCATGCCTTTAGGGGGTGGCTTTAGTATTGCATACCATCAAATCTCTGTGGAAACAACTTCTTGCTCTTGTTAATGGTGTGCAACGCAAAAACTACCGGCGTGGTTTGAACAGATGTGTTATCGGTTATGACCGCACAGACAGCAGACGTGATTCAGGCCCTCTCAACGTCCTCATTTTAAGGACACTTACACTGACACTTATTGGGATAATTTGCGTCCTGAAATAAGCCCTAAAGCATATTATAGTTGTTAAAGTTATAGTCTTTCATAGCAAGCCTTTTCCCCTATTTCATTTCATCTATATTCAAAAGTTGTGCAGTGTTGCCCATTTTCTGTCAGTAACTGACATTTACATTGAGTGAGGGCACATTTGTGCTGTATTATATTATGTGTTTCAGAACACTGTGGCATACCAAGGACATCAAAAAGCTTTTAACCTTTTTATAATTATTATTTTGTCTTTTTTTCTGAATTTATAAGAAGAAAGGTCATATTATATTGGAATTACTTTCCTGTATATGGGCAAAATTATCTTGCAAGGCACTTGTTGACACATACAAAGCCACAGTCGTTTGGATCACATTTGTGCAAAGATTTTGAACATCTGAACATTAATCTGCACTGAATCTATTTAACTTGAATTCAGCCAGCGATCGGGAAGGAATTCCTGCTGCTTCGAGCAAGCAGAAAAGCAGGCATGCGCTGGTGTTAGCGGACAGGCCAGAGGACGGCATTATTGCATCAAGCAAAGTAAACAAAGGGAACCGCTGCAACACATTTCCCCAAAGTTACAACCCACAGGAATCCTGTGATGCTTTTTAAATCCAACTCAAAACCCTGTGTGAGGAGCCACACTAAACAAAGCACCACAAACACCATAGTCACATCACAATGTGTCTCACAAAACATTTCTCTTCTAGTTGAATTGAAGGCTATAGTGTTGACTGTGATCTATGACAAAGATTGCATATGTAATCATGAAAGAAATTTGTTGCAAATATATATATATATACATACATACACATACATTTATGTCAAATGCAAAATGACATATTTGCAGACAGGTGTGTGTTACATTAAATCTATGCACAAATGAGATGGAGTCGGTTGATTAAAGTTTTTGGCTCCGTTTGATCACAACAGCAAGTCACTGCTCACATCTGTTGAGCAGACGAGCATAATGCATGGCAGGACACAGTGGATAATCCGGGCAGACGAAACGTTTGATTGAGAAGGTTGAAGAGCCCACAAAAACCGCCACACTATACAATGTTTTCATGTTTAGGGTATATACATTGTTTCAAAAGACAGCGGTCACAGTGCCGTCTCCCTTGACAGGAGTGCCACAAAACTATTTCTTCCACTTCTGTAAATTAAATCAAGTTTGCATGTTTACAGATTTCAGTGAAATACTATGCTATGTACCTGCATGTGACTTGTGTTTTTGTCTCCCAGAAATCACCTTTGCAAGCTTTTTGCAAGAGCTTTCAAGAGATATCTCCTGTCGCCATTAAATCATCTCTGGCAAAAAAAATAAAAATGAATGTAAACAGAGAATATTTCAAGGCCTTTACAAAAGCCTTCAAGCACCTGTTGCACTCAGCACATATTGAAGACAGAAGTTTACCCAATAGTCACTAAAAACCCATCACCCTGTCCCCTTTAAGGTATTAACACAAGATCACATATAAACAACGATTGCTGTAATTATAATCCCTGTAGCCTCTGGGAACACTTGATGTTTGGGGATAAGTTTGTGCATTTCTTTGTAGATAATTGCCTTGCCTGCTATAATTATGTCGCTAAGATCATAGGATGAATATGACAAACACGCATATCAAGCCAACAACAGATTAGACCAGGCAAAATACCATTGCTGGTGACTTTTAGGTTACAGCTCTTCGCTTAATCTTCTTGTGCTGTAACCATGACAATAGCTATTGCCTCTGCAGGCCAACACTAAATACTGTAGATCTTCCTTTGTTTAAAGTATACAGATAGCCCTGTAGACTCAACTATTCCCAGGGAAATTATAGCCAGCCAAGTTTGTTTTTCTCTCTTTACTGCTCATCGACTTTAGAACAAAGACAAAGCCACAATGATCAAATAATTACAATATCTAGCAACTCCAATCTGGGAAAAACAACACTCCATGACATAATATCATTATTAACTGTGCCAAATAAGATAAGCATGTTTCAGCTTTTCTGTACTATTGCGGTCTGGGTTTATATAATGTGATGTCACACAGGATGAAGTTCTGGCAATAATTATTTACTTTCATGAATATCAATCTATTGCATGTCTATTTTGGGTGTTACTAACTGTGACAGCAGCTTCAATTACAGTGCCAAAAGTGCATGTAAACATCAATAATTCATATACTATGGGATTGGAGTTCCTGCTGGGTCATGGA